>NW_024352787.1:13185097-13720990 GCF_902729225.1 Pteropus medius | reverse complement strand
CCTCCTCCTCCTCCTCCTCTCCAGGTTAGAGAAATTTTCCATCATTATTTCTTCAAATAGCTCTTCAACGTCTTGTTTTCCTTCAGGTGCTCCTATGACATGGATATTTTTACCTTTAATAGTGTTTCATAGGCTCCTTAAATTATCATTATAGTCTTGGCTTCTTTTTTCTTGCCATTCTGGTTGAGTGATCTTGTCTTTCCCATCCTCTATGTAGGTCATCCGATCTTCTTTTTTATCCACTCTGTTTATTCCATTTAATATACTTCTCATCTTGGATAATGTGTTCTTCATTTCTGACTGGTTCCCTTTTAAAATTTCCATTTCTCTTTTTCTGTTTTTTATCTTTGTTGAAGTTCTCACTAAATTTATATACACTTCCCCTAAGTTAATCGAGCATCTTTATAAGCAGTGTTTTGAACTCTGCATCTGTTAGATTACTTGACTCCATTATTCCTGGATCTCTGTTCTGTTCTCTCATATGGTTTTTTGCTTCTTTGTCTTCCCATTTTGGCTGCCTTTCTGTGCCTGTTTCTATGTACTAAGCAAAGCTCCTAAGTCTTCTGGTCTTATTAGTGTGGCTTTGTATAGTAGGTGTCCAGTGGCACAGTCCTGAGAGAGATTCAGCTGCAGGCCAAGCTTAGCTTCAACCTGTGCCCATTCAGGGCCACCTGTTAAGATTCAGAAAGCAATCCACAGATGCTATAGTTATAGTTGCCTCAAAAGGCCCCACCAGAAACCACGGCCAGCTTCTACCAGTGTGAGTCTAGGCACTGTTCATCAAGGAGCGCCTGACTCACTGAGGATACACCTGAATATGGCTTAGGTGGGGCCACGAGTTGGGGGAGGTGGAATTTCAGGGAATCCTCTGGGTGGAGCGACTTCTGTTATCCAGTTTGATGACATCACAGCAATGGCATCTCCGAGTCTGTGCACTAAGAATGGGGAGGGCTCAACAGAGGAACAGTGGATACCTCTGGCACTTCTGTACAGAGCGATTCTTGCTTTGGCCCTACTCCGACAACTCAGTGTTTCCCTGTAAGTCCTTGGTGCCCCCTGTGCAGCTGAATCACACTGGTGCTCACAGGAAGCAGGTCTGTCACTATCAAAACCTGCTTGCGGACACAGCCCCTTTAAGAGGCATCTACATCTGCCGGCTGCCACTGCCACTGCCACTGCCGCAACCTCTGTCCCACTCAGCCACTCAGGACCGGGCAACCTCACGTCCTCGCCCTGTCCTACCTCCTGCCTTTGCAGAGTGGTTTCTTATATTTCTCCTTAGTTGTATGGCTTGGTCATCTAATTCCCAGGTGATTTTTCCTTGCTCTTTGCTCCTTGTTTCTGTCACAACTTTGATTTGGTCACCAGCGGGATGAATAGAGCCTCTGTCATCTGGTAGGTACAGCAATGTAATCCTCATCATATAATCAATAAGCAACCTGAAAAATTGCACCTTTCCTGTGTGAAAGAAAAAGCTTGTGCTTTCAGCCTTTTTTTTTTTTTTTTGAATGATATTGAGACTTCCTCCTGAACTGCCCAAAGCCAATCATTTCTGAGATACAGCTATGCTTGTGCACTTTAGACTACTAAAGTCCAGCCTCAGGGCTGAAAGTAATGGATCCAGAGACTTAGAATCTTCAAGAACATATCTGTACGGCTCCTGTATCACTGGCACAAAAGTCATTGAGCCAGAAAGTTGAAACTACGTTGAATGATAGGCACAGTATTCCTAAATAAAATCGAGTGCTGGAGCTGCACCAGAGCTTGTTACCCCTCCCGCTTCTCCCCTCCTTCGCTTACGTCACCCCGGAGTGCCGGCAACATTGGGACAACACTGTTAATGGTACTCCAGTTATGTCCCTGGTGCCCTCAAGCTGCTACCATAGCTCTGGAACTCAGAATGAATGAGTCCATCAGCAAGTTCGTTTGTGCATGGGCCATTTAAGAGGAATGCCTGGGACTTCAGCTTCATCTCTCTCACTGAGCCACAATCTCTGGTGATTTTCACAGCCAGAAATTATGGGGACATCTCCTCCCAGCACTGAAACCCTGGGCTATGGAGCCTGGTATAGGGCTGGGATCTCTTGCTCCTCTGGGTGGATCTGAGACATTCTTCCCGATTTTTAGCCACCACACATGGGTGTGGAACCAGTTCGTTCTGCATCTCAGCCCCTTCTACCAGTCTCAAATTGGCTTCTTCTCTATGACTTTAGAGACTTCTGTTCAGCTAGACTTCAGGCAATTTGCAATGACAGTTGTTCTGTATTTTAATGGTAATTTTGATTGGTCTTGAGAGGAGGCAAGCATAGCATTTACCTAATTTGTCTTCTTTACCAGAAATTCCATGATAGCATTATTTAAAATATGTTAAAAAATGGAAATAACTCAAATATACATCAACAGTGGGATGGATAAATAAACTAAGGTAAGTTTCTACACTGGGATAGTCTATAACACTGAAAATGAATCAGCTACTGCCATATACAACAACATGGATGAATTTTACAAATAAGATATTGACTAAAAGGAGCCATACACGATACTTACTTTATCGTTCCATTTACACAAAATTCAAAAACAGGCAAAAGTAATCATTGATGTTAGAAGTTATGATAGTGACAATATTTGGAGAGATGTACTTAAGGAAGCCACACAAGATTCAGAGGTACTTATAATATTCAGTTTCACAGTCTAGGTGGTAATTATGTAGATGTGTTCACTTTGTGATAATTTCTAAATCTGTGCTTACATAATTTGCATACTCCTTTATGCATATGAAATTTTTATTTCAAATAATCATTATTTTGTAGTTTGCCAACTAACAAATTATATATTTATATCAAGCGATAAATGTATATAACTGCCATTAATTGAAAAAATGGTCATGTTAATTCGCAAGCTTAAAATTACATTCAGAATTATAAGTATTGTAAGTTATAAATATTACTATATTAGACGATTCTTTAATAATGAGCTATATGTTTCCATTTTGAAAAGTTTTTAGAAGTTAATAATTTTTAGACTTTAAACGTTTTTCAATTAACATACACATACAGCTTACAGCATACATTCAGCTAATATCACTGAAACATTACTGTATGTTGAGAAGCTGTGCTTTTCAGATCCTTTGAAGATAGTAAAGGCAATAAGTATAATTTTATAGTATATATCAGTATTCAAGTTTTATAAGCTGAAAATATTATTTGAAGTTAGGTAATGCTTTCTTGGATTATATAGACACTTAAATAGTGATAAGGGAAATTCCTTTATAGCTGCCTAATTTTAATTCTTGGTTTCTACTAAAAAGTAAAAAAATATCACTCTGGATGGAATGGAACTAACAACAAAAGCAAAGCACTCTAGCACATATTTTCACTCAATAATTTCATATGAAATACCTTATTTTCTCCCTTTTTCTTTGGCAGTATGTTAAATTCTATTATAACCATATTAAATTAAGCTTTTAAAATTAAAATATAATTTAAAACAATGTTCATTCATTTTTCTTTTCTTGTTTAATTAAAAAAATTCCAAAATGGGTATTGTTATTCATCAATCATGTTTCCTGATGTTTTCTTTAAGCTGACTTTACTTTGCTTCTGTGTCTGTGCATCTGCAGTATCTACTATTACTAACGTCAGTAGAATTCAGAAATAACCTTTTGTCTTATTTATAAACTTAATAGTCAAGAAAATACGTTAAAGAAATCATTTAACTTTTTAACTACATACCTCTAATAACACTGAATCATAAATGAAAGAGGAATTTCAACTATTTGGGCCTGGAAATATATGTTGGTGTACTAGATTCTGCCTTGATAATTTTAGTCATCTACTTAGTCACAAATTTAATATTCCATTTATATCACTGTAGTTTTAATCTTCTCTTAGGTAGTGTTTCTACTACTTTATCAACTTTATCACCTACCTCCGAGTCACTCTGCTCCAGCCACCATCACAGCTTTCTTGCTGTTTCACCATAGCTACTAAGCACATTTCTACCTCAGCACTTTTGTTGATACCTCTACTCAGATCTGCATTTCCCTGTGTCCTCCCTAGATGCCTTCCATTGCATGCAGATCTGTCTAAATATCACCTCACAGATGCATCTGCTAACTCCTCTCTATAATAATTCCCATTATTCTCTATTCTCTTCATATTTTCTGCTTCATTTTTATAGCATTTATCATAACTTGATATTCCGTTAGATTTACTTTTTATATATTTCTTAGTAAACATAAGCTTCATAAGGATAGGGAGTTAATTGGTGTTGTATACTACTGTATTTTCAGCACCTACAACCAAAACTGACATATAGTAAGCACTGTATAAATATTTGTAGTTAGAATGAATAAATATAATAGAAAGGAAGTATGAGTCTTCATGGTCAGAGCTCTGTTACCTATGCAGAATTCACTTATTTATCTCTAAACAAATGTTGGAACGTTGTTAGTTCCAGCATGGCTCTTTCCATAGGGATTGATGGTGGATTTTAAATAAGCTCTAATAATATAACAGATTTTTTATCTTATTCTTTATCCTTTAAAGGAGGAGGAAAAGGGAAAGGGGGAAAATTATGTGTTTAGTTTTTAATTTTTTCTTCTATCAAATAATGACTAAAGAATATTTGTTCCAAATGCATTGTCTTTGTTCTTGTCTGTAGTAATTTATAAATAACTGTCGTAACTGCTCAAGTACCAAGTAACTACTCAAGTACCAGTAAAAGTTGTAAATTTATATTGGTTCTGTTTTCCTGTTTATATTTATTCTCATCCTACCCACTTACCTTTTTTTTTTAAAGAATCCAACCCAAGTCGGAACAGCTCTTCAGGTTTTCCATAATCTTGGAACTTTGAAGAATACTATTACCAGTGTCGTGGATGGATATTGTGCTGCTTTGGAAGAAAGCATCAGTAGTGCATTAGATATCAAAGTTTTGACTCAACCTTCCCAGTCAGCTGTGAGAGGTATGGATTTGATTTATATTTAGCTTCTTTATTTATTTATAACTGAGAAGTTCTTTGAATAGTATGTGAAACAGTCAAGTTTCAAAGCAATTTAATGACTCATTTTTTAGTAGACAAAATGAGAGAAGAGATTATGTTTCAGAATTTATTTATAACATTTTTGTCTAATCAGTGAATTGAACCGGCCAATTGGTATATTCAGAATTTCTAGATAAAATTCTATAAACTGTAGCTTCATTTAGTTCAGAGGAAACAGATGCAAGGGAAAAAAAGGAACATATTTTTTTCCATAAAATCCTTATCCTCACATGTACTTCTTATTGAGACAGAAGATTTTTTTTTTTTAAGGAAATGCCATCTCTACCCTAACTTTCTTGGGCTTTTTCTTATGATAATTCTGGTATTCAGAAGCAATAACGGCTACTTGTGAAGATAGAAATTGATAAAACCTTTGGGAACATAACAGCTATAGCAAAATCTAAAGAAAACTACTAAAGAAAGGTAGGATTCAAGGTGGAGAGGAGTAGCCCTTCATTAGCAGTCTGCAGCCATTTTCCTGCCAAGACACACCTGATGATGACTACCATATATAACACACTTCATAGATGGGAAAGACTTCATGTTATGTGTACCTCTCACTCATCAAAGCAACCCCTACTGTACATTTCTCTCCTTACATTCTTTCTTCTCTGCTTTTAGTATAAATAAACTGAATGTGCTGCTAGAAAAGACCAAGTACTCCACTTTTGCATTAGATCACATTAGTCAAGACCATTACTTTAGCAGATCCCTTCTTTCTGCCACTTCATCAGTTTTTCATTTTTCTGTGTCTTTCCAATCACATATAATCATGCTAGTGTATCTTCTTCTGCTTAAAGACTCTATTTCTTCAGCTTTATTACCCATTTTATTTCTTCTGACTACAGAAAAATTCTCTAAAGTGTTGTCTATATGTACTGTCTCCAGTTTTTTTCTTCCCATTTTTCTCTTGAAGGTACTAATCATCATAGAGTTATCCTGAGGAATAAATGAAATAACACTTGTATAGAATTAATAACAGAATTATCAATACATGGGTAAATACTAAAAAATTATTTGCAGCCATTATTATTTTTACATTTGCTATATATATAACCTTATAACACAGGATATATTTCATTCATAAATAAGTTGCTCTAGATAAAAAGAGATAAAAGAATCTTAGATCTTAAATGGATTTTTAAAGGTTAGCACTAGCCTCTGATTAGATCTGTATTAAGACTATTCTAGGAGAGTTTTAAACAGAAATTGCTAAAGGAGATTTCACTCTCAATTTTTCTCAATTATTCTCAGAAAGTTTGACCTAATGTTTAAATTTCCAGAAGTTTAATCTCATCTCTCTTGTGTTGTCAAAAATAGGGAGAAAAATGAAAGCAATTATTCATATGCTGTCAATCCTAATGTATGCCCTCTTATTGAAAGAATAGTTTTAAAGCTTTATTATCATCTGTTGAGTAAATACCATGATTTAATGTAGTAATTGTAAGCATCAATTCTTTGTTATTTTTTAAAAGAATAATCACTATTATATTTATTTTTTACGTGTTATATTGGCAGTATTAGTGTTAATTTCCTGATATTGATACTACGTAGTAGAATGTCCTTGTGTGTTGAAAATACACATTAGAGTAGTTAAGGGTGATGAGGCATCACGTAGGTAACTTATTCAGGAATAATTCAGAGAAAACAATTTCTTTTACTATGCTTTCAAAATTTTATATGTTTAAGATTGTTTCAAAATAAATATAAAACATTAGTGCAGTCTTAAGGGGAAAATGTTACCTATGAAATATTTAAAAGTTTGTAATTCAATAAGAAAGAAAGAGATAAACAACTCAGTTGAAAAAAAATAGATAAAAGACTGAGTAGGCCATTCAAAGCAGAATACATCCATTAAATGTGAAAAGATGTTCAGTCTCTTTTTGGAGGATGAACTAGTTATTAGAGAAACACAAACAAGGTACTGTTTCTCAATCATGAGATTGGCAAAACCTAAGCAAGAACTAAGTGTTGAATGAGAGCAGAAATTCTGGTACTCTGATTGTAGGAGGATAAAAGATTCAATTGCTTTATTCAATTTTATCAAATTATAAGATGAAAAATATACATATTTTATGATCTTATAATTTCTTTTATAAGATCATACCCTAGAAACACTCTGGCATGTATGTATAAAAATTTTTATTGCACAATTGTTTATAATAATGGCAGAGTGAAAACAACCTATCCTTCAATGGAAAAATGAATAAACTATTAAGTAGACTAATATATAATGTTTAAATTAATAAACTTACAAATACAGATAATTCTAAAAAGTATTACATGGAAAAGCTAGTTGCAGAAGGATGCATACAGTATGATACTATATTTAAAACATAAGAACATGAGAACATAAGAACATGTAATAAAGATGTTAACATGCATTGTAATAATAATGATAAATTCAAAATATTAGTTTTGGAGAGAGAGCAGGGAAAATCGGACCAGGAAGGGAGGGGGTATATAAGGAACTTTATTTATTTTTTTAATCCTTTAAAAAATTTATTTTTTAAGACTATTGTTTTTTTAGAGCAGTTTTAGGTTCACAGTAAAATTAAGAGGAAGGTACAGAGATTTCCCATATACCCCTGCCTTCACACATGCGTAGTCTTTCCTATTATCAACATCTCCTACCAGAATGGAACATTTGTCACCGGTGACGAAATAGCATTGCCACATCATTATCACCCAAACTCCATTGTTTTGTGTGATAATGCACTCTTGGTGGTGTGCATTCTGAGTTTGGACAAATGTATAATGACTTACCTCCCTTAATATATCATACAAAGTATATTCACTGCCCTAACATCCCCTGTACTCTGCCTCTTTATCTCCACTGCTTCCAACTCTAGTAACCACTGACCTTTTTATTGTCTGAATAGTTTTGCCTTTTCCAGTATGTGGTATGATTGGAATTATATAGTACATATTCTTTTCAGATTGGCTTCTTTAACTTAGTAATATGCACTTAATGTCCTTCATGTCTTTTCATGGCTTGATAGCTCTTTTTTTTTTAGTGCTGATTATTTTCATTGTGCGAATGTACCACAGTTTATTTATACATCTACCTTCTGAAGGACGTCTTAGTTGCTTCCAACTTTTGCAATTATGAAAAAAGGGTACTATAAACATCCATGTTAGGTTTTTGGGTGGACATAAGGTTTCAACTTGAGTATTTGAGTAAATACCAAGGAGCAGAATTGTTGGATTTTCTAGTTAGAGTATATTTAGTGTGGTAAGAAACCACGAAATTGTCTATCAAAGTGACTGTATCATTTTGCATTCCCATCAGCAGCGAATGAGGGTTCCTATTGCCCCACATCCTTGGCAGCATTTGATGTTGTCATTTCCAAATTTTGACCATTCTAATAGCTGTGCAGTGGTATCTTATGTTTTAATTTACATTTCCATGATGAGGTAGGATATGGAGCATCTTTTCATATGCTTATCTGTTGTGCGTGTGTGTGTGTGTATATTATTATTATCTTTTGGTGAGGGAAGTGTCTAATGGGATTTTTAGTTCACTTTTTAATCAGGTTGTTTTCTCATTGTTGAGTTTTAAGAGTTCTTCAGTATATTGGATAATAATAGTCCTTTAAGATGAGTCTTTTACAAATATTTTCTCCCATTCTGTAGATTATGTTCTAATTATCTCGATATTGTCTTCCCCAGAGTAAAAGTTTTTGCCTTTAATGAAGTCTGGCTTATCAATTACTTCTTTCATTGATTTTGTGTTTGGTCTTATATCTAAAAATTCATTGCCATACCCAAAGTCATAGAGGTCTTCTCCTATATTATCTTCTAGGAGTTTTATAGTTCTCTGTTTTACATTTATGTCTGTGATCCATTTTGAGTTAATTTTGGTGAAGGGTGTATAGATTCTTTTTTTTTTTTTTTTTTGCATGTGGTTGTTCAGTTCCATTGAAGAGATTATCTTTATTCCACTTTATTGCCTTTGGTCTTTTGTCAAAGATCGTTTGCCTGTATTTATGTGGATGTATTTCTGGGCTTTCTATCTTGTTCCATTGATCTATCTGTCTTATTCTTTTGCCAATACCACATTGTCTTGATTACTGTAGCTTTATAGTATGTCTTGAAGTCAGATAGTCCTCCAACTTTGTTCTTTTTCTTAAATATTGTGTTGACTACTCTGGGTCTTTTGCCTCTTCATATAAACTTTAGAATCAGTTTGTCAATATCCATAACATAACTGACTGGGATTTTGATTCAGATTGCATTGATTTTATAAATTAAGCTGAGAAGAACTGATATCTTGACAATTTTGAGTCTTCCTATCCATGAACATGGAATTTCTCACTATTTAGTTCCTCTGGTTTGATTTTGTTCATCTGAGTTTTGTAGTTTTCCTCATATCAATCTTATACATTTTTGTCATATTTATTTATACTTAAGTATTTCATTTTAGGGGGAATGTAAATAATATTGTGATTTCAGTTTCAAATTCAACTTTTTCATTGCTAATATATAGGAAAGCAATTGATGTTAGTTGCAGATTATTTGTAGTCTTTATCACATTGCGAAAGTTCCCTTTATACCTAGTTTATTGAGAATTTCTATCATTAATGAGTGTTAGATTTTGTCACATGTTTTTTCTTTATGTGTTAATGTGATCATGTGATTTTTCTTTTATAGCCTAGTGTTGTGATGGATTACATTAACTGATTTTTGAATGTAGAACCAGCCATGCATACCTAAGATAAATCCCACTTGATCATGGTATAAATTTCTTTTTATATGTTGTTGGCTTTTATTTGCTAATAGTTTGTTGAGGATTTTTCTGTCTTTGTTCATGAGAGACATGGTCTGCAGTTTTCTTTCCTTGTAATATTTTTGTCTTGTTTTGTATTAGGGTAATACTGCCCTTATAGAATGAGTTAGGAAGTATCCTGTCTGTTTATGCAAGTTATGGTAGAGAATTGGTGCAATTTCTTTCTTAAATGTTTCATAGAATACACCAGTAGACTCATCTGGGTCTGGTACTTTAATTTTGGAAGGTTATTAAATATTGATTCAACTTCTTTAATAGATTTAAGCCTATTCTGATCATCTTTTTATTCTAGCATGAGTTTTGGCAATTGCATCTTTCAAGGAAATTTGTGGACGTAGAGTTGTTCATAGTATTCCTTTTTTAGCCTTTTAATATACATGGGATCTATAGTGATGTCTTTCATTTCTGATATTAGTAATTTATATCTTCTCTCATTTTTTCTTAGCTTAGCTAGGGAGTTATCAATGTTATTGATCTTTTCAAAGAACCGGCTTTGGTTTCGTTGGTTTTCTCTATTGGTTTCCTGTTTGAAATCTCATTGATTTCTGCTCTAATTCTTATTACATTAAATCAGTTAATGTAATCCATCACAACACTAGGCTATAAAAGAAAAATCACATGATCACATTAACACATAAAGAAAAAACATGTGACAAAATCTAACACTCATTTATTTTTGTTTACTTTATTTTTAATTTGCTCTTTTTTTTTTTTTGGTTTTCTAAAGTAGAAATTTAGATCATTGATTTTAGATCTTTTCTTCCCCCAATATTTGTATTTAATGCTATTTCTCCCTAAGCATCACTTTGACCACATCCCACAAATTTTGACATGTTTTTATATTTTCATTTAAAAATAGTTTTAAATTTCTCTTCAGATTTCTTTGACATGTGTTATTTAGAAGTGTGTTACTCAATCTTTACATATTTTGGGATTTTCTGCTTATCTTTCTGTTGATTTCTAGTTTAATTTATTTATGGTATGATAGCAGACATTATATGATTTTTATTCTTTTAAATTTGTTAAGGTGTGTTTATGGCTCAGAATGTGGTTTATTTTGATGAATATTTTATTTGAGCTTGAAAAGAATGTGTATTGAGCTGTTATATGAAGTAGCTTTATAGATGTCTAATATATCCAAATGACTGATGGTGTTGTTGAAATTCTACAATATCCTCACTAATTTTCTTCCTTCTTATCTGTCAATTTGTCGATAGATGTAGGTTCATATTTCTTCTTGCAGTTCTATAAGTTTTTATCTCATGTAGTTTGATGCTCTGTTAGGCACAAACACATTAAGAATATGTCTTCTTGGAGAATTAACTCTGTTTATCATTAGGTAATGCCCTTCTTTATCCGTGATAACTTTTCTTCCTTTGAATTCTGCTTTGTCTGAAATTAACATAGCTACTCTTGCTTTCTTTTGATTGGTGTTTGAATGGTATATTTTTCTCCATCTACTTTTAATCTATATGTGTCTTTATATTTAAAGTGAATTTCTTATAGACAACATGTAGCTGAGGTGTGTTTTTTGACCCACTCTATCTCTGTCTTTTAATTGGTACATTTAGAACATTGACATTCAAAGTGATTATTGACATAGTTGGATTAATATCTACTATATTCATTGCTGTTTTCTATTTGTTGTCCTTTTCCTCTGTTCTTATTTTTTGTCTTCTACACTTTTTCTTCCTTTTTGGTTTTAATTGTTCATTTTATATGATTCCATTTTTCTCCTTAGCGTATCAGTTATACTTCTTTTAAAACTTTTTATAATGGGTTCCATAGAGATTGCAATATAAACTAGGACTTAATTGAAGTCCACTTTCAGATAACACTATACCACTTCACAGAGAGTGTGAGTACCTTGTAATAACAAAATAATCTTAATTCCTTCCTCCCATCCCTTGTATCATTGCTGTCATTCATTTTACTTATATGTAAATATACATAAACATATTTATACACACATATAAGATATAAACATACATAATCAGATACATTGTTGCTATTATTATTTTTAATAAACTGTTATCTGTTAAATCATTTAAGACTAAGAAAAAAGTTTCTGTTTTACCTTCATTTTTCTGTTTTCTATGCTCTTCCTTTCTGTATATCAGAGTTTCTGACCTATATTATTTTCCTTCTCTCTAAAGAACTACTTTTAACATTTCATGCAAGGCAGATCTATTAGCAACCATCAGTTTTTGAGGATTTTGTTGATATATTCTTGGCTCAAAGATTCTTTCCTGTCTACAGCCATGCCATCCTGAACGTGCCCCATCTTGTCTGATCTCGGAAGCTAAGCAAGGTTGGACCTGGTTAATACTTGAATGGGAGACCACCTAGGAATACCAAGTGCTGTAGGTGTTGGATGAATGAATGAATGAATTCCTGGTCTGATAATTCCAACATCCCTGCCATGTCTGGTTCTTAAGTTTGCTCTTTCTCTTCAAGTTGTTTTGTCTTTTAATATGCCTTGTCATTTTTTCTTGGTAGAGGGAATTCCTGTAATTAGGCCTTTAATAATGTGTGGTAAGATGTGTGGGGAGTAGAAGCATTCTATAGTGTGCTGTGAACTTCACAAGTGTTTTAAATTTGTTTTCTCCTCCTTTAGGTGGGAGAGGATGACTGCAGTAGTCTGGAGTTGGATATTTCCATTCCCCAGGTCAATTAAAATCTGGTAAAACTCCAGCAGATAAAACTCTTGTTAATTAGTTTCTCCTGAGAGCAGGTCTTGTTAAGAAGAACAGAGTGCTCTGGCATATTTCAAAATGATTCTTTTTCCTTTCTTCCTACTGGAAACATGAGGGGATTTTTCTCTAATATTTACTGTGGGAACCTAGTCACACGTGTGGAGGTAAATCTCAATATTGTAGGGTCCCTGTGACTAGATCCCCTTGGAGTTTTTAACTCTCAGAATTGTCCACACTGAGCCTCTAGCAATTCCTTGGTTACAGTAGATCATGTTTTTCTACCATGGCTCCAGTTCCCTCAGCAGTTTTTGCCAGGGAGGCTCTGTTCCGGTAAGCAGCAACTCCTTATATTTGCTTGTAGGTCTTTCTAATTTGGAGGGCAGTGGTTTGCCATTGTCCTCCCCTCTCTCATGGGTCCAAGAAGAGTTGTTGATTTTTCAGTCTGTTTGGCTTTTTATTTGTTGTTGGGACAGAATGTTGGCTTCCAGGCTTCTTACTTGTGGAATCAGAAATGTAATTGCTAATCAGATTTTTACAGAACCCCCACATAGCTCACTTGTTTTTCTTTGCTGTCTAACTGGTTTTTTATCTTTGAAATTCAGTAATTTCTTAGGATATATTTTGAGAATGAATGCTCTATATCTATTTTTTTTCTGAGTCAGAATATGTTCTCTTTTATAGAAAAGTTTACCTTGATTGTATATTTGAATATTTTTCTTTTCCATTTGTTCTTTTTAGGAACTTTATATAGATATCACATCTTTGCTTTCTATTTTTAGTATCTTTGCCTTAACTATATTTTATATCTTCGTATTTTATTTAATTTTGTATGATTACCTCTTGCTTATTTCCCATATCTGATTGTATTTTCACCCTTGATCATTATAGTGTTTTATTGTTTCTATTGTTTAATCTCTGTTTAGTGTCACACTGAGAATGTTTCCCATAATTATTTTGAGACAGTGAAAAACTAACCCTTCCTGTTATTTCCTTTGGAAATTCCTTTGATAACCTACGTTTATTATTTTTTGCTTATCTACCCCTTCTCCCCATATCAGTGTTAGGCCCCATATTGCTTTGTTTCTGGTTATTATTTATCTTGAAAGGAACTACTTGTTCCTTGAAGAATAGTCTGAGAATAGTTGTAGGAGAGACTTGGGACAGTCTATAACTTTGATTTAGGTTTGTTGTCTAGTGTTAACCAATAAAGATTTGAGGTTGTAAAACAAAAGTTTATTTGGAGTTTTAAAGGATTCACATCCAAGAGATGCAGATTTAGGTAGCAATCCAAACTGTGCTCTGTAGAGAACAAAGAAAGGTAGGGTTTATAGAGGCAAAAACCACACAATGTACATTCTCTCATACATATGAAGGATTGGTGGCTAAGTTATCCAGGATTGATTAGTTCCAATGTGCAACTGGGAAGCGAAAAGTACAAGGAAGTAAAGTCCATATATGTCCATGGAGCACTTTTTATTCCAGATTTTTACAGCTTAGCCTTGAGCTGAGGTTAGCAGCAGATTTAGCATTTTAACAGCAGCTCTGAGAACTTAGGCACAAGATATATATAGGCCCCACTTTTTTTAATAGCCTCCTGACTCTACTTTAAGTGGCTCTCTTAGCAATGTTTCTTCTGTCTCTCCCCGCCATCCCCCATCATTTAGTATAAGCATTCACCAATTTTTATTTCCTTCTGCCTTCAAAACACTTCTTTCCTTAAATTTTGGAACAGTCTGGAACTTAGTGTGAGTCCCAGTAAAGCCTTTAAGTAATTTCTGTGTGGAAACCTTACATTCTCTGCTTTTCTTTCCTCTTTCACCTCATTTTCCCTCTAATAGTCTCCCCAAGCTGGGGGCTAATTCTTATATAATGTCAATATCATTTTATTGTGATTTTTTTCAGCTCTTTTTCCTTTGCTACTCTGCAACATTGAACATTCTACTAGCTTCTTTCCTGAACCATTTATGTTTATCTCAACTCTAAGCAAAGAATCATTGGCTATCTCAACTCTAAGCAAAGAATCATTGGCTAACTGTTCTTAAAATCAATTCTTAAAATTGATTTTAAGAACAGTTTTGCTCCTTGCTGATTGTCTTAGTTGGCAGCTATCTGGTACCTTGTACATTTTGCTTTATCCACAGCATTTGGTGTACATGCTTTATAATCTCATTTGAGGTTTTAGCTTATTCCTTTTTATTTTTTTTGAAGTTAACATTTTTTTTTCTCTACTTTTTATTCTTATTTTCATTGACTTTCAAGGGATGAGCGTAGGAAAATGATTTTATTCCACTATCACTAACTGGAAATCACTCTTAAGTATTGTTTCTTAGAGGAAGTCTTGGTTTCTTCTAACTAATAAAACTTAGTTTATGACATTATCTATTTTGTTTCATGAGTATCCTAAAGCTGATAATGGTGTCTATTTTTCTGTTTTAATTGTTCTTTCTCCCCTTTATACCAATGTCCTATTTTCCATTGATTATTTCTATCATGTCTATATCTTCAGTGAGATGTATTTAGCTTATGAGAATAAAAATCTTTAAGTACTAAACTACAAGTAAGAAAACTGAAGCCTCTAAACCTAGTCGAACCAGTGACTGTAATCTTGTTTTTCTGTGTCTCAGTTTCTCTAAAGTAAATGCGAGCAGAAAATAATATTTTGTATTTCTGCTTGTATTTAGTTTAAGATTGTAATGGGTTGATGTGCCCCATAATTCTTTATAATAAAACCAAGCTATGCCTAGTCCAGGAATTTCATTAATATTGCTGATTTTCACAAAGGCACTACATAGCCTTTCCTCATTATTGCAAATTCATTCTTTATGTAACATGAGACAATTGAAGATTGTTTCAGTATTACCTTTCTATTCCCTGTATACTTTTCCTTAATATTCTTTGCACAACACTACAAATAATTTTAAAAATTAATTAGATCTAGATTTGAAACAGGAATTCATATTTTTAAAGCCAGTATCTCTTTCCTGTGTTTCTCTTTTTTATTGCTCTTCAGTTATCAGAGTGAAAAATAATAGCATCTCCTTACTAAAGGTACATGTAATTCTTTTATAAACTTAGAACTTTTGTAAAAGTAAACTAAAGCAGTTTACAAACAGAGCCTCTGGTTTTCTTGATTGTTACCCTCCTAAAAAGCAGAGTAGTCTATGGCCATGTCACCCTAAACAAACTTGTTCGTGTCTGATCTCGGAAGCTAAGCAGGGTTGAGCCTGGTTAGTACTTGGATAGGAGACCACCTAGGAAGACCAGATGCTGTAGGCGTAAAAAATAAAAAAATGAGGGATTGTAAGATGACAAGGTTCTTGGAATCTGTGAGATCAACCAAGGGTTGCCTCACCTTAAAAAAAAAAAAAAAAGCAGGATAGACTATGTAATTACTGATGGGCTCTTGTACTGCCTGGTTTGTAAATTTAATTTTGATTTATACTTTTCCTTTTGAAATTAAAATTTCTTCTTTTTATGTTGAAACATTTAAACTTGTTCAAATAGCCGTGTGTGTGTATTACAATAACATTCTTAGACACCACTCTCAAGGATTTTAACAGCTTGAAACAATCAGAGATTATGTTTTTCTATTGATTGTCTTACTTATGTCTTTATTCTCTTTTAATCAAAAACAACCCCACTGCCTTTTTTTCTTTCGTGACATTAAAATGTTTAGAGGGCCCCACAATTTGGATTTGTCTGGATTTATCTGATTGTTTTTACATGATTACATTCAGAGTAAACAAGCTGGTAAGGTGATGTGTATTCCCAATTACTTTATATCAGGAAGCACCAAAATTATGTTAGTCTGTCTCATAAGTGCTGATGCTAAATGATATCTTTTGTTACTATGGTGTATGCTGGCTTACTCCTTGTAAAAGTACTCTCTTTTTGTAATTAGTAACTTGTGGTGCACATTTGAGATCATGTGAATATCCTGTTTCTTGTAACATTTCTTCCAGTGTTTTAGTATCCAATGATAATCTTTCCCTCAATTATTTTACTAGTAGTTTCAAAATGGTGAAATTTTTTTCTAATTCTGTCATTCTGTCTGCATTTATCAACTGATAACCTTTCTCTAAATAGCAATTCCCATACTTTTTAAACATGATTTTTCACTATGAATTCATTATTTTTTTAGTTTTTATTTTTTAGTTTATTTTTTATTTTTAAAAAATTTTTTATATATTTTTTTAAGGCGAGGCAACCCTTGGTTGACCTCACAGATTGCAAGGACCTTCTCAGTTTATAATCCCTCATTTTTATTTTTTTATTTTTTACACCTACAACACCTGGTCTTCCTAGGTGGTCTTCCATCTAAGTACTAACCAGACCCAACCCTGCTTAGCTTCCCTGATCAGATGGAATCGGGCTTGCTCAGGGTAGCATGGCTGTAGACCATTAAATATTTTTTTAATCAGTGTTTTGATTGACTGCCCACTCCAGTCAAGTTCTTGTGTTCATTGACAAATCTCCATTCATCTTTGAACACTTGCTTTGCTCTCTGGCACAGTTTGTATCAGGCTCACCTTCTGTGTTCACTGCTCCAGATATGGATGGAATCATGCTTTTTTCCAATAAGCCCTGGTTTCATTTATTGGGAAATGATGCATAGAATTAAAATTATACTCATTTTTATTGAGTCATTGTCTCTCTATTCTTTTAGTGAACAGAGTTGGGGAATACCTCTAATCCCCTTTACATATTTGTATCTTTATTCTGTTTATAGTGAGACCCTTCATTTGCTCTATTTTAAAATATACCTAAACTAGTTTCAGATTAGTAAATCAGTACTTCATCCAGCAACAAAACGGTTAATTAAAGTGCACTATTTCTTTGTAATTCTTTTTGCCCCTAAAATATCTTACGGAAGTCAGAGTTCTGTAATTAAAAATTACTAAAATTATTTGTTTTCTTCTGTGTGGTTTTACATTATCAATTTGAAATACGGTTTATTTTATTTGTTTCTATATTTGTTTGTATTTAATTTTAGAGTTTGCTTTTTTCACTATTTTAAATTTTAAATTTATTTTGAAATATGTAAAACATTTGTATGGCTCACAAAGACTCACTACTTATGTCCCTGTTGCTTTCACCTGGTAGTTTGTTCTACCACTCACTTCCTCTCCCCATTTTAGGAAACCATGTTCATCAAATTGTGCATGTATGTGTGTGTGTGTGTGTGTGTGTATGTGAGTGAGTGATGCATCCTACGTGAGAGAAAGAGAAATCTTATTTCCCTTTCTTAAACACAGAAGGCTGATTCTTTTTCATATCACTCATAAATTATTTCTTAAAGAAGGAACTTCTGATTTTTTAGCCTGTATCTGTTTTTTATAAGACACAGTTTGTTATCATTGGAAATTTTTATTTTTTATATTTGTCACTCATATAAACAGGGGGACCTGGCCGATCTACCATGCCAACCCCAGGAAATACTGCAGCTTTTCGTGCTTCCCTTTGGACCAATATGGAGAAACTTGTGGATCATATTTGTACTGTTTGTGGACAGGTAAATATTTTAGAGAGTGAAGAAAACATTAATTATGGATTATCCTTGTTATTTTGAGTTGTGTGAACTTGGGCAGATTTCTTCAAATTTATGAGCATTTAAAATAACTAATTTAGCTAATTATCATGTATGGAAAGGCTCTGGCAAAATGCCATTTTTCTTTCTTTGCTGTTTCTAGTGCCTATGCTTTACACTTGTTCCATTTAAAAATACCGAATTATATACACTATCTCTCTCTTCCCCTTTTTAGGTACAACATCTACAAAAAGTATTAGCCAAGAAGAGAGATCCTGTTTCTCATATTTGTTTCATTGAAGAAGTAGTTAAGGTATATTTAAACAAAAATATCTTTATCTCTTTTTTGAAGAATGAGAGAAGATGATAAGCCAGTGTTATTTGTGTTTCTCTCTTGCTGTGAGGCTGCATGTCAAATATAATAAGGAAATAAGTATATTTCTTGACAACCATAAATTTTCTTTACAAAATATGTGTAAGTACATTTGTTTATTGAGTAGATTCTAGTACTAATACTATTTGTTGACTAATCTTTGAAATGCATGTAAGTAATTTCCCATTTTCTGTCATATAAATGACTTATTATCAATGTTTTCTGAAGTTCCACTAGAGAATAAGATGAAAATTTTTGGTAAATAAGAGCTTTAATTAGTAGTTTATAACATCTTATTGTCTTCACTGAAGATGGTAGGATTCATTCAGTTGTTAATTTTTCCTAGAGCACATTGCTATATTCATTTTCCATATTTAAACTAAATTTATTGGGGTAACACTGGTTAATAAAATTGTATAGGTTTCAACTGTACAATTCTGTAAAACATCATCTGTATATTGCATGTGTGTCACCACACAAAGTTAAATCTCCTTATGTCCATGTATATTTGACCCCTTTTACCCTTTTCTGCCTTCCCCGCTTTCCCTCTGGTAATAGACTAAGCTGTTGTCTGTGTCTGAGTCTTTGTTTGTCTTTTTTTTGTTGCTTTCAGTTTTATATCCCACGCTTCAGTGAAATCATGTGGTTTTCAGCTTTTTCTGTCTGACTTTTTTCGCTTAGCACGATAATCTCAAGATCCATCTATGTTGTCTCAAATGGTAGTATTTCATCTTTTCTTACAGTTGAATAATAATGTATTGTACCACAAGAATTAACATATGACCCAGCAATCCCTCTCCTGGGTATCTGCCCCCAAAATATGAAAATATTTATCCCTATAGATATAAGCACCCCTGTGTTCATTGCAGCATTATTCACGGTGGCCAAGAAATCTCTCCCATCATCCACTGATCAGCTGGCCTCATGAGCAATAAGAATTCCTTCTGTGCACAGGAATTCCTGACTCTAACATTTTATTTACTCATTTTTATTTGTTTTTGATAATGATTCATGGAATGACTGATTATTCATCATTAAATATTAATACCTAGGACTTCAAAGAAAAACTTTCTCTTTAAGTTTCCATTGTCCTGGTATAGGTAGTTTTCTTTGTAGTTCAGAATTTTAAATATTTCATATGTTGTGTTGGGGATTTTCAAAACTATCTTCAAGTTCAGTGATTCACAGCAGTCAGCATTTAGTCATGCTCATGGCTATGATTTATTATAGTGAAAATATATAAAGCAGAATCAGCAAAGGGAAAAGGTGCATAGGGTGAAATCCAGAGGAAACCAGGTGCAAGCTTCCTCTCCAACTCTCTCTAACAGAGTTAGACAGGACACCCTTAATTTCTCTGTCAGTAAGTTGAGACATTATGCATGAAATGTTGTCTTCCAGGGAAGCTCATTTTGAGCCTAGAAGTCCAGGATTTTTATCAGAGGTCAGTAACTGCCTAGCACATGCCAAAATTCTAGACTCCCAAAAGAAAAGCAGGTGTTCAACACAAACCACATTATTTAGATACAAACAATTTAGATACAGTGAACACTTCTGTCAGTTAGAGAATCATGAGGACATTCTTAGACTCCAAGTTCCAGATGCCAGGCAAGAACCAGACTTTTAAGAAGGCATTTTTACTAAAGCATTTTAACTAAAGCATTCTCAGATCTGCTATGTTAACTCTTTTCTGCACATAGATTTATGTTAGTATATAACTACTTACATTAACCTGCTTCACATTTGGCTTTTAATTTTGTGAAAGAAACAATAGATGCTTTTGTCAGTTTGTAAAGTCATTAATTGTTTCCATTTACTAGTAAATGGGATTACTAATATCAGGTCTTTGTTTTTATAGGTAGGCAACTACACATGAAGTCTTATCATTCATTCCTTCTGATTTTGGTCAACTTTCTACCCAAATTAATTAATTTAGTGTTTATATGGAGTACCTTCATTTCAAGCTTTTACTATCTAATCTTTTGTTTATGTTTTATTTTTTTAATAGTTTAATTAATATTCTACTAATAACATTAGAACAATTGTAATAAAACCATTATATTTAAGAGAATCTAAATAAAAAATAAAAAAGGAATAGTGCCATTTAAAGAGGCTTATGTTTGCGATATTACATTGAGCAAAGTTTCTACATTAAAAAATCACATATCATTTCTCATCGACATTCAGTTTCTACATTAAAAAATCACATATCATTTCCCATCAACATTTAGAATGATTTGAATCTCTTATAGTGAGTGGACACTGGCAACTCATGTGGGTCAGATTTTAAATGCATGTGAATTATTACTGATTTAAAAAGGGTTATTAGGAATAGGGATGTATGCTTTCATTTTATGCATTCTTTTCATTTACTTACACACTTTCTTAATTAATAAAATTAAACCAATGAAGATTGCTTTTTCAAACACTCTTCTAAAGCTTAAGAATATAGTTAAAAAAAAGAATATAGTTAAATACAACACATACATTTTTACATTTACATATAAATTTCAAAGTAAATTTCCATTTTAGTAGATATTCGTTTTTTTGGGGTAATATTTATGGGAAAAAATTAGTCCCTCTTAGAATTCAGTATAGTCATCTATATTCAGAAAAGAGCAGTCTTTCATGAAAAGTCTAAATTAACTTTTCACTCTACATGCTTGGAAATTCCAGGGCAAGAGAAAAGGTAAAAATAACCAAAGAAGAATATCTGTTATATATTGTAAAGATAACACATATTTCACTATATTTACTATAATTTATTTTAGATTTTTCCTTTTATAAAGCTATAACGAAATATGCTTGCTAATTTTATAACTACCATGAAATATCATCTACTTAAAATAATGATCAGTGGCAATACAACCTTTGTAAAAAGTTTCATATTTTTAGAATGATTTGAATCCCTAAATAATGACCCTTAAAATCTTCAGAAAATTTTAAACTTGATTAGATGATGACATATACCTGGTATCTTGGGTCATTAAAGAGTGATATCTACACCAAGATCTCTAAATAATTTTGTAATCTCTTTTTGAGAAAAAGATTATGAACAGAATGTTCTTACACTGAAAGTTTTTGCATCTTCAAGAATTTTTAGAAGGGTACATGGGGTCCTGATATTGAATGTTCTTTCTTTAGTGGTTTAACCTTTTAAATCTATGAGTATATTTTTTAAAAAGTCAAAACCATGTATATAATTTAAGAAGAAACAATATTAGAATTATGCTATATGCTTCCTACAGTATCTGTTCAGAAATCAATGCTTTTTTTCCTAGGGAGATCATTTCTAGCAGATATCTTTTTAAAATTGGAATCTATAAAAAGGATTTTTAAAAATATTTATGTATTAAATTTTTGTAAGCAGTAATCCTTATTTTGAAGTTCAGTGGAAGCTAAATTAATAAATACTTTCTCTTTGGTTTATAATATGGAATATAAACAAAGTTACACTATTAATTTCATGTCAATAGGAAAATTAAGAATCCATTTTCCAATTTTCTTTGTTTTTAAACCATTTGATTCTAATGCTTTTTGTATTTTACTATAAACTGATGGAATTTCCATATTTGATTTCTTCTTGCCAACTTATGTCTACAAAAATATTTATTTTGCATTTTTTTGTTAAAGAATTTTTGTAATCTTTTCATTGCAGTTCAATACCTATAGATTTTAAAAAATTAATTGTCTTTTTTATAGCAGCTTTAGGTTTATAAGAAAAATTGAGCAGAAAGTACATGTTACTTATGTTATCATAACATCCATTATGCATTATGTAAAATATGGAACCGTACAATACAATGAGCTAACCCTAATATAAACTATGGACTTTAGTTAATAATAATAGATTAATAATGGCTTAATTGTAACAAATGCACCATACCAATGCAAGATGCATAATGCATTATGCAAATACATAATGTTGTGTATCCACCATTATAGTATCATATAAAATAGGTTTAGTAAGTTTCACTTCCCTAGAAATCCCTTATGCTGTATTCATTTTCTCCCATTTTTCTCACTTACCCCTGACAACTGTTGATCTTTTTACTGTCTTTATAATTTTGCCTTTTTCAGAATATCATGTAATCCGAATCATACCAGTTAGACTACAGTTGGGTTTGTAAAAACCTGCTAAACTGTCTTTCATCATGACTGTATCATTGTGCATTCCCACTAGCAAAGCAACAGTGTTCCTGTTGCTCCACATTCTCACCAGTTTGTTTTGATATTGTGTTTTGGATTTTAGCTATTCTGCTAGGTATGTAGTGGTATCTCATTGTTTTAATTTGTACTTCCCTATAGATTTTTTAAAAATTAAAAATATCTTCATTATCTAAGGTTGTAAGACTTTATCCGTAGGAATAAAGCCTTGCACGTTCATTATTTAATAATATGTATCTGTTATAATCAATGCACGTGCTTAAAATGGCTTAAAATATTCTAAATTTTTTTTTATAAGATTAAGTATAGTTTTTAAGCATTTGGAAAGCCAAATCTTAAAAGTCTTCTTTCTAAACACTTATTTAAATAGTGTAAAAGGCAGGTTAGTACAGTGATTAAGAACTGGGGTCTTCCACCTTGGTATCAGAGCTCAGTGTTCCTGCATTGATTATACAACCTTAGGTAGGTACTGTAATTTTTCAGAACATCAAATATCAATGAGGATGGTAATATTACCTAAAGAACTGAGGTATTTTGAGGGAAAATGAGATCATGCAGTCTTAATTCAAAGATTGGTTCAGTAACTTGCTATCATAATTATTATTTAAATCATTTTTTAAAAAATCTCTCAACTTATTTAGGAGTCTTTATATAGAATCCTGCCATGTGAGAAAGTTGGTTTTATTTAACAGTTCTAAAACATAATACGCATGTACATTAATTCATGCAGAGTATCAGAAATTTAAATTAAGAAATTATGCTTCTGTAAATAAGACAATATCAAGGATTTACTGTGAATGTGTAATGACTGTGTATTTTAGCTTACTAAGGAATCATGGGTTTATAATCTAATATTCAATTAATTTTGTAGAAAAAAATAAAAGAATGATTTTCCTTAGTTCTAGTCTGTGAGATCTTGTGAGAATTGTTAAATCATTTATACTCTTTTATTAGGCAAAAAAAAAAAAAAAAAAAAATAGGTTTACTTTAAAACTCTTAGTTTTGAAGTTAATATTGCCCCATCTTCTTAGTGTTTGTAAGATATTTGATTCTAAATGATAGGAAGAACTATACGTATTAGTATTAGAGTCTAACCTTTTAAGAACTTTCAAGAAGAGAAAAAAATTCTACATGATGTTAGTTTATGTAATGCTTTATTAGTTCAGAAGGTGTTGCAGTAGATGTTTATCATGTTATAAAGAATACATCAAGAATAGGACGGGAAGATAGTAGACTAGGTAAAAGCAAGGCTCATCTCCTTCCAGGACTGCATTGAAAGTACAACCAAATTATAAAATAATCAACGTGGAGAGTCACTTAAAGTCCAGCTGATCATAACACCCACATCTGATAATATAAAGGAGCCACATCAAAGCTAATAGGAGGGGCAAAGTCCCTAATAGAGCTGGATCCGCACTTGCAATGGAAATGGATCACTGGGAGGGAGAACAAGGCTTCAGAAGCTCTTCTGAAGGAGAGAGGGGTCCTGGTCTCATCTAGGGGCTCCCCAGCCCAGGGTCCCAGCCCAGGGAAGAGGAAACTCCAATAACTTTGACTGTAGTAACTAGAGGAGATTCCAGCCGTCTGGGTAAGATGGAAGGCGACTGAGCCGCTAGACATCCCTTTGAAGGACCGGTGCAAAGGTTTTCTGACCTGTGGACACTCACCTGGGACATCAGCAGTGGGTCTGAGGCTCACGCAGGATTCATTCTGAAAAAGTCTCCATTACGTGGAGTCAGAAAGAGGGCTGGAAAGGCAGCCACCATTGTGCCTTAGTCCGGCCCCATACCAGCTTGATTGTGCAGACCCCTGCCACAGAGTCATTAGGAGAAGCTGATCGCCCCGCCTAACCTGCAGACTGCCAGGTGCAGTTGTTTATGGTTGAATGCCAAGCCCTGAGTTTAGTAATTCAGAGTGAAAGTATTCACAGCAAGGCGGCCATTGTTGTGGGCGGCGTTTCTAATCCCAGCAATGGCCAGCGCTGTGAGCCCCATTTCAGAGATAAAGTCAGGCAGATCGCTGCTGCCAACACAAACTTGAGCAGATATCAGGGACTTGTGGGCCAGTTCCAGATAGCAGTTAGTCTTGCTGTGATCTGGGTCATCTGTGGGAACTTAGAATAGTTACCAAATTTCCAGCAAGACTGAGGCTGTTTTGACCTGACAGCCACTGTCTCTCTCAGACCCCGCCCCACCCAACCGGCAGACTGCCTTGGGCACTGTTCTTGGCTTGCTGCCAAGCTCAGCTCCCAGGGATTCAGGACCAAGTGTTCACAGCTGGGCGACCATCCTTGTGAATGGCCTTTCCAATCAGAGCAAAAGCGGCCAGCCCCCTAAGCTACATTTCCATTCCCAGCAGGTGACCAGTGCTATGAGCTGCATTTCAACAGAAAACATGGTGGAATGAGAGACATCCCCAGATCTCTCTCCTTGAAACAGCAATAAGCTGAACACCTAAAACTCAACAAAAAACACCCAAACTGCAAACCAGCACCTCTGAGCGTGGGATCTGCACGTAAGAGCTACCACAGGTACTTTAAGGCATTATGTAAAGCAGGAATCCAAGAGGCTTAGATGCTGCCTACTGGAAACCAAAAGAAAAGCGCCTTCTTTGCAACAGACTACAGAGAGACCTTTATATAATAAACCTTCTTTCTGGAAAACAGCAGAATACACTTCCATTAATGACCAGGTGGAGAAATAGTCCATTAAACACCATGAAAAACCAAGGTGACAAGGCAGCTCAGAAAGAAAGAGAAAAATCTCCAGAAAATAAGCTTACAGACATAGAAATATGTGATTTATATGACAGTGAATTTAGGATGATACTTCTGGAAAAACTCAATAAGATCCAAAACGACTCAAATCAACAATTTCAGGAATTGAAAAAACAACTAGATGAGCAGAGCAAGGAGATTGAAATCCTCAAAAAGAACTAAATAGAACTTCTGGAGATGAAGAACACACTGCAAGAATAGAAAAATGAAATAGCAAGCTTGGGCAATAGTGTTGACCAAATGAAGGAAAGGATCAGTTATATCGAAGACAGAAATCTAGAAATGCATTAGAAGGAAGAAGACAGAAACTGACGAGTGAAAATTAAAGAGAAATAAAAGAACTAGCCGATACCAGCAGGAGAGGAAACGTAAGAATAATAGGCATTATCAAAGGCGAGGAAAATGAGCAAGGACTAGAAAGCATTTTCAGACAAATAGTGGATGAGACTTTCCCAAATCTAAGGAATGAGCTAGAGCTCGGAATTCAAGAAGTCAACAGACCACCCAATTATCTCAACCCAGAAAGTCCTTCACCAAGACACATTGTATTAAAGTTATTAAAAGTCAACGCCAAAGATAGAATTCTCAAGGTAGCCAGGGAGAAGAAAATGGTAACATATAAAGATAAACCTATTAGATTATCATCGGACTTTTCAGCACAAACCTTACAAGCCAGAAAGGAATGGAATCAAATATTTAAACTAATAAGTGAAAGGAACTACCAGTCAAGAATAATGTATCCAGCTAAGCTCTTCTTTAGATAGGAAGGAGAAATTGAGACCTTTCCAGACATACAAAAATTGAGGGAATTCTCCACTACGAGGCCTGCACTACAGGAAATACTGAAAGGAGTCAGCTCACCTTAAACAAAATAACAATAACAACAAAACTACATAATTAGGAGTAAAGTGACTATCAGGCAAAATAGAAGCAGGGGAGTGCAACCGTTACTAAGAACCGGACATTACAACTTAAATAATAAGAAGTGAATTGTTATAACAAGATAGTAATGAATGTTCAACATACATAAAGACAAATTTAGACAACAGTGACCAAAAAGGGGAAGATTCAAAGATCGAAATTCTCAAAGGGAACTGGAGATAAGGCACAAGCAGAAGAAAATGCACAAGTTTTTATATATAACTATCCTTTATTATTCATAATGGTAACCACACATCAAAGATTCAGAGCTGAAGTATATAACATAAAACAAGAAGAACCAGAGGAAAAACCCACAAAAGCCAACCAAAATAAAGAAAACAGAAACACAAGGACAAGGAAGCAATGGAAGCATCTAGCTACCAGAAAGCAAAAGATAAAATGGCTTTAAGAAGACCTGATGTTTCAATAATTAACCTAAATGTAGATGGACTGAATCACCAATAAAAAGGCACAGAGTTAAAGAATGGATCAAAAAACAAAACTCAACAATATGCTGCCTCCAGGAGACACATCTCAGCTCCAAAGATGAATATAGACTCAAAGCGAAAGGGTGGAAAATGATATTTTAAGCAAATGGCATTCAGAGAAAAGCAGGAATAGCAGTACTAATATTAGATGAACTAGACTTCAAAATAGAAAAGGTAAAGATACTGAGGAACAATTCATAGTGATAAAGGGAATCATGCACCAAGAAGACATAACACTTATTAACCAATCAGGAAGCCCTGAAATATGAAAAACAATTGCTAACAGAACTAAAGGGAGAAACAGACCAAAACACTATTGTAGTAGAGGATCTAAATACCCCACTATCGGATATGGACAGGTCATCCAAACAGAAAATCAACAAGGAAATAACATCTTTAAATGACACATTAGACCAACTGGAGATAATGGACATTTACAGAGCCTTCCATTCTAAAACAGCTGCTTATACATTCTTCTCTAGTGCACATGGAGCATTATCAAGAATCGAGCATGTACTGGGACACAGAGATGGCCTCCACAAATATAAGAGGGTTGAAACCATACCAACCATATTGTGTAATCATAATGCTTTGAAAATAGAGATCAAATGCAGAAAGAAATCAGGAAGAACCACAAATACATGGAGATTAAACAACATGCTACTGAAGAATAACTGGGTCAGAGAAGAAATAAAAAGAGAGATCAAGACATACCTAGAAACAAATGATAATGATAGTACAACATATCAAAACTTTTGGGACATGTCAAAAGTGACCATAAGAAGAAAGTTCATATCATTACAGGCCTATCTCCAAAAACAAAAACGAGCCCAAAAAACAACCTAACGCTTCATCTTAAAAAACTAGAAAAGGAACAAATGAGGCCTAAAGTCAGCAGAAGGAAAGAAATTATCAAAATTAGAGCAGAAATAAATGAAATTGAAAACAAAACAAAACAAAAACAATAGAAAAAATAAATACAAGGAGCTGGTTCTTCGAGAAGATTAATAAAATTGACAAATCCCCGGCTAGACTCACTGAAGAAAAAGAGAAAGGACACAAGTAAACAAAATCAGAGATGAAAGAGGGGAAATTATGACTGACATCACAGAAATACAAAGGATCATACAAGAATACTATGAAAAAGTATATAATAACAAATTTAATAGCTTAGAAGAAGTGGACCAGTACTTAGAAAAATACAATCTTCTTAGACTTAATCAAGAAGATCTGGAAAGTCTAAATAGACAGATCAGCAATATAGAAATTGAAACAATCATCAAAAACCTACAAAAAAGTCAAAGTCCAGGACCGGATGGCTTCACCAGTGAATTCTACCAAACATTCAAAGAAGATTTAATACCTATTCTCAAACTCTTTTAAATAATCGAAGAGGAGGCAATACTTCCCAACTCATTTAATGAGGCCAATATAACCCTGATATTGAAACTTGGTAAAGGTAACACAAAAAAAGAAAACTACAGACCAGTATCTTTCATGAACACAGTTGCAGAAATCTTAAATAAGGTACTAGCGAACCGAATACAGCAATGTATTAAAAAGATTATACACCAAGATCAAGTAGGCCTCATCCCAGGGACACAGGGATGGTTTAACATATGCAAATCGATTAATGTGATACACTACGTAAACAAATTTAAAAATAAGAATCATATGATCATATCAATAGATGCAGAAAAAGCCTTCGACAAAATACAGCATCCATTTATGATCAAAACACTTAACAAAATCGGTACAGAAAGAAAGAACCTTAACATAATAAAGGTCATCTATGACAAGTCCTTTGCCAACATTATACTTAATGGCGAAAATTAAAAACCTTCTCTCTAAGATTAGGAACAAGACAAGGCTGTCCACTGTCGCCACTCTTACTCAATATAACATTAGAGGTCCTAGTGAGTGCAATCAGACAAGAGAAAGATATAAAAGGCATCTAAATAGGAAATGAAGAAGTTAAACTGTCACTATTTGTGGATGACATGATTCTCTATATAGAAAACCCTGAAGAAGCCACAAGAACACTACTAGAATCAATAAGCAAATACAGTAAAGTTTCTGGTTATAAAATCAATGTTCAAAAATTCATAGCATTCCTATACTCTAACAACCAGTGTCAGAAAAAGAAATAGAAAAAATAACAACTTTTGCAATTGCAACAAAAAAAATAAAATACCTAGGAATAAATTTAACGAAACATGTGAAGGACCTATATAATGAAAACTACAAGACTGTATTAAAAGAAATCGAAGAAGATAAAAAGAAATGGAAAGATACTCCATGTTCTTGGATTGGAAGAATCAATATATTTAAAATGACCTTATTACCAAAAGCATTATACAGATTTAATGCAATCTCCATCAAAATCCCATCGGCATTTTTTAAAGAAATAGAACTAAACATCATCAGATTTGTATGGAAGCATGAAAACCCTGAATTGCCAAAGCCATCCTGAGAAAAAAGAATGAAGCTAGAGGCATCATTCTGCCAGACTTCAAAATACACTACAAAGCAACAGTAAACAAAACAACATAGTACTGGCAGGAAAGCAGGCACATAGACCAGTGGAAACTGAATCAAGAATTCAGAAGTAAACCCACATTCATATGGGCAAATAATTTTCGACAAAGAAGCCAAAAATATACAGTGGAGAAAGGAAAGCCTCTTCAATAAATGGTGCTGGGAAAACTGGAAAGCCACCTGCAAAAGAATGAAACTGGACTGTTGTCTATCACCACACACCAAAATTAACTCAAAATAGATTAAGGACATGAATATAAGACCTGAAACAATAAAAAGCATAGAAAAAGACGTAGGAACGAAACTCAAGGACCTTGGACTTAAAGAGGATTTTATGAATTTGACCCAAAGGCAAGGAAAGTAAAGCAAAAATAAATAAATGGGACTACATCAAACTCAAAAGCTTCTGCTCAGCAAAAGAAATCGTCTGCAAGGTAAAGAGACAACCATCCCAATGGGAAAATATATTTGCAAGCAACACCTCCAATAAGGCCTAATATAAAATATACAAAGAGCTCATACGACTCAATAACAAAAAAACCAAACGATCCAATCAAAAAATAGGCAGAGGACCTGAGCAGACACTTCTCCCTAGAGGACATACAAATGGCCAACAAACATGAAAAGATGCTCAACATCACTAGCTATTAGAGAAATGCAAATCAAAACCACAATGAGATACCATCTCACACCTGGTAGATAAGCTGTAATCAACAGGACAAGTAATAAATATTGGAGAGGATGCGGAGGAAAAGGAACCCTCATATACACTGCTGGTGGGACTGCAAATTGGACAGCCACTATGGAAAACAGTATGGAGGTTCCTCAAAAAACTACGAATTGATCTACCATACGATCCAGCAATCCCTCTACTGTGTATTTACCCCAAAGACTTAAAAAATCATATCCAAAAAGATATTTGCACACCGATGTTCATAGCAGCATTATTCACGGTGGCCAGGACATGGAAGCAGCCAAAGTGTCCTACGATAGATGATTGGCTAAAGAAGCTGTGGTACATATATACAATGGAATATTACTCAGCCATAAGAAGAGATGAAATACTGCCATTTGCGACAACATGGATGGGCCTTGAGATAATCATGCTAAGCGAAATAAGCCAGACAGAAAAAGTCGAAAATCATATTATCACTCACATGTGGGATATAAACCTAAAAGCAACAAATGAGTAGGACAAACAGAGACTCATGGATATGGACTATAGACTAGTGGTTACCAGATGGTAGAGAGAGGCGGAGTAGGGGGAAGGTAGATGGGGTAAAGGGAGTCCAATATAGGAGAGTAGGGGAAGGGTGAAGTGGTTAAAGGGGATCAAATATATGGTAGCTGAAGGAAAGTGGATTCTGGGTGGTAAACACACAATAGAATATAGAGATGTTAAATTATGATGTATACCTGAAAATTGTATAATTGTATCAACTAATGTTACCTCAATAAACTTAATTAAAAAAAGAAAAAGTATATCAAAGTGTAAAGATGGCATAAATGGGTTGAGTATAAAATATAACTGGACCAATTATTTTCAGTATAACAAATCTTAGGATGATAGTTTTAATGTAGAGTGTTTTCAAAGCTTTCCCTCAGTTAAAAGAACTAATTTTGCTTCTGTTTAATATAATAAATATCCTGACTAACCTGTAAAATTTGCCTGTTATTTTCAGTTCATAGTATAGTTTGAAGATACATTTATACCTATTAATCATATTAATTATTTATGGCATTTAAATATGGATATACCTTTTTCCTCTTTCTATATTGTTTTTTCTATAGTTTACTCAAATGAATAAATCATTTTATTATTTTTTTTCCTTTTTTTGCTAAATCATTTCTTTTTAAAATAGAATTTCATACTGTTTATTTTTAGATATCCAAGCTTCAATTTGGGCATGTTTCAAAACCAGTTATGAATTATAGTATTACTATATAACCATCATATTATTTAACACTTTGTTTAAAAGTGAGTATAGCAACTACTGACAAATTATTCAGGATCTACACACCAAAAAAGAAATTGTAGATTTTCATCTGTCGAGTTAAGCCTGTGAAACTGTATGTGGGGGTATAGATATGATACCTTCATTTTCTAAGCCAGCAATTTTTATCATAGAACAGAATCTTGTAATCATGTGTGTAGGATGTATTAGGTTAAATTTGGAATGTGTTCAGCATTTTGAGCAACTGTAGTAATAATGAGAATTTTAACTAGGAAAAATAATGATTTCTGTTTTTTAGACACAGCAGATGATTTCTTAAATGAATTCAAGAATCAGAAAAACTTCAGAACACTCAAATATGAAATATTTTTAATTTTACGAGAAAAAGATTTAATTCGTGGCATCTCAATTTGATTAAAAAGTCAAATAGCAATCAGCCAGTTAAATTTCTAAGTCAGATATTATCAACAATACCCTTATCTGTAAAGGTTAGAAGATTTCCACTTTTATTAGTATAGGGACCAGATATTCTTAAAGGTCTTCTCATTACAGTATAAACAAATTCTAGATAAATTAGAAAAGCATTTTAATACACTGTTGGGCCTACAAAACCTAAGAGGGTCTCTGAGGGGCATATATATGTACATATTGTTGTGACCAGAATAACCAGACCCAATTTGAGTGCTCTTAACCAGGAGACAGTTTATTAGCCGGCGGCTGTCCTTGCAAAGGAGCAGCCCCGAAATGCCAAGATACAAGGTTTTTAAGCCCTAAATCCTATTCCTCATTCTGTCTTAAACACAAAGGTCCATCTTTCTCCTATTCACTACCTGTCAACCCACTGGTCAGGTGTGCAAGCAGGGAGTACAGGAGCAGAAAGCTTGTTGTTAGAATGTTATGTTCCCATGGGCAGTAGCCAGTGTTCCCATGGGCGATGGCCAAACAGTAATTTTCAGCTTATATACAATTGATTATTTTTCATGCCACGCAAGCAAGCAGGGTTACACAGGCTAAAATTGGCAGTTAGCGTATGAGCTCATTGTTACAAGTTTCATGATTAACAGAATGTGGTTAGGGGTTCCAGAAACTAGGCCTAAGTTATAGACTTCTTTTGTCCAGTTTCAGGTTTTAATTATTCTTTAACCCTTTCACATTTCAGCAGGCTATTACAATATATAGGTATACATATGCATATACATAAGCAGATAAAATAGTTGAAACTGTAATGGAGATTTGTGAGCTTGTAAATCACTGCAAAAGCTGGAGTTGCCCTGGGGTCATATGTCAAGTCAATGATGGAATCAGTCCACTAGACTCTGGGGCTCTAACAAGATGGAAGAGTAAACCTGAGCTGAGATCTGTGACAGTGGCTGACATGGTCCTCAGTAACAATACCTCACTCCCACAAGAACCATACCAATCCTCTGTAGAGGAAACCATTTATAGTTTTAGCCATCAGATTCTCTACATTTTAAGGTCAACCAAATATGAGCTCACAGTAAAAAAAATCAATCCTATAAATAAAAAACTATAAGCTATGACCTATTAGAGTCAGCAGGAAAAATAAAGACAATGCAAGACAAATTTTAGATTTTTAAAGAACTTTTAAAGGACTTCAAATGTATTATTTGATAAAAAAGCTAAAATATCTGTATGTGATATATTTTTTTAAAAAAAGAATGGAATAAAAATGAGGAACAAATGCTTGTTTTAAAAAAGACCATTTAGATCTAAAAATGAACCAAATAGAACATTTAGAAATTAAAAATAAATTATTTATTAAAATTATTAGGGTGATATTGGTTAATCAAATAAGTTTCAAGTATACAGTTCAGTAATACATCATATGTATGTATATTGCATTGTGTGTTCATCACCTAAAGTTAAATTTCCTTCCACTACCAAGTATTTGACCCTCCTTACCCCTATCTACCTCCTCTCTCCCTACCTTCTCTGGTAACCACCAATTCACTGTCCCTGAGTTTTTGTTCGTTATTGAAATTAAAAAATTTAGCCGATTTACCTAAAACCAAAACATGAATTAGCATCTTGGAAATAGAATTGATGATACTGTCCAGAATTCAGGATAAAGACAAGGGTATGTAAAATCTGACAAGGGTATGTAAAATCTGAGAGGTTTAAATAAGGTTTTAGAATATGACTAATTGGAAAAGGAAAGCCAGCAAACAAAAAAAGAAAAGCCTTATCATCATTTCAATACATGCAAGAAAAGCATTTCACAGAAAGCAACATCCCTTTCTGATAAGAACTTTCAGCAAACTAGGAATAACAGGGAGTTTCTCAGCCTGATAAAAGGCATTTATCTGTGGCATCTCAATTTGATTAAAATCAAGTAGCAATAAGCCAGTTAAATATCTAAGTCAGATATCAGCAAATACTCTTATCTATAGAGGTTAGAAGATTTTAGCTTTTACTAGTATAGGGACCAGATATTCTTAATGGTCCTCTCGCTACAGTACAAATTCTAAATTAAATAAAAACATAATTTTTAATATACTGTTGGGCCTGCAAAAAAGTAAGAGAATACTGAGAGAATTAACAGGTAAAATCATACATAACGGTGAAGACTGAATGCTTCTCTAAAATTAGGGAGAAGACAGAGATTTCTTTATGTTCTCACTACTTCTACTTAACATTACCCTAGCTAGTACAATTAGTAAGAAGAAAGTAGAAAAGATTTCCAGTTTGGAAAGGAAAAAGTAAAATAGTCTTTATTTATACTTACATGATCATCTATATAAATCAATGGAATCTACAAAAAAGCAACCAGGACTAATAAGTGATTTTTTTTTTTGCAAGATTACAGAATACAAAGTCAATACACAAAAATCAGTTGTACTTCCCTGTACTAGCAATGTATAATTGAGAATTGAAATTTAGTAATTCCATATATATTAACATTAAAGAACAAGAAATACTTAAGAATGAATCTCTTAAAAGATGAACATCTGTACACTGTAAACTATAAATATTGCTGAAAGAAATTAAAGACCTAAATACATAGAGATACTTTATGGGTTGATAGATTTACTATTGTTAAGATGTCCATTTTTCCCAAATTGATATATAATTCCAACAGGTGTTTTAGGGAAATTGACAAGCTGATTCCAAAATTCAAATAGAAAAACAAAGAACCTAAGATGCCCAACACAACTTTGAAAAAAAGCAAAACTTGGGGGTAACAATACTTGATTTCAAGACTCACTATAAAACTACATTATTTAAGAAAGTGTAGAGTTGGCGTAAAGTTAAAGACATAGATCACTGATGCAGATTAGAGTCCAAAAGTAAACTCAAACATATACGGAAAACTGATCTTTAAAAAAAATTGCCAAGGTATTTCAGTGGTGATATAGTAGATTTTTTTTTTTTTTAACAGAAGTTCTGGAACAGAAATTCAAATGTAAAACCTAAAATTCTAAAACTTATAGAAGAAAATAATAAAACTTTGTGAATGTGATGATAGGCAAAGATTTCTTAGACGCAACACCGAAACTCTACTCATAAGAGAAAAAAAATTTGATATTTTGGACTTAGTCAAAGTTAGGAATTTTTGCTCTCCAAAATACTCAAAATACTCAAATAAGAGAATACAATAGATGATGTAGACTGGGAAAGAAAATATCATATACTAATAAAAGACTTATGTCTAAAGAACTCTGAAAACTCGATAAGAAAACAGAAACCAAGTTTAAAAATAGAGTAAAGAATAATGTACATATAAAAGCCTACATTTTGAACTTAACTAAAACTCTTTTTGGTGTATCTGATTTCTCATTTGCTCTGTGGTGGTTGTCTTGAAATATCTACAGAATTGCTATATCTTCCTTCTTTTGTAATCAGACATAGCAAAATGTTTCTCCCTGAAGGCTATTTTCCAGTAGAGAATTTTTTTTCTTTGCCTTTTATTTGCTTCTCCAGGATCCTTCTGCTTTGAATCCAAAAAATGATTAAGAGCTAATTTAAATTCATATCTATTTGGTTTCTTTGATCAAGTCTGTAAAGCTCATATTCACAACATGATCTCTCCATGGAGATCTCTGGCACAGACTTTTTGCTAAATATTTTACTTCCGCTTCTCTGATTTTAACTTAGCTTCCTCTGCTTCCCTCTGACCTCTGACCTCCTCTCCTGAAGCATTCTGATATAAGCTCTTTATCTGGTCCTCACCTTCCTCTTTCTCTCAAAGTTAGAGGTAGATTTTAATTTCTCTTTTCTCAGACTTAACCTTCTTCTTTTGTTTTTTATTCTACATCATAGCCTCTCCTAGGACATTCTCTGCTTTTTCCAATATCAACCTTTCCCAGGCTTACTTCCTCTCAAGGATCTACCATCTAAAACCAAAACAAAGTACTTCGCCCTGTATGGCCTCTATTTCTTCTCTTTCTGCCCAGGTTTCAGTAAGAAGCTTTTTTGTGTGTCTACTTCCTTGTTTCTGTTTTGCCCCAAACCTCTGAAATCAAGCTTACACTTCACTGAAATGGTTCTTGATAAAGGCATTCATTCCAGTGACCCAAATACCAAATCCATCTGTTCACTTCTGACTCCCTCTTTTATTTCACTCCTCTGAGGTAATAACTACTTCTGCTTAATGCTTTTCTTCTTCACAGCATCGATGTGTAAGAAATGTCCAAACCCATGGGGAATTTTTATGAGTTTATTTGAGCCAAATTGATGACATAACAGGAAGCAAGATCTCAAACCTCTGGAGAATGACAGTTTTGTAGTTTCTTTTTATACACTTGAAATTAAGGAAGATTATATGAAAGTGCGAGAGAGCAAGGCTGGGATTGGATTGCAGGATAGGCAACAAGATGAAGAGCTCCCTTGAGGATAGTTACACCTCCAAAGAGTCTGCAAAAAAGGATTACTCTAGCATTGTTGTGTCCAGAATAACCAGACCCAACTTGAGTGCTCTTAACCAGGAGACAGTTTATTAGCCGGCGGCTGTCCTTGCAAAGGAGCAGCCACGAAATACCAAGATACAAGGTTTTTAAGCCCCAAATCCCATTCCTCATTCTGTCTTAAACACAAAGGTCGATCTTTCTCCTATTCACTACCTGTCAACCCACTGGCCAGGTGTGCAAGCGGGAAGTACAGAAGCAGAAAGCTTGTGTCAGAATGTTATGTTCCTATGGGTGACCGCCTATGTTCCCATGGGCGATGGCCAAACAGTAATTTTCAGCTTATATACAATTGATTATTTTTCATGCCACGCAAGCAAGCAGGGTTACACAGGCTAAAATTGGCAGTTAGCATATGAGCTCATTGTTACAAGTTTCATGATTAACAGAATGTGCTTAGGGGTTCCAGAAACTAGGCCTAAGTTATAGACTTCTTTTGTCCAGTTTCAGGTTTTAATTATTCTTTAACCCTTTCACATTTCAGCGGGCTATTACAGCATTTCAAAGGTGTGTTAACCTAAATGCACAAAACAATGGACAGGGCTTGCCTAAGGCAAAAGCAAATCTTTTTCTAAAGAAGTTATATATCTGGGGCATGACTATACACCATGACCTGCCCAGTTAGGAATTTACGATCAGATCACCCTGTAAGGTTACTTTCCATCACTGAACTTGTCAGTTTATTACAGAGCCCTTTTTTGTCCACAACAGATACTTCATCTTTTCAGAATCCTTCACTGATTCATCTTTTTCTTCCTACCCTTCCTTTTAAAATATTTTATTTATAACATTTCAAACATACACCAAAGTATAAAACTAAATTATAGAACAGTGAATCTTTTTATGTCTGTCATCCAGATTCAGCAACTACTAACTCGCGACCAGTCTTTTCTCTTAGATAACTATCTTCACCCACTCCTCTCTCTCCACTCTAAATTATTTCCTCTACCAACATTTGAGTAATGTTGTTCACCTGGGTCCTGTCTTCACCATTCTTTTCTTCTCATGCCACATGCATCTATGGAAAAGCTTACACATACTAACAGTTTCTACAGATTCTAAAGGCAGAAGGTAAGATGAACTAATCTTTCTTTTCCCACTTGCTTCCCCTTCAGAAATTCCATTTTGGTTGATCAATCTCCATCTTCCTAGTCCTATACAAATATGTCTAGTTGTAGTCCTTTATAAATATATTTACTCATTAAGTTCTACCAATTTTTCTGCTACCCAGTCTTACTCTCCTCCACTGCTATGGCCATAGTAAAGTTGCTTTCTCCTGAATTTTTTAGTAACTTTGTAACTAAACTCGTTGCCTGAAGGCCCACCACCACCCCACAGGCTCTTTATCTTAAAAATCACTCATCAGAGTGATTTACATAAAACAAGCTTAATCATTTTATTCTCTCATTAAAATCTCTTAAATATTCTAATGGTATCTTTGATTTGATCCTTATTTGCCATTCTTACTTCTTACCTTTTTCCTGAATACTCACTCTGCATTCAGATGATAGAAAATGGTTTTTTCCATCTTTGTGCACTGTTCATCCCTCTGCCTGGAATGCTCTCTGTTTATCTCTTCTTCCTGTCTATATGGTGAATTCCAATCTTCCTTTAGGATACAGCCTTAAATATCCCAATTCTTCGTAACAAGTAAAAAAGTATTATAATCCCTATTGTTTCCATAGTTTAGAAGCTCAGAGGGATGAAGCACTTGTCCAAAGTGATAGAGCTAATAAGTGGCAGACCTTGGAATTAATTCAAGGTTATCGTACTTCAAACCCCATACCCTTATACCACATTCAATGCTAGAATGTTACCTTGAGGTTTTGGACCTTAAACTTTGTGTAGTAAGAAGCTATCAAATGTATTTGAGCAAGGAAATCTATCATTAACTCTTTATTATAAAAATAGAGAAACTAAATCATATTCGCTTTGAAATCTGTTCTGTTTAAATATTATCATTCTAAGTTTCTCTCAATGACAACAGCAAAGACCAAGCTGTAATTCTAAATAACAGATTCATCCAAACATGAATATTTTAGTATTGCTACATATTTTTGTTCTATTTAAATGTATAAAAGATATCTGATTTTGGTTTTATTTTCTACTTATTGATCTCAGAGAAAGGTCCAAATTTCATCTTTTTAAAAGTTAGAATTATAGTGTTGTTTCTATTTATAACTAGAAACAAGGCCAAGAAGTTGTTGTAAATTGCAAACATTTCCCAGAATTGATCTGATAACATGATTGCATTGAGAGTAAGGAAAGTTCTATGGTCTGAATGTTTGTGTCTCCCTAGAATTCATATTTGAAATACTGACTCCCCCTGCCCCCAAGATGATGGTGTTAGGAGCGGGGCCTTCGGGAGATGACTAGGTCATTAGGGTCAAGCCATCATAATTGGGATTAAATAACCTTATAAAATAGGCCACAGAGAGCTCCTTCCTTCCACCAGGTGAGGCTACAGTGAAAAAATGGCCATCTAGGAGAAAGTAGGTCCTCACCAGACCAAACCTGCCAGCACCTTGAGTTTAGACTTCCCAACCTCTAAAACTGTAAGAAATAAATTTCTGTTGTTTATAAACCACCCGGTTTATGGTAGTTTTGTTATAGCAGTTCTAATGGACTAAGAAAGTAATATAGTATTTGGTTTAGATTATAAATGGATTAATGTCAGATAACCTTCTAGTTGAAATCTAGTTGAATTATTAAAATCTAGTTGAATAAATTTTATTTCAACACACAAGCAATTATTTGACCAGCTATGAAGGAGTAAGTGAAATGATTTTTTAATGTATCTTCATTTTTTAATTTTATGCAGGAAATTATATTTATGTAATATATTGTGGCTTTGACAGTAAACTTTTTGATAATTCTTTAATACAGTTAACATTTTATCTATTTTGACAGAACAGATATGTATATACATACATATATACATGTATATATACATACATGCACATACACATATACAAAAACATGCATATGTACACATATAAATATATATGAAATATTTATTTTAATATATTATTCTATCCTCAAATCTACTTTTCATTATTATATCCTACACTTTTCCCATTCCTCTGAATCTGCTTCATCTCCTTTTATCTTTCCTAAACACTTTTTATGTCCTTTCTCATTTCAACAACTGTGTGTCTTCCTTAGTATGCATCTTTGGTAACTGAGTCTCAGTTATTAATATGACTGATTCTTGGAATTGACCGATGGTTGATTGATAGATCGATTCAGTCATTCTTTTTTTTTTTTTTTTTGGCAATTATATTAGCTTTTTTCTAGAGAAACAGGACCATTAAGATTTATATGTATGGAAAGGAAGGAATTCGTTATAAGGAATTGGCTTATGCCATTTTAGAAGCTGTGAAGTCCCAACATCTTCATTCAGCAAGCTGAAGACCCAAGAGAGCTGGTGGTATACTTTCAGTAAGAATGCACAGAGACCCAGGAGAGCCAATAGTGCAGATCCTCCCAAAGGCCTGTAGGCTCAAGACCCAGGAAGAGCCACCGTTTTGATTTAAATCATTAAGCAGGAAAATAACTCATATCCCAGCTCGAAGATGGGCAGAAGGAATTTTCTTAGCCTTTTTGATCTGTTTAGGTCTTCAGCTGATTGGATGAGGCCCATACACATTAGGGAGGATAATCTTTTACTCAAAGACACGCTCACAGGCACACCAGAATTATCTTTGACCAAATATCTGAAGCACCCAGTGGCCATTCAAGTTGACTCATAAAATTAACCATCATAGCAATATTAGTTACTACTATATGACAATCACTGGAAGTACAATGAGACATATTATTTCTATTATAAATTACAAATAGTGTTAGTAATATTTATATAGTGCTTAGCATTTCATAAGAATTCATTCAGTAATTGTGATAAATGCATGAATTGGGCTTTCATTTTATAGATGAGGATACTGAGATATGGAGAAATTAACTTATCCAAGGTCACACAGATAGTCAGCGTAGTTTGGATTTGAACCTTATTATTCCAGCTCCACAGTTCTTCTCCTTAACAGCTCTGTTCCTTTGCTTAAATAGGAAAATATCATTATGGAGAATATGGAATGCTATAGATGTGTGTAACAGAGTACACTAAACTTAGGAGAACCAAAAGAAAGACACCTAATGGAAGCACAAAAGACCCCGAATTGCCAAAGTCATCCTGAGAAAAAAGAATGAGCCTAGAGGCATCACTCTGCCCGACTTCAAATTACACTACAAAGCGACAATAATCAAAACAGCATAGTATTGGCAGCAAAGCAGGCACATGGACCATTGGAACTGAATTAAGAGTCCAGAAGTAAACCCACATTCATATGGGCAAATAATTTTCGACAAGCCAAAAATATACCGCGGAGAAAGGAAAGCATCTTCAATAAATGGTGCTGGGAAAACTGGAAAGCCACCTGCAAAAGAATGAAATTAGACTGTTGTGTATCACCACACACCAAAATTAACTCAAAATGGATTAAGGACATGAATATAAGACCTGAAACAATAAAAAGCATAGAAAAAGACGTAGGAACGAAACTCAAGGACCTTGGACTTAAAGAGGATTTTATGAATTTGACCCAAAGGCAAGAGAAGTAAAGCAAAAATAAATAAATGGGACTACATCAAACTCAAAAGCTTCTGCTCAGCAAAAGAAATCGTCAACAAGGTAAAGGGACAACCATCCCAATGGGAAAATATATTTGCAAGCAACGCCTCCAATAAGGCCTAATATAAAATATACAAAGAGCTCATACGACTCAATAACAAAAAAACCAAACGATCCAATCAAAAAATAGGCAGAGGACCTGAGCAGACACTTCTCCCTAGAGGACATACAAATGGCCAACAAACATGAAAAGATGCTCAACATCACTAGCTATTAGAGAAATGCAAATCAAAACCACAATGAGATACCATCTCACACCTGGTAGATAAGCTGTAATCAACAGGACAAGTAATAAATATTGGAGAGGATGCGGAGGAAAAGGAACCCTCATATACACTGCTGGTGGGACTGCAAATTGGACAGCCACTATGGAAAACAGTATGGAGGTTCCTCAAAAAACTACGAATTGATCTACCATACGATCCAGCAATCCCTCTACTGTGTATTTACCCCAAAGACTTAAAAAATCATATCCAAAAAGATATTTGCACACCGATGTTCATAGCAGCATTATTCACGGTGGCCAGGACATGGAAGCAGCCAAAGTGTCCTACGATAGATGATTGGCTAAAGAAGCTGTGGTACATATATACAATGGAATATTACTCAGCCATAAGAAGAGATGAAATACTGCCATTTATGACAACATGGATGGGCTTTGAGATAATCATGCTAGGCGAAATAAGCCAGACAGAAAAAGTCGAAAATCACGTTATCACTTACATGTGGGATATAAACCTAAAAGCAACAAATGAGTAGGACAAACAGAGACTCATGGATATGGAATATAGACTAGTGGTTACCAGAGGGTAAGAGGTGAGGGGTGTGGGGAGGTAGATGGGGTAAAGGTGGTCAAATACGTAATGACAGAAAGAAATCTAACTATGGGAGGTGAACACACAATGTAAATATATATATGTCTTACTGTTAAAGTATACAACTGAAACTTAAAAATAAAGAAAAAGAAAGAAAAGACATTTAAACTGAACTCTGGAGAAGGTACAGGGTTTAAAAGCTGATAACTGAGACAGACCACAAAAGAATTAGTGTGGTTGAATCTTTGATCTCAATGGTATATAACGTGAAATAGGCTAGGACACATAGGCCATAAAAGACTTTCTAAGTGAAGATAAGGAGTAACAATACTTTAATTTATCAGTCAAATAGATATTAGGTCAAATCCGAGTTCTGTTACTTTCTATATAATTCTAAAAATATCACATTTTCTCTCTGAGCTCTTGTTTTCTCTCCAGAAAGGGACTAAGAATGCCCTCTAATAATATTGTTCCATTCATTCTTTCAGTAAGTATTTATTGTGTGCCTTTTATGTCCTGGTCACATTCTTGATGCTGAAATTACAATGGTAAAAGTGACAAAATGGGGACTCTGCTGTAATGGAGCTTAATTTCTAGTGGTTATTGTAAGGTTTAAACGAGATAACATCCAGTAGTGCCTGTTACATAATGGACATTCAGAAAAAGTTAATTCCTTAGCCAGGGTTCATATGCATTCCAGAGTAAGGACACTTTGAGTTCTTTTCTGATTAACTTAAAAATACATACTCTATGGCTTTGCATTTTCAAGTGACTTGTGACTATGAAAGAAAAAACTAGGCGGATTATCTGGGAGCCCATGTTTTCTTCAAAAGGGCATGTCTAGGAGTTAGAATTTTCTTGTTTACTTTGGTAATCCTAAAAAGCCTTGAAGAATTTCTGTTATTTCTAAATATCTATTTCAGTAATTCTGTGGAGTTACAAAGATGATTTGCCTCAGAGGAATATAGGGTTAATTGTAGGAATAAATAATGACACATCCAAAAGAAATAGAAGAAAAATCTTCTAGAGAAGATAAAAGCAAACAAAATTAATCTGCAGAACAAACACAGAAAACAAAGGAGACACAAAGCATAAAATTAGAAGATAAAAGCAAGAACAACCTATTAGAGATTCGCTATACATGTTTATTTGGTTAACATACATGGTTTGTATTTTTTTATTATGAGACAAAAATAATGTTTAAAATTTAAATTCATGTTATTTGTAAAATTCATATCAAAAAACAAATGACAAAAAATTAAATGGATTGACAAATATTTCTCAAGTGAAAGTAATAATGACAGTATTAATTTCAGATAAAACAAGACAAATAATGGTATACAGAATAAAGAAGGTCACACAAACTTTCTATTACTAGTTTCTTCAGCAAATGATACTGAAAATACTGGATATCCATGTGCAAAAGAAAGAAATTGGACCCTTACCTTCCATCATACAAACATTAATTCAGAATAAATTAAAACCCTAAATGTGAGACCTAAAATTATAAAACTCCTAGAAGATAACATAGTTGAAAAGCTTTATGACATTGGATTTGGTGTTGATTTTGTGGATGTTACAGCAAAATCACAGGTAACAAAAGCAAAAGTAGACAACTGGGACTACATCAAACTTCAAAACTTCTGTGCGACAAAGGAAGCAGTCAACAGAGTGAGAAGGCAACCTGCAAAATGGGAGAAAATATTTGTAAGCCAGATTTATGATGAGGGGTCACGTCAAGGATATATAAAGAATCACAACTCATATAACTCAACAACAAAAACAACTTGATTAAAAAATGTGTAAAGGGCTTGAATAGTTATTTCTCTAAAGAAGACATACAAATGGCTAAGAAGTGTATGAAAAGATGACCAACATCACTAATCATCAGGAAATCCAAATCAATAAAAAGAGATATGACCTTGTACTCATTAGGATGACAAATAAAAAAAAATAAAACAAGTATTGGTGAGGATGTACAGAAATTGGAACACATGTACACTGTTAATAGAAATGTAAAATGGTGCAGCTGCTAAGAAAAGTATGGAGGTTCCTCAAAAAATAGAATTATCATGTGATTCAGCAATCTCACTTCTGGAGATAAATATCCAAAGGAATTGAAAACAGGATTTTGAAGAGATTTGCCTATCCATGTTTATTGCAGTATTATTCATAATAGCCAAGAGATAAAAGCAATCCTGGAGTTCATCAATGCATGAATGGATAAAGAAAATGTGACACACACACATAGAATGAAATATTATTCCACCATAAAAAAGGAAATTCTGTCATATGAATGAAAGTTGAAAACATCATACTAAATGAAATAAGCCAATCACAAAAAGACAAATATTGTATGATTCCAGTTATATGAGTTATCTAAGTAGTCACACTCTTGGAAAGAAAAAGTAGAAAAATGATTGCCAGAGGTTAGGGTTAGAAAGTAAAGGGGACTTGTTCTATATGTCCAGTTGTTCCTCGATTTCTGAGGGAAATTGGTTCTGGGACACACATCTCCCATACCAAAATCTGCAGATGCCCAAGTCCCTTGTATAAAATAGCATAATATTTACATATAACCTATGCACATCCTCCCATATACTTTATTATCTTTTTTTAAGTTTTTTTTTTTTTTATGGTGACATTGGTTAACAAAATCCAGTAAGTTTCAGCTATACGCTTTAACAGTAAGGCATATATATATTTATACTGTTCACCTCCCATAGTTAGAACTCTTTCTGTCGCCACGTATTTGACTCCCTTTACTCCGTCTGCCTCCCCCCCAACCCCGCTCCCCATCCTCTGGTCTCCCATATACTTTAAATCATCTCTAGATTACTTACGATACCTAATACAATGTAAATGCTTGTAAATAGTTGTTACACTGTATTGTTTAGGGAATAATTACAAGAAAAAAAAGTCTACATTTTCAACACAGATAGCCATTATAGACTTAATACACAGTACTTGTCACCAACAATGTAACTTTTTTCTCTGAATATTTTTTGATCCCCAGTTGGTTGAATCCATGGATGTAGAGGTCCAACTGTACAGAGTTTCAGTTTTGGGAGATGAAAAAGTTCTAGAGATCTGTTGAACAAGCTGCATATAGTTAACACAATTGTACTCTTTAAAATGGTTAAGATGGGAAATTTTGTTTTTTACCACTCTTAGAAGACAAGAATCATTTTTTTGCATCGTTTTCTATGAGTTTAAAAAATATGAGCACTAGCTATTAAGTATTTTATTAATTTAATTAAAGGGTATTAATCACCTTTTATTCACTTAGCTATAAATCGTTTTACCAGAGACTGGGCTATTATATTAATAGATTTCCTAACATTAAATGATACTTATATTGCTGGCATAAATCCTATGTGTTTAGGCAGATCATTCAAATAATTACTTTAATACACTGTTGAAATCGATTAGTTTTCATATTTGAGAATTTTGTCTTTGATTTTTAAGCAAGATTGACCCGAGTTTTCTTTTGTGTGTGTGTGTGTGTGTGTGTAGGTATGTATAGTCATCAAATTTTCCACATCTTAGAGGGAAGGCTTTCAGTTTTTTATCATTATGATGTTAGCTGTGGACAGTATATAACCTTTATTATGTTGTGGTAATTTCCTTTTATTCCTAGCGTGTTGAGTGGTTTTATCAGGAAAGGTGTTGAATTTATCCAAGGCTTTTTGTGCATCAGTTGAGATAATCATGTGTTTTTTGTTCTTTATTCCATTAATGTGGCATATTATAATAGTTCTTTAATATGACAAAACACTTACTTTAAATTAAGTACATGGTATACAATGTACATATTATGTAAAATATGTATAGTTTGGGAATCTGAATCTCCTTATCATTGCATAAATTAACAATTATTTGATTTGCTTTTGTCATGGTATACAATACCCAAAATTCAAAGCAAAACACTTATTTTTTAAAAAAGAAACAAATTACAATGAAAATAGAAGTATGAATTGATATAAAAGTGAGAAATCAGTATTTTTCATTACTTTATTTATAACCTTGAAAATTAGAATTTCTTTTGTTACAAGTGCAAAAGTAAAACAATTAGTGAATTTCCTAATTCTTTTATATGACAGTAGTCATATTTGAACATTAGGCAAAATTTAGTTATATTATTAGGAAATTAGTGAATTTCCTAATTCTTTTATATGACAGTAGTCATATTTGAACATTAGGCAAATTTTAGTTATATTATTAGGGCGAACCATATGAAATTGTCATTTTTGTCAAAAATAGAATATCGGCAATTTGATGTTGTACAGCACATGTATAGAAGTACCTTAAAAGTACTTGATAAAATTTCTCGAAGTGTAATTCTGTTTTAACGGAATTAAAGTACTTTGTCTTTTTTTAACAAATGATACTTTAATGTTATCTTTTTTTAGTAATTATTTTCTAAAACATGTATCCAAAGTTGAATGAAAAAAATATCATACTAAGCTAAGTAGTAGTAATTCCTCTGACTTTGTAAAAATAAAATGGTATCTATGCTTCAGGCAGTTCTCTTTTGTAATTGGTGAATTATATCTTGGTGGTCATTCTTGATTTAAGCATGCTTTGTCCATTATTTTGTTATGGTCACAGAAATTGCCTTCTGTATACCAGAGTCATGATGATAGTAATTATAATAACTTACATTCACTGAGGGTTTATTATGTATTAGGAACTGTCCCAAGGCTTTACTTTTATAGACTTCTTAAATCTTCACAATAATCTTGCAATGTAGGTACTGTTATCATTTCCATTTTGCAGATAGGAAGGAGGCACAGAATGATTAAGCAACTTGCCCAAGCTCACAGAGCTAGTAAGTAGCAGAGCAGGATGATAACTGATTACCTGAACATGAGACATGATTTGAGTCATCTATATATTTCTACTAAGTTACTTAATAATTTCATTGTTTGAATGACAGATGTCTCAGAAATTTTTATTTCAGTACTTTTTAAATAAATTTTAATGTTATATCTTATCCATTATACTTTTTTAAAATTAGTGAATACATTCCTATTTTGGCTCACAGGATGAACAATCTGGAATTTTATACACATTCTGGAATTCAGTTACTCAAGCACTTTATTCTCAATTTCAAATGGCAACAAATTGTAAGTATACTATTTATTTTACAAATTCACTGCAGAGTTGTTCAGTTACTTTAGAATTTAATGTCAAGATGCTTTCCTCTGTAGTTTTATAAAATATCTTTTTAAGATTCCTGGCTAATTTTCATTTCTTATGTTAGACATATATTTAGTTTTATAAACAATGAGTTAATTTTTTGCACTTTTAAAATAATATTTTGAATAAAATTCTCCAAAAGAATAAGTTAAAATGCAGAGACTTGATAGCTTTTTCCTTATTGTTAAAAATGAAGACTTGATGAATTAACAGGTGAAATACTTACATCATGAATGTTGCTTATCCAAATTTGAGCCACTAAACTTTTTCTTAATTTGTTTTTGCCATAAAATAACAGCACAGGGCAGTTCTAAACAAAGAAATATACAAACTAGCTAATATCTTATGAATGTTATTGTCTAATCACTGAGTGTAAGAGTGTGGAATGTACCTGGACTTTTTAAAAGGGTTTTGATTATCTCGAGGTCCATCCATGTTGTCACAAATGGCAGTTATTTCATATCTTCTTATGGCTGAGTAATATTCCATTGTATATATGTACCACAGCTTCTTTAGCCAATCATCTATCGTAGAACACTTTGGTTGCTTCCATCCTGGCCACTGTGAATAACTGCTATGAACATTGGTGTGCAAATATCTTTTCGAACCTTGAGATAATCATACTAAGCAAAGTAAACCAGACAGAAAAAGTTGAAAATCATGTGATATCACTTATATGTGGGATATAAACCTAAAAGCAACAAATGAACAGGACAAACAGATACTCATGGCATGGACTATATAGACTAATGGTTTTAAGAGGGGATGGGGTAGGGAGAGGGGGGAGATAGGTGGGGTAAAGGGGGTCAAATATGTGGTGACCAAAAGAATTCTAACTATGGGAGGTGAACACACAGTTTAAATATATATATGCCTTACTGTTAAAGTGTACAGCTGAAACTTATTGGATTTTGTTAACCAATGTCACCATAAAAAATAATAATAAAATAAAATAAAGGGTTTGGAGAGTTTGTGTGTAGTTAGATTTTTTTTCACAAACTCTTACTGAAAGTAACTAGTACATATAAATATTATTTAGTCACTGGCAACACAGTGTTGAATAAACCACACTACCTACCTCTCTTCTGTTTCTAAAGAAGTATACAGTAAGGCATTGCCCATAGAAGAGTCTTCATTAATGTGTGACCACACAGCACTTAAACAGAGGTTTTATTTAGGGCTGATTCACTCCATTTACTTACACAAATCACACTACTCGAGAGAATACATCTCCTCCATTAGGTATCTGTTTGAATCAGCTTTTTTTCAGATATAATTTATATACAGTAAAAGTCTTCAATTTAAAGCAGAAAATTCTATGTATGTTTGCATCTTTTTAACCACTGTAACTGTTAAGATACGGAACGTTTCCACCTCCTAAGTTTCACTTATGTACTTTTGTAGTTAATCTACTCTCACCTCTTGGCTCCTGGCAACTAACAATCAACTTTCTATCAGTATAAGTTAGCTTTTCCTAGATTTTCATAAAACTGACATTGTGCAGTATGTATTCTTTTATGTCAGCATAATTATTTTAAGATACACCCATGTTGTCGCATATATTAGTAGTCCATTTTCTTTTAATCGGTGACTAGTATTCCACTGAGTAGATACATACAACAATTTGTTTATCTGTTACCCAGCTGGGGAGCAGTTGGGATGTCACAATTTTGGGTTATTGTGAGTAAAGCTACTATAGTCATTTATAAACAAGTCTTTTGTAGACATATGTCTTCATTCTCTTGGGTAAATACTTATGAGTGGAATTTCCTGATCATTTGATAAATATATGTTTAACTTTATAAATAATTGCTAAACTATTTTCCAAGATTGATGTACCATTTTGCATTCCTATCAGCAATATATGATAATTCCAGTGGCTCTACATTCTTAACAATCCATGATATTGGTAGTCATTTTAATTTTAGCCATTCTTGTGAGTGTGTAGTAGTTTTTAATTGTGGTTTTAACTTCCGCTAGCCTAAAGACTAATGAGGACCATATTTTCACATGCTTATTTGCCGTCTGTATATCTTCTTTGGTTATGCATTTGTCAAAATTATTGGCTTTTTAGTTCATTTTATTTTATTTTATTCTATTTCAATTTTTTAGTTTATTTGATCTCATTATTAATTCTTAAGAGATCTTTACGCTCTAAATTCAAAGTCTTTTCTCAGGTGTATGTTTTGCAAATATATCTCCCTTGTCTCTGATTTGCCTTTTCATTTTCTCAATATCTTCCAAATGATAACAGTTTTTAAATTTGGAAAAGTCAAATTTATCAATTTTTCTTTTATAATTTATGTGGTTTTTTTGACCTAGGAAATCTTTGTCTGACTCAAGGCCAGAAGTATTTCCTTCTATATTTTTTTCTAGAAGTTTTACTAGGTTCATTTGGAGTTAATTTTTGTATATGATACGAGATAAGGATTAAGATTCATCTTTGCATACACATCTAAAAGATTATACTCCGCTTATTGATTGCCTTGGAGTTTCTGTTGAAAATCATGTGGACATATATGAGTGAAACTATTTCTAGAATCTATTTTGTTCTATTTTTTTTTGCATGTCTATATTTGTATAAATGCCATACAATTTTAATCATTAAAGTGTAAATCTTCCTATTCTAGGCTCTTTGCGTTTCCATATACATTTCAGAATCAGCATGTTGTTCCTGTGAAAACAGATTTTGGTTAAGATTTATTGAATCTACAGATCAATTTGTAATGAATTCACATCTTAACAATATAAAGTGTTCTCATCCACAAGTGTGTTATTACACCTTACCTTTGATCTAGGTCTTTTACATATTCTCTTCACAGTGTTATATAGTTTTTAGTCTGCAGGTCTAGCAAATCTTTTCTTAAATTTATTATGATTTCATATATTTTGATGCTATTATAAGCATTGTTTTTTAAAATTTCTTTATAATTGTTCATCGTTAGAATATAGAAATACAGTTGATTTCTATGTACTAGCCATGTATTCTTGACTTTGCTAACCTTACTTATTTTAGTAGTTATGGGAGATTATTTTTAGGATTTTCTATATCAGTGATAATATAGTCTACAAATAAAGACAATTTTGCTTCTTTTCCAATCTAGCTTTCTTTTATTTATTTTTTCTTCCCTTACAACACTCGCTAACACCTCCAATACTGTGTAGAATTGAGGTAGGTTTTACCTTGTTTACAATCTCAGAAAGCATTCAGTTAACCTTTATATGATCAGTAATGTCCTTAGTCAGGATGAGGATGTTCCTTTCTATTAGTAGTTATTTGAGAGTGTTTATTTTGAACTGTTAATTTTTTCCCAGTACTTTTTTGCATCCATTTAGATGATCAAATGGTATTAGTTATTTTAGTCTATTAATATGGTGAATTATGTTGATTTTTCAAATGTTAAACTAACCTTGCATTCTTGGATAAGCTTCATGTGGTCATGATGTATTATCCTTTTTATATGTTGTTGGGCTCAAATTGCTAAAAAATGTTTAAGGTCTTTCGATTCTATGTTTATGAGATATTGATCTTTAGTTTTCTTGTAATATCTCTTTCCAGTTTTGGTATCAACATAATGCTAACATCAGAGAGTGTGTTGGGAAGTATTCCTTCTTCTTCAATTTTCTCAAGCAGTTTGTGTAGAATTGGTATCATTTCTTCTTTAAATATTTGGTAGAATTCACTAAGGAAGTCATACAGGCCTGGAATTTTCTTTGAGGGGAGATTTTAACTACAAATTCAACTTCTTTTATAGATGCAGGATTATCTCATTTATTTCGTGAGCTTTGGTAGTTTATGTCTTTCAAAGAATTTTTCCAGTTCCTTGAAGTTTTCTGATTGATTGGCATAAAGTTGCTTTTAATACTTCCTTATTACCCTTTGAATGTATGGAGAATCTGATATGATATTCCATATCTCATTCCTGATATTATTAGTTTTTTCCTTATTCCTAATGATTATGATTAGAAGTTTATTAATTTTATTCATCTTCTCAGAAACCAACATTTGGTTTTGTTGACTTTTCTCTATTTTCTGTTTTCAATTTCATTGATTTCCACTCATGTATATTATTTATTTTCTTTTTGCTTTGGGTTTGATTTGCTTAATTTCTTGTTTATTAAGGTTAAGTTTAGACTATCGATTTGAACCTTTTTTTTTTTTCTAATTTAAGCATGCTACAGATTTCTCTATAGGGAGTATTTTAGCTGCAAGCCACAGTCACATTATTTTTTCCAAACAATAGTGAAATAACATCTATATGTCTATATCTTTGATTCAATAATTGTTGTTTTCTAACTAAATGAGCATTTGCAGAATCTGAGATGTTTGTTTAAAACTTAAATCATGAATTATTTTAGGGGGTAGTTTTAAAAATATTCAGATATAGTAACATATAAATATAGCCATTTAACAGTTTCTTTCTTTATGTCTGAAAGTATTGGGTTTTCATGAGAACAATTATCGTCATAAAGTTTCCTTCCTTCCTTCCTTCCACCCACCCTCCCTCCCTCCTTCCCTCTCTTTCTTTCTATGTGTGTTCCTTTTCCATAGATTTCTTTCTGTCACCACATATTTGACCCCTTTTACCCCATCTACCTCCCTCCTCCCATGAAGTTTTCTTTAATATTTAACTTTTACGTTGTAAGCCAATTATGTTTTAAGGAATATAATTACTAAGAAAATACAAAGATGTAATTGCACCTATAAAATATGTCAGTATAATTACAAAATTTATTGCAACTTTAGTTTTTAGAATAAAAGAAAGCAAATGTAAAAGCTCATTTATGGCTGTTTCAATTTATCATTTTCAAGCATTGATTAAAAATATAATTTATTGCTTTAAAAATGTTTTTTAAAAGTTTTGGAGTTGTTATAGTCAGAATTTTACTTATTTAAATAGTAAATTTAATTCGCATTTCTTTTTTTTAATATTTTTTCCCCTGAGATATAAACCTAGTCAAGTTGTTCTAATCTAATAAAAACTAAAACAAAACTAGAGAGTTCCTCTCTTTCTTTTTTACAATTTTTATGACAGTTTATTTGAGCCAAACTGCCAATGATTACAGGGAAGCAGGATCTCAAATGCTTCCGATAGTTTCTCTTTAGTTACTGTTTAATCTCCCCTTCAATTTTTATCCAGACTTTCTCAAAAGAGTAGTTTGTAGTTGGGTTTTTTTTTGTTTTTGTTTTTTTTGTCTTCATTTTCATATAGTTTATTTTTCAACTAAGTGTACTCTGGCTATCTCATTAAAGTGAGCAGTGACCTACCTATTAATTGCCAAATCCAGTGGATATGTTACAGTTCTTACCTTATTGGACCTATCTGGCTGTGTAGTCAAAGAAGCTACTGACAGGAAATATAATATTTTTAGGCAAAAAAATCCCATATTAATATTTTACATTCAGAGTAGTCTGTTACTTCTAATAGTGTTATTACTTTAATAACTACCTTTGGGAGAACTCCAAGTAAGTTTTTTGGAAAGCACCTTTCTTTTATATAGCACATACAGTCCATGATGTGTACTGTAGTACTTAAAATTATAGACAGGCAATATTAAGGAAATGCAACCATCTGCAGAGTTGAAGATTCTGCACAATGTAACAGATTGTCTAAGTAAGTAATATTTTGGCAGAAAATATCTAAAGGGAAATTTTTCTAGTTAGGAACATGTTCTTTCTGATGATAAACATTCATACTTGGTAAAATGTAGTTCTACTAGGTATAATAACATATAATCCAAGGATTTTACAAGCAATAAAGTTACTTTATTCAAAAGATAAGGGGCCTGAATTTGTCATCATGAAGATTTAAAGTAGCTTCAATAGGAAATCTGCTGCTTTAATTATCTATGGGTGTCAGTTATTTCCAAGATGATTTCTAAACTTTATGTCTGTTATTTATCTATTAATATTTGTTCATCAGCCTGTCGAGTTATGTTACGTATTTTTTAAGTCTCAATAGAAGCAAGCAAAATAAACGTTATCATTTTGAACTTTTTCAAATGAAAACATAATTCTTTGTAATCTGATGGTTTTCCCATAATATCTCATCCCTCTTACTTTGCTTTATTTTCTTCATAGCTCTTGTCACTTTCTAATATTTCACTTTATTTGTCATATTTGGACCCATCCCCCTGCTACTCCTCACCTCCTGCTAGAATATAATCCTTGTAAGACATGGAATACTACTTAGATCATGGCAAGATCCTCAATGGCTAAAAGAGTACGGGACACACAGTAAGGCTTCACTAAATACTTGTTGACTAGAAGGAAGGAAGGAAAATCTTTCCTTCACTAAAAACTTGTTGACTAGAAGGAAGGAAGGAAGGAGGGATCAAGAAAGAAAACATGCCAGTCCTCTTTTATAAAAAAACTTTTAAGTTTTTAAACTTAAAAAAGGAGGAGATGTGACCATGGAAACAGAGATACAATTGCTGGAAAGAGACCACAGGCCAAGGAATGTAGGCAGATGGAAAAGTCAAGGAAAAACTCCCCTAGAACCTTCAGAAGGAACGCAGCTTTCCTGGCACCCTGATTTTGGCTTATTGAGACCAAATTTGTTAGAAAACCTTAAGAACTAAAAGATAATCCATTTATGTTGTTTTAAGCCACCAAGTTTGTGATAATTTGTTACAGCAACTGTAGAGAACGAATACAGTAGGTGATAAAGTATGCATATGTTCAGCTTTAGTAGATACTGCTAAAGTGTTTTCTAATGTTGTTATACCAAATTCCCATTCACAGTATATGAATGTTCCAGGTTTTCTATATCTTTGTCAACACTTGGTGTTTTCTGTGTTTTGTTTGTTTGTTTGTTTGTTTTAGCCATTTTGGTGGACATTTAGTTGAACCACATTGTGGTTTTAGTTTTTCTGTGATCAATGATATTTATTTTTCTGTGTTTATTGACCATTAATAACTTATACCAAAGAAAAGGAATTAGTATCCCTAATGTATAAAAAGCTTCTAAAATGAGAAGGGAATGGCCAACAACCCTAAAGAAAAAAGATGTCACCTATAAATTGAGAAAGGAAAAATAAAACTATACAGAGACCTCATTTTTCATCCATCAATTCAGCAAAAAAATAAAAAAGTTTTATAACACTCTGTCGGCAAGCCTGTGAGGAAACAGACACTCACACGTTGTTAATTAGCATACAAACCTTATGGAGGGAAGTTTGCGAGTATCTAACAAAATCATATAGGCATTTGCTTTTTTACTGAGCAATTCTACTCCTAAAAATTTATTCCATAGATGCACTAGCAATAATATGAAAAGACATATCCACATGTCTATTCACTGCATCATTACTTGGAATAGAAAAAACTAAAAACAGTCCAAATGTTCATGACAAGGGGATTAAACTATGGTATATCCATAGAATAAAATGCCATGCAGCTATAACAAGGAACAAGAACATTTTTAAAAATGGACTGAAGAATAGCTTTATGTACTGCTATGGAGCAATCTCAAAGATATATTAATTTTAAAAAAGAAAGATGAAGTATGCATACAGTGTGCTGTTGTTTACCTGAGATAGGGAGTGGTATATAAAAGTATAAATTTTTGCATATATATTTTTAGAAATGGAAGGATAAACCATAAAATCAAGAAAAATGGTTACCAATATTATGGGGAGGGTGTGTATGATGAATACATTGGAGAGACCAGGGATAAAAGCTAGTCTTCTTTGAATATACTTTGTTGTGTAGATTTAACTTGGAAAATATATAAATATTTTATGTAGTTACAAAATGAAAGAAATTACTAAAAATCACAAGTAAAATGGAAAATCTTAATGCAAGTATGTGTCATTGGTGGCATAACCACACCAAAGGAATATCTTCATTTGACTTCTTTACTTTTTTTGTTGTTAAAAAAAAAAAAAAAGTTTTTGTGGCCCTACTGGGATATTCTTCAAAGACAAGATCTTCCCTAAAAATCTATGAACTGTTTTTAATAATCATGTTATTGATGGGATTATTATTATTATTATTCTCAGGTTGCTGTATATGTGGTGTGCTAAAAAGTAAATGAATAATTATGTTGGTTATCATAGTGAATCAGGATTTTCAGCATAGGAGAAGGAAGGTATAAAATGGGTGCGATCAACTGTGTAGGAATTTTTTCTTTAAAAATAAGTAATTTGATTTATGTATGTTTCATATCTCTGTCCACTGGAAAGGCCTAGAAATAGTAACTATTTCCATAGTACTGAACCCCTCTAATACCCATGTTGTGGTTTTTAAACATGATTTCTCATTAAAAGAAACCAGAGTTTCTTGAAGAAATGGCTAATTCCAGGTCTGGTGCAGGAAATGTGCAGGACAATTCTGTAATCCTATGTACCAGAAACCAAGGCAAAAGACTATTAGAGTTGTATTAAAAGGATTTGGTATATACCAAAGATGGAATAAATTTAGCATCAGTAAGGGTAACAATTACAAGAGATTGAAACCCATCAGATATGCCTAAATCCAAGAGTTCTTAATGATGTAAATAAAGAAATACTTTCTGGTTACCCTTGATGATACATGGAACTTACTCTGCATTTTGAAAACTGGTAAATAAAGAGAAAAAAAAAAGTTAAACATTTTTCTGCCTTTCCTACATAAATGATACCTCAAAGAAACCAAATAATTGATGTTAGAGGTGTCTATTTATAAAAGTATCACCTACTTTTTAATTGGATTGTTTTTTTGTTGTCACTGAGTTGTATGAATTATATATTTTGGATATTAACCCCTTATCAGGTGTATCATAAGTGAATGTCTTCTCTCATTCAGTAGATTGTCTTTTTGTTTTGTTAATGGTTTCCTTTGCTGTGCAAAACCTTTTTAGTTTGATGTAGTTCTATTTATTTTTTCTTTTGTTTCCCTTGCACGAGGAGATGTATCCAAAAAAGAAATTACTAGTAGCAGTATCAGAGAGTTACTGTTTATGTTTTATTCTAGAAGTTTTATGGTTTGGGGTCTTCCGTATAAGTCTATAATCCATTTTGAGTCTATTCTTGTATAAGGTATAAGAAGGTAGTCCACTTTCATTTTTTTGCATGTATCTGTTTAATTTCCCAACACCATTTATTGAAGAAACTGTCTTTACGCCATTATATATTCTTGGCTTCTTTGTCATATATTAAATGAGCATGTAGACGTGGATTTATTTCTGGGCTTTCTAGTCTACTGATCAGTGTATCTGTTTTTACACCAGGACCATGCTGTTTTAATTACTGTAGCCTTGTAGGATAGCTTGATATCAGGTAGTGTGATACCTCCAACTTTGTTCTTCTTTCTCTACTATATGATTTCACTTATATGTGGAATCTAAGGAACAAAAAGAACAAACTAATCGAAAACAGACTCACAAATATAGAGGACAGTCTCATGGCAGCCATAGAGGGAAGATATTGAGGGGCTGGGAGAAAGGGGTTGAACGGTTAAAGAAGTACAAATTAGTAGTTGATAGATGGTCATGGAGCTGGGGAACTCGGCATAGAGAATGCAGTCAGCATTAATGTAATGGCTGTGTGTAGAGCCAGAGGGGTGATAGAGTAATTGGGATTGTTTCATGAACTACATAAATTTCTAACCAATTTCAAAAAAAAAAAAAAGTATCACCTATAATAAATGAGTGGAAAATTACTATTACTATCATTATTTCAAAAGGCCTCATTAGAACACATTTTCGGTTTGTCCTATAACCTAGGCTTTTTGTAGCATCACCTCCATATATAAAAGAAGTTTTTATTAGTTACATTTTATTTTATCATTTATCTAATGCATCTTATTGTTTTGCTTGGCAGCTTCTATGTTTTTGAAACAGGCATTTGAAGGAGAATACCCTAAATTATTGCGTCTTTATAATGACTTATGGAAGCGTCTTCAACAGTACAGCCAAAATATTCAAGGAAAATTTAATGGAAGTGGAACTGCAGACCTCTATGTTGACCTACAACATGTTGAAGATGATGTACAGGACATATTCATACCAAAAAAGCCAGATTATGAGTATGTTTGTTTAATCAAACCTGTTTGTTGTCATGTTAAGGATTTTTGTCTTTTATTTTTATTATAAATTAGAAGTTGGGAATATGCTAACCTTCTAAATCTTTTTAATGATTATTATTATTTCTATACCTTAAAAGATTACATAAAATTTTTAATTGAAAAAGTCAAACTTTATTATTAGTTCAACAGCCCGATTCCTAACCAGAAGCTGTTTTAAAGGATAGTGCCAAGTAGGATGAGTAGAAACTAGGAGATGAGCATAAATGGTCATTATTTTTAATTGACATTAAAACATATCTGTAATTACATCAGACAGCATCATTATTGTTGGACTACTGGCATAAATGTCATGTGAAAGGAGTTGGTATATTCAGAAACTATAGGAGAAATTTTATGCTGGGATAGGTTCTCGGTCTGGCAGGAAAAACTGAGTATACTCAAACCTGAAAATCTCTTAGATCACTGATAAAGTACAGTATATGTAGCTGCATTTAGGAGTCATATTGGAAAACAGCATAGCATCTTAATAAGATTAAAGCAGCCAATTTTTCCTAAATTGAAAAAGAGTATTTTCAAATTTTTATTTATGCACCAAATAGTTGATCGACTTTTACACTTTTAAACACTAGAATTATTTATTGTGATGAGGCTGACTCAGAGAACAGATTATCACCTACCTTGTAAGAAAAATGTTCGATAGATTCACGAGTGCTTTTAAATGTTTGTTTCTCTTTTAATTTTTTTTTTTTCTAAATACTTAGAATTCATTTGTACCCACTGCAGTAAGAATTGAAGTAATTGAATTGTACCCACTGCCTGGTAAAATAGAGGAAGTAAGAAGTTTTGACTAGCAAAATAAGTGGCACAAGAGTAGGCTAGAATGATAGAATGATACCATATTGTTGTCTTCAATAACTCTTTTATGCTAAACAGGTAATTAGATAAGGACTAATGGAAGAGGAAACAAGAGGACAGAACCCATATGTTGATCTGAAAAGATCTAATAATATATATATTTTTAATTATATAAAGTAGCATGTATGCTATCATTCTATTTTTGTCTTAGTTTATTTTTAAATCCATTTGCTTACACTAAAAAAGGTCTGGCAATATACACAGTAAATGATAATAGTGGTTTATCTCAAGGAGGTAGAATTTTTATTTTGTATTTTCTGCTTTTTAAATTCAATGGAGAGAAAAACCACTGTGTTTTGACTAATGGAACATCACTGTCACCCTTTGGAGACTAAATTCAGTAAAGCAGTTGGTGGGGAAGAGGAAGTATGACCCATGTTTAAGAACCCCCAAAAGAATGGGGGTAACAAAGAAATGAGGGAGAGTTGAGAATGTTTATAGATAGAAGTAGCAGTGGAGAGAGAAAGACATCAGAGATGCAAGAAAGAAAAGAAGTAAAGAATGGAACAAGACTCTAAGAGAATTGGAATATAGAATCAAGGCACTAAAAGCTAAGTTAGCAATTTTCATCATTCAGCAATTCATGCTGAATTTTTGATAATGGTAATTACTATGAGAAAATAAAACAATATTATGTGATAGAGCACCTTATTTAGGGTGATCAGGGAGACATCTATGAGAAGGTGACATTTGACTTGAGATCTAAATAATGAGAAGAAGTCAAACATGGAAGATTTGGAGTAAAATTTTGTATGCAGAGGTAACAGGAAATTTAGAACCCTTGAGAAAACTAAGATGGGGAGGTTTGAGGAATAGAAAACTGTAACACACTGAATGACGAAGAGAGGGTTATAAAATTGGGTCAGAGAGGACAGGAAATGTTGATGTAAAAAACGTCCAAACCTGTAGAGAATTTTTATGAATTTGAGCCAAACTGACAATTGCCGGAAAGCAAAATCTCAACAGACCGAGAAAATGCTCTGGAGAATGGAAGTTTTACAGTTTATTTTATACATTCGAATCAAAGGAGGAGACATATGGAGGGTTACATGACATCCATTGGTGGTAGATTATGGGAGTAGGAGAAAGCAAAGCCGGGAAATCTCTGGGATTGGATAAAAGGTAAAACAGAGAGAGACATATACTTCATTTATATCGGGGGATGCAGGAGGGTTAATTATTAATAGTTACAGCACGTAGAGATGGTATTCAGGGAACAAGATAACTGTGGTCTTGTGCTCTGGTGTGGTGGGTGAGTCTGAGAGGTCTAGAAAAGAAGATTACTTTGATATTTCAAAAGTATGTTATTTTAGATGCAAAAAAGATAATAATAGACAGGCTCACTTAAGGTAAAGATTGACCTTTGTCTAGGAAGCTACAGGCCTAGGATGTGACTACCAGCCGTGACCTGCTTTTAGTTAGGAGTTTTTATGTTTAGATCATCCTATGTGGTTACATCCTATGTGGTTTTGGCCTCTGAGTTTGTAGGGACTACCATGCAGGCCTCCTCTGAGCTTGTTAGGTTTAGTATGTGGCCCCTTTTTTGTCTACAGAATGTAAGATCATATAGGGCTTTATAGGCCATTGTATGGAGTTTGGAGTTTATCAAGTAGAGTGGAAACCATTGCTTTTAAACAGAGGAATGATATGCAGTGGTAAGTATTTTTAAATTAGCACTCTGGCTTTTATGTGGACAACTAAATTGAGGATGGGGGGCATCGCCACAGAGAAGGTAAAGGAGAATGGAAGCTATTTTGTTTATTCAGACAAGAGATGGTAATGGCTTGAACTAGGATGACCATGTGAGATGGCAAGAATTGATCAGATTGATTCAAGATACAGTTTAGAGGGTAAACCAATAGATTAGATTTGTGAGAAAGAGAAGAATCAGGAATATAATTGGATGTTTCAAAGAAGACAAGTCTGGAAGACATTGTTTCTTTCATGCAATATTGTTGAATTATGGTTTTACTTTTGGAACTGTCAAATTCAAGATGCAAATAGAATTGTTGAAAAGGTAGTTGAGTATAAATCAAGGCTAGAAATACATATTTGGAAGTCATCATCATATAGATTTTTTAAAATCATGGAGTTGGGGGAGATTCCATAGGGAAGATATATATGAAAAAAGAGAACCCTGGCCCAAGACAGGCACTCCCAAAATCATAGATTGCGCAGAGAAGTGGCAGTCTGCAAAGGAGACTAAGCTAGAAAAAAATGATGAGAGAGGAGGGAAACTCAAAGTAGTGTTGGGCCCCAAAGAGTGAATTTCATTTAAGTTGGTGGAAGAATAGTTAACTGTTTTGCATGCTACTGAAAAGTTGAAGAAGATTAGGATTGAGAATTTATTTCTTAACAGCAAAACAAAGCTTTTGGAGCCCTAGATGTGTAATAGTAGATACAAAAGCATTATTAGAATTGGTTAAAGACAAAATGGAAGAAGATAGACTTCTGGGGCAATAGCACTCCCTACCCCACTGACGCACTTCCCAGTGAAACTGGTGAAAACTATTACAGAATAACAATTTAAAGCCTCTGGAAATGGTCAAATGGTCCTAAAAGCAAACAGCAAATGAAAAATCATCTCAAAATCTATGAAAATCTATAAGAAAGAATTCCCAAAAAGCCTGTGATATTTGAAACAAAACTGTTTCCTCTCTCTCTCCTCCCAGCTCAGCAAGGCATATATATTCCACTTCAGACTGCAGCAGCCAAGAACAAAAGGCTCCCTTTGTCCCCAGTTCCTACCTGGAGGGGTTTTTCTTGGGAGAGGCAGAACTTAAGCATTTCTCATGCTGCCCACAGCTACCTATAGCTGAAGCTAAGTTCAGGCAAATGAATTCAGGGGAAGGGGGTGCTCTCTTATTGTGCCCAAGCCCTGCTCAAGGTGTGGCATCTCTACCTTGTTGTAGCTCCCTGAAAATACTGGGGTCTCATCAAACTTCCTCCTAGTTTTTGAAATAGTGGTTACATACCAGGAAAGGCGGGCTAAGAGGACTTCAGGCTGCTGCCCTCCTCCACCAAGTTCCTAGACTGAGCTATCTGTCAGTCAGAAACTTGCTATTTTCTCCACTCCCAGCTTCAGATCCCTGACACAAAGATTTTGCCTGGGAGAGAAGCAGGCAGTAAAACAATTAATTTCTAATATCTTTCCAAAGTACCTGACTTACAGAGCCTGGAGAAGTTTAAACCTGAGGATAATCTCAAAAACAGTGGAGGTTGTGGCGAAGAGCAATGGGGAGGATATTCAGAGATCTAATGAAAATACAGACTAGACTATAGGGCAACTAGCTCTTAGGAGAGAGCCAGGGAAAAGACAACTGGGAAGAGTCCTCAGGGGTCAGAACTACTATCTGTGAGCAATTAGTGGAATTTAGCAATGGGGTGTGGTCAGGAAGAGAAAGAGAAGGCAACTCCATCAGCTCCACCTTCATCCCTGGGTTATGGTGGGTATACCCAAAGCTGTGCCTCTCAGAGGTTTAACACTGTGAGAGAGAAATAGACTTCACTAAAGTAATCTAGCCAGTCACTCAACAATTAAACAAGCAAATAACAATTAACAAGTCCCAGAGGTGGGGATGACCAATACTGAGTGTCTATAATATGTTATCTAAAATGTTCAGTTTCCAACAAAAGTTATGAGGCATATAAAAAAACATGAAAGTATGACCCATACAGTGTGTGTGGGGCAGGGAAGCAAGCAACATACATTTCCTTTGAGAGTTACCAAATGTTGGATTTAACAGAACAAGGTTTCAAAGTAGTTACTATAAACGTGTTCACAGAACTAAAGGAAAGCATGATTAAAGAAGTAAAGGAATATCGGACAACAATGTTACATCAAATATAGAATATCAATAAAAAAATAGAAATTATAAAGAATCAAGTGGAAAAGCTAGAGTTGAATAATACAATAACTGAAATTTAAAAAATCACTAGAGGGGCTCAGCCATAGATTTGAACTGTCTGAAAAAAGAATTAACCAACTGGAAGCCAGATCAATAGAGATTAGGTAAGCCAAAGAACAGAGAAAGAATTAAGGAAAACAAACAGCCTCAGAGAAATGTGGTACACCATTAAACACACCAACATATATGTAATGCAAGTACCACAAGAAAAAGAAAGGAAAGTAAAAAATATTCAAAGAAATAATAGCTGAAAACTTTTCAGATATATTAAAAACAACAACCTACACATCCAGGAAGCTCAACAAACTCCAACTAGGATTAACTCAGAAAGTCCGCAAGTTGACACCTCATAGTAAAAACAATGAAAGTCAAAGACAAGGAAAAAAATCTTGAAAGCAACATGAGAGAAATGCTCGTCACTTAGAAGTGAGCCCCAAGAAGATTTACACCTCACTTCTCAGCAGAAATAAAGGAGTCCCAGAAAGTAGTTGGCACAAAAGTGCTAAAAGGAAGAAACTGTGAACCAACAATTCTATATCCAGTAAAGCTGTCCTCCATAATGAAGAGAAATAAAGACCTTCCTAGATTTAAAAAAAAAGAAAAGATGGAGAGAATTTGTTTCTAGCAGACCTAACTTAACAAGAAATGTTAAAAGGACGTTTTCAGGCTGAAAGCAAGTTACACCACCTGGTAATTTGAATTCACCCAAAGAAAGAACAACACCAGTAAAGAATTAACAAGCTGATTTTTAAATGCATATGAAATTGCAAGGTACCCAGAATAACCAAATTAATCCAGAAAAAGAAGAATAAAATGGGAGTCACACTTCCTGATTTTGAACTTACTACAAAGCAATGGTAATCAAGATGATGTAGTACTGGCACAAACATAAACATGTTGATCAATGGAGTAAATTGAGAGTCCAGAAAAGAAATCCATATATCCATGGTCAGCTGATTTTCAGAAAGCTTGTCCAGATCATTCAATGGAGGAAAGAATAGTCTTTTCAACAAATAGTGCTAAGAAAACTAGATAGTTAACATACAAACATTTGAAGTTGAACCCTTACCTCACACCATGTACAAAAATTAATAAAATGGTTCAAAAAACTAAATGTAAGTCTAAACATGTAAAACTATCAGAAAAAAATATAGAGGTGAATCTTCTTGACTTTGAATTTGACAAAGAATTCTTAGTTATGACATTAAATGCATGAACAACAAAAGACAAATATTATGGTGGAATATCTCAAAATTAAAAATTTTTGTGTTTCAAAGGACACCATCAAGAATGGGTGGAAATATTTGCAACTCATATATCTAGTAATTGACTTGTATGTAGAATATATTATAAAACCTCTTCCAATTCAACAATAAAAGACATATTCCCCCATTAAAAAATTGGGAAACGATCTGAATAGACATATCTCCAAAGGCAGATGGTCCATAAGCACATGAAAATAAGCTTAACCTCAGGGAAATGCAAATCAATCAAAACTGCAATGAGTTATCACTTCACACGCACTAAGATTCCTATAATCAAAGAGATAAATAATAACAAGCATTGGCAAGGATGTAGAGAAATTAAAACCTTCATACATTGCTGGTGGAAATCTGCAATGGAACAGAGCTTTGGAAAAAATGTTTGGAAGTTCCTCAGTTAAACACAGAGTTACCGTATGACTCAGCAGTTCTTCTCTTTGCTATATTCCTAAGAGAAATAAAAACTTGTTCCAAGGTGGGTGAATGAAGAGTTATTGTTTTGTTTTTTCTTTCTTTTCTTTTTTAAATAAATGAAATTTATTTTGTTTGGTTTTATGTTACAAGAACAATTAAATGCTAATTTTAGAAAAAATGTAAAATATTAAAAATTACAGGGAACAAAAAGTTACACTTGAGCCCCACTTCTCAGAGACGAGCCATGTGTTTCTTTTTAAAAAATTTTAATTACAGTTGACATTTAATATTATTTTATATATCTTCAGGTATACAGCATCGTGGTTAGATAGTTACATAATTTACAAAGTGATCCCCCGTTAGTCTAGTACCCACATGGCACTATACATAGTATTACAATATTATTGAATATGTTCCCAATTGACTTAACATCCTTGTGACTGTTTTTTAACTACCAATTTATATTTCTTAAATCTCCTCATCTTTTTTTACCCAGTTACCCTCAATCTCCTTCCCATCTGGCAACCATCAGTTTGTTCTCTGTGTTTCTGTTTTGTTTGTTTGTTCATTTTCTTTAAATTACACATATAAGTAAGATTATAAGGTATTTGTCATTCTCTGACTTATTTCACTTAGGATAATGCCTTCTAGGTTTATCCATGTTGTCACAAATGGTAAGATTTCAGGTTTTTTAATGGTTGAGTAATATTCCATTGTATATATGTACCACTTCTTTATGCAGTCGTCTACTGATGGGCACTTAGGTTGCTTCCATATCTTGGCTATTGTAAATAATGCTGCAATAAACATAGGGGTGCATATATCTTTTCAAATTAGTGTTTTGAATTTCTTTGGATAAATACCCAGAACTGTAATTGCTGGTCATCAGATAGTTCTAGTTTTAATTTTTTGAGGAACCTCCAAACTGTTTTTCATACTGGCTACATCAATTTGGAATCCCACCAATGGTGCAGGAGGATTCCCTTTTTTCCACATCCTCACCAACACTTGTTTGTTGATTTATTGATGATAGGCATTCTGACAGGTGTGAGGTAATACCTCATTGCGGTTTTAATTTACAAGTATTTCTCTGATTATTAGTGACATCAAGCATCTTTTCTTATCTCTATTGGCCATCTGTATGTACTCTATGGAGAAATTCAGGTCCTTTGCCCATTTTATAATTGGATTGTTTGTTTTTTTGGTGTTGAGTGGTATGAGTTTCTTTATATATTTTGGATAGTAAGCCCTTATCAGATGTATCATTGGCGAATATCTTCTCCCATTCAGTAGGTTGTCTTTTTGTTTTGTTGATGGGTTCCTTTGCTGTGCAAAAACTTTTTAGTTTGAAGTAGTCCCATCTGTTTATTTTTTTCTTTTGTTTCCCTTGTCCAAAGAGATATATCAGAAAAAATATATATTACTAAGAGCAATGTGATAGAGTTTACTGCCTTTGTTTTCTAGGCATTTTATGGTTTCAGGTCTTAGATTTAAGTCTTAATCCATTTAGAGTTAATTTTTATATATGTTGTAAAAAGGTGATCCATTTTCTTCTTTTTGCATGTATCTGTTCAGTTTTCCCAACACCATTTATCAAAGAAACTGTCTTTATCCCATTGTATATTTTTGCATCCTTTTTCATAGATTAATTGACCTATTGGCATAGATTTATTTTTGAGCTCTCTGTTTTATTCCATTGATCTATATATCTGTTTTTATGCCAGTACCATGCTGTTTTGATTACTATAGCCTTGTAGTATAGTTTGATATGAGGTAATGTGATATCTCCAACTTTGTTCTTCTTTCTCAAGATTGCTGTGGCTATTTGGGATCTTTTGTGATTCCACATAAATTTCAGGATTATTTGTTCTAGTTCTGTGAAAAGTGCCATTAGTATTTTGATAGGGGTTGTACTGAATCTATAGATTGCTTTGGTTGGTATGGACATTTTAGCAATGTTAATTTTTCTATCCAAATGGTATATGATTCCACTTATTAATATCTTCTTCAATTTCTTTCTTCACTGTCTTATAATTTTCTGAGTACCAGTCTTTTACTTCCTTGATTAAATTTATTCCTAGGTTTTTTTTTTTTTGATGCAGTTGTAAATGAGATTGTTTTAATATATTTCTGATAGATTATTGGTGTATAAAATGCAACCAGTTTCTGATTATTAATTTTGTATCCTGTTACTTTACTGAATTTATGAGTTCTAGTGGTTTTTTGGTGGAATCTTTAGATTTCCCTTTATATAGTATCATGTCATCTGCAAATAATGACAGTTTTACTTCATTCTTTCCAATTTGGATGCCTTTTATTTCTTTTTCTTGTCTGATTGCTGTGGCTAGGACTTCCAGGATTGTTTAATGGATATAGTTTCAGTATGGGATGATGAAAAAGTTCTGAATATGGATGGTAGTGATGGTTGCACAACTAAGTATGAATGCCATAATGTCTAATGCCACTGAACTGTACACTTAAAAATGGCTAAAATGGTAAACTTTATGTTATATGTATTTTATCACAGTAAAAACAAAACATTAAGCAAATCTGGAAATGTATGTTTACCCAAAAAATTATTCACAAATGTTTATAATAGAATTGTTCATAATAACCCAAAACTAGAAACAACCCAAATATCCAGTTAACATACAAATGGGTAAACAAAATATGGTATAACCATGCACTGGAATACTGTTCAGCCATAAAAAGAAATGAAGTACTGATAGTGCTACAAACGTGACTGAATCTTGAAAACATTATGCTAATTGCAAGAAGCCAGGCACAGAAACCACAATCTATATGACCCTATTGGTATGAAAAACTAAGATAGTAAAATCTATAGCGATACAAAGTAGGTTAGTGGTTGCTTAGGGCTGGGGATAGGGTGAGGTGGCTAAAAGTATTATGGCTCCAGAGTATGAGATAGGTTTGTGAGATGATAGAAATGTTCTAAATTCAAGTATGATGAATGTTGCTGATATCTGTGAATATACCAGAAATCATTGAATTATACACTTTAAATGGTTGAATCGAATGTGAATATATGTGAATTATATCTCAATGAAGCAGTTTTTAAATAAGAGAATGGGAAAGGAGGAAGTAGATTCAGTTTTTCTGAGAAGTTTTGATATGAAAAAAGGAACTAAGCTACTTCTTTCTTTGAAATAATAGGAAAATCATAGGGGATAATATGGTATAACCATGAAGTAACACAGTGGGGAAAAAGCAGAAAAGGAAAAAAAAAAGAAAAAGCTAGAGAAAGTCATTGACAAAGGTTATTTCCAGTGGTTTTGGTCTTAGTGTAGAGGCAAATGGTCACCTATAGAGAGTAAAGGGCTGCAAAATAAGAATTTCGGGTTAATAGCTTGAGCTTCAGGTTTCTTGAAATTAAGGGGTTTCCATAAATGTTTGATAGATATAATTTACTTTTTCTCTGCAATATTTGGGTAGCTTAGCAGCAGATTCAGAGAGTGTCTAAATAAAGTTTTCTTAATAAAAGCTTTGAAGGAAAAATGAATTAGAAAAATGAGGATGCTAATGAGAGCACCTTGAAATGGTTGGCTATGGATAAGAAGGACATAATACATAAGGACATAAGACATGAACTGCTGTAGGATGAGCATAGGAAAGAAATCTATAGCATTGATTGCAATTAAAGTCAAAGATCTAGTTCTTTTGAGTAAAGTCTAGCATTTTTATTGATATACAAAGACCAGCATGGTTTGTTCCATCTGTTCACTTTTTGACTTCATCTTGTACTACTCCCCTGTCCTCTAACTTTTTGGCAAACAGCCCGGTACGGTCCCTTCTTGGGACACTTGCACTTGCTGTTCTCTCCTTATAGAAAGCTCTTACCTTGGACATCTGTATAACTTCCTTCTTCTTTTCCCTCAGGTCTTTTCAGTGAGTCTTATCTTGCTTCATCCTCTCTAAAATTGGGTGAAAAAATAAGATAAAGACCTAAACATATTCTCTCTGGCTTCTTTGCTTTATTTTTTCTCAGAACTTATCCCTCTATCATATTCCATATTTAGCACATTTAAAATGCTTTATTTATTTAGTTAGTTAGTTATTTTTGCATATCTGTCATTAGCATGTATACTTTAAGAGAACAGATAATTTTTTTTTTTTTATGCCTACAGCACCTAGTCTTCCTAGGTGGTCTCCCATCCAAGTACTAACCAGGCCCGACCCTGCTTAGCTTCTGAGATCAGACATCGGGCTTGCTCAGGGTGGCATGGCTATAGACCATGGACCATGGTTCCACTGCGGTGTCAACCCAGGACCTTCTGCATGTAAAGCAGAGGTGCTAACTGCTACACTATGGAACGACGTCCAACAGATAATTTTTTTAACTGACTTCACTGCTACATTTCCTGCACTTAGGAAGTACCTGGCAAATGGTAGAAACTCAATAGTATTTGTAGGTGGGAAAGAAATAGAAGAGAGGGGGGATGTGGAAAGTTGTCCTGAGGCTTGGGAATCTTAGAGTTGGAACAGTTCAAAATGATGACTCAGATATGGAAGCTCTATAGTAAAGTTAGAATAAACGTAGACTTCTAACACAGGACAGATTTTAGAACAGTTACCTATTTGACATTGTAGACACCAAGGATCCTCACAGATTTGGAGAATAGGAAGAGTGTTAGTACTTATAATTCAGTGCTGAAATTTTTATGTTAGAGGGAAGTTTCTTAAGGTTAGTAAACAACAGGAGGAAAAATGAAGACATTTAAATAGATGGCATGGATTTCAATAGAGGATTTACTCAGGCACGAGTTCTTCACTGTTCCCATTGGTCTGTGTTCAGCTATTACAGGAGTTATTATAATTAGCACTTTACCTACATTTCTTTACTAACACTGTAAAGCACTTTTAATCTATACCTTCCCAGCACTTAACAGGGGCCTGGTATATAGTATTCTTAGTAAGTATGAGCTGAGCAAAATACTTATTGAATTAGAAAGTGTTGCTATAACTGTGGAATTATGGTGTAGGAGCCAAGCGCATTCTACCTCTGGGTCTTGTCAGTTGATCAGAAAGGGCAGGAAAAGAGAAAGCCATGTTGTATATACATGAAGGAGCAGATCAGATGTTTTCAAGGTTAATACTTAGGATGAAGGAGGGTATATTTTTAAAAAAACAGTAAAAAAGTTGGAAACCACATGATATCACTTATATGTGGGATATAAACCTAAAAGCAACAAACAAACAGGACATACAAACAGAGACCCATGGACATGGACATGGTTACCAGAGAGCGGGAGGGATGGGAGAGGTAGGAAATAGATGGGATGAAAGGGGTCAAATATGTGGTGACAAAAAGAAATCTAACTATGGGCGGTGAATACACAATATATATAGCTGTTGAATTGTACAGCTGAAACTTACTAGATTTCATTAACCAATGTCACTATAAAAAAAAAAAGTGGTAGGGCTGGTAAAAGGATCATAAACAGGCATAATGTGAGAAGATGTGAAATTAATTATAGGAATAAGAAAGCAGATAGAAATAATGGTCATAGACTTACTTGATAGTAATTTTCAAAGGAAATCTATAAGACCCAATAGTTGGACTGCTAAATGAAAATCAACACAAATAATTGAAGACATGGGAAGAGTAAGAAGGAAAGAAATATTTAGTAAGTTAAATTTTAGTTTGTAAAGAATATTGTAAAACAAAGTAGCTTAGAACTCCAGTTGGGAGTATCTTTTGTGATTGTAGGACTTTAACAAATACTTATTTGCCCTCATTCTTGTTGGCAACAGTTTTAGCACGTGAGGACTGGTAAAAACCTAGACTTATCTGTGTGCTTCTCTCTTAGTCAGTGAACTTTATGGGTTAAAAGGGTTGAGCTAGTGGAACAGGTCTCTGCAGACTTGCCTGTCTTGTGTATGCCTTAATACTCTATGAAAATAGGATTTGCAAAGTATCCCCATTAGAATAAGATTTTAGTGTTATTCTTTAAGTTTCAAGTAACAGACTTACTTTATTGGGTACTGGTGCATATTATATTACATTTATACTTAGGATTTACATTAAAATGTTTAGTCCTTAATATATGTTTAATTATGAAATTATTTCTAACTATTTACACTTTTTAAATAATTTTTTTCTTTTTCTGCTTATAGAGTTACATTTTATTTAGGAGATAGTTTGGGTTTTCTTTGTTGTTTTTTTTTTTTTTTTTTAAGAAAGGTACTTACAGCCTGATACAATAGCATTCATTTTTAATAAATTCTGTTCCCATAGCCCAGAAAAGGCTTTAAAAGACTCACTGCAACCCTATGAGTCTGCTTATCTCTCAAAATCCTTATCTCGACTCTTTGATCCTATCAACTTGGTTTTCCCTACTGGTGGTCGTAATCCTCCTTCTGCAGATGAACTTGAAGGTATCATTAAAACTATAGCAAGGTATGTATTTTTTATATAATGACATGTCATAAATAGCTTGCCATGTCTCCTCCTCCTGTATGATAGCAGTGTATTTTCAGTTTATCTCAGATTATTCAAGTAATTAGTCCTGCAATTAAATCAAGAGTTTTGCAGTGAATGAGAACACGTAAAGAAAGTATTTGAGATTCCAATTAATACAACCATTTAAGTACAGTCTAAAAATAGTCTCTTCTATTTAATAATTAGTCTCTAATCTGTATCTCGTCAGATGCAAAGTAAACCTAATTCTTTATGCTGTAGTAAAGTTCTAGTATTACACATTAAAGAAAGTATAAATATAGTTTTACAACTATAGAGGATAATGTTTCTTATCTCAAATTCAGAAAGTACTTCATGGCACACATATGATTATAATTCTGACTAGTTTATTTGTGTTTGCTATTTTAAGCTTTCTAAATGAATGTGTTAGCTTTTAAAACTCTCAAAAGGGAAGGTATCCCAACAGAGCTGCCACCCAAATGCTTATAGACAATGTAATTATACTGTTGCCTTTAGACATTTACAGTTACTCAGATTAATTTGCAGTTGACTATCTCAATTCCTGTCATGGCTAATAAGTTGTCATAATAGTAGGTTTGTACATCTGATATGAACATTTTGAGGAGTAAAAATAGTGGTTAGCCAATATAGGACCAAGGTATAGAAATGCCTAGATTCTTTTAGACTATAAATTTGACAATGGTGATTCTGAGGCATGGGAGAATAAGACTAAGAAGCCTCAGGTATAATATATACATAATCATCTCTCCAACTGCATATATACCTACACAGTATCTAAATTGCCCCGTTTCTTGATCCCAAATCTCTCCAAAAGTCTTGACTCTAGATTTTTTTTTACCCTAATATGTTTGTAATCTGTTGGGCACGGCCATGACAAAACAGCACTGTATTCAACTTGATCTCTTTGACCTGCTTATGGCAACATTAAAGAGGCATCTCTCCCATTCCTCTATGCAGCTTGACAATGCTGTAATCAAATATAATGTGGAGCTTATAGAAGCATACTTATGCCTGTGTTTAGAATTTAAATGTGAACATTAATAATATTATGTATCACTATTATATGAAGGGGCATTTTTGTCACATATAGTTTGTATTAGTGTTGTTTCAAAGTGCTTCATTTTCTTCATAAAGAGAATCTTGTAAGTGCCAAGATTTATTCTTCTTCAGAGACAAGAATTACTTTTCCTGCTTTCTACCTGTATTGTGGGTTTTCATGCAACTTTTAACTCAATAGTCTTTCCATGGTCTTTGTAAACACTTTTCATTGTTGTTATTGGTAGTTAGCTCAAGTATCCCAATTAATTCAGTGTTAAAGTTGAAAATAACCATAACAAAAAAAAATACTTTAAGAATTCAAATTTTAAAATTTCAAATTCTTGTTATGCTTTATATTTAAAAAGCTACTCTACACAAAATAGCTTGAATTGGCATACTTTCTATAAAAACTGAGTATCTTTATGTATTGTGTAATTTATATATTTAGCCTATGTCCTTCCAAGGTCATCATTTCCATGCAAAAGCTGTCATTTCCTTGCAGATGTCTGTGATATGCAGTGTCTCTAATTGTACTTATCAGTATTATCAAAAGTGCTACTTTTAAAATCTGTACACAATTTACTCTCTTAATCACAGCCTGAACCCACATATGACGTACTTTTATTAATGAGAAACTGGTCATTAACCAAGCCATCACAAAGTACTTTTTCTAATGCTGTATTTAGGAGGGAAAATGAAACAATGCAACCAATTCTTGGAAGCAGTTAGTGAAATCTATAAAAAGAATCACCATATTGCCTATTGGTTTTAGGTTTATATGTTGTTCTTTACTTTGTTGATGAACTATGCTGCTAATAATTAAAGTCTATTTTTGTTTTCTCCAGTGAACTAAATGTAGCTGCTGTTGATGCAAACCTCACATTAGCTGTGTCAAAAAACGTGGCAAAGACCATCCAGTTATACGGTGTAAAATCAGAACAGCTTGTAAGTGATATCTTTCCTGTAAACTTTCATGATTATGTTTAAAATGACTAATTAGTTGACTAACTATAAATATTGAATTGACTAAATTTACTGGCATTTTTACTTTAATGACCTTTTGAAACTTTCTGATGAATTTAAACCAGAAAAAATGTTACATCTATTTTAAAAATGGCCCTTCTACCATTGTTATACTTTCAGAATGCAGGCAGGTTTTATAAGGCTTTAAAAAAATGCATGTGCCACTCTCTGGGCTATGTATGTTTTAAAATATATTTTAGATTGATCAAATTTCCCCTTTCATGTGATCACTCACTGCAGATATTCATGCACTGTTACCTAGAGTGAAATTAACTTGAACTGTTAGAAAACGATTGGAGGAACTGACGTGCTTAAAATTGTAATAGAAAAATGTTCTAACCCCAGAGCATGGAAGTTTCACCCTAAAATTTTTCTGTTTGAAACTAAAACAATAGTTATGTGGCTGAAATTACCTTAATTCTGTACACTAATGTATTAAAATTAAGCATGTACATTTAACTAGTATGTGTATGCTAACTGAAATCTGAAAAATAGACTTCAGTATTTTTAACTGTCATTGATAAGCTAATTTTAGAGAATATGCCAAAATCTGATATCTCTACTATCTTTCTAGGGTAGCCAAAGGTGTTTTCAGTTTAGCCTCACTGACTGGTCTCAACTGAAATATTGTAAAATAAAATAATCTTGTTTTACCTGTTCCAATTGGTTCTGGAATAATTTTTAGGGTAGGTTGATAACAAGTTAATTGAAGGAATTTGTGTAAAACGATCCTTAATGATAACAGTATATTATGAGGCTTCCTACTTTCAGCTCCAAAGGATGGCCAGATTTGGTTTGCATATTAATATGGTGCTATTTTCCATTCAATTGTTCTTGCAGCCTTGACAAATAATTTAGAAGCATCTTTTTTTAAACTTTGTTTATTGAAAACTGGCCCTACAGAGACCATCAAAGCTCTTTGTAGGTAATTAGATGACTAATTTTTCTCTCAGGCTTTTTTTATAGAAGCTTTATTATGATGTTCATTGCTTTTTAAAAAATATGGTTTATTTTTATAAATGAAATTCAGTATTATATCCAGTAGAGTTAGTGTAATTACTAAAAATGTCAGGAAAATAATCCTTATAAGATGGTCCCACTTAAGGACAACAGTATAAGGAAGAACCGGCATGTATAATAAGGAAGTATTTTGCTTTTCTGCGGCAGGAGGCAGTGGGAATGGTAACTTGTGACTTCAATTAAGGCAATAATGACAAAAGGCATTGACAAAATTAAAATATAGCAACAAACATCTGATTGAAATGATACTGTTGGTCGAATAGTCTGCAACCGTAAATTACTCAGGCCTACCAAAACAACTATGCTAAAGGTTAACAGAAAGTCATTGACTTTAAAAATTTTTAAGTGAATTTTTTCTTTTTCGGCTTTATTTTAGTGTGTGAAGAAAGCCTGAGTATTAAATAAAAGTACAAAGGGTATCATTTGCTTGTAAATGATAATTTACAAGCAATTGTAAAAATGCATTATTAATGACAAGTAACATTTTACTGTTTATCTTTTATTTTTTTGGCTGATAATAACATTATTTCTGGTACTGCTCTATGTTTTTAAATTTGATCTCTTTTATTCTTTGATCTTGCTATATTCCTATTCTTTTAGAATTATTTCACTGAAAACAGGAAAATTGCCAAAATTAAGTTTTTAGTGGGAGAAAGTCTTGAAACAGATTTTTCAGTAGACAGTCTATTCTGTCTGTAAATGGAAATGTTGACTTGAAACTTGGTATGATAACTAAGTCTAAAACTGGAGGATTTTTTTATAGATGAAAAATTTAAGCCTCAAGTCCACAAGGTTGAAAAGTGTCAGAAATCAGACCATTAATGTAATGTTCAAGTAGTGAGATAAAGAAAAGCTAGAGTTTTAAAGGCAAACATGTTTTCAAAAAAAGTAACTTGAAAATACAAAACTTGAAATGTAGAATGAGCAACTTTCCAAGATCCTAAATTTATTTCCCTAAAGGTTAGTTGTGGAACTTTCTCGGCTCTTAGAACACTTTCATATACTTAATATAACTAATTCACTTCAGGATAAAGGCTCATAAAAGGATTTTTTTTCAAGTTAGCACTTACTGTGGATCATCCTTATGGTCATTTAAACTCATTATATGTATCTGGATATATTCTTCCACATGTCTACGAAAACTGCATGTTGTTTCTTTTCATCCTCATTATTTTAATGTTCTAGGGCAGCAGTCCCCAACCTTTTTTGGCACTGGGGACCGGTGCTTCTATGGGAATCTAATGTCTGATGATCTGACGTGGAGCTGAGGCAGTGATGCTAGCTCTGGGGGGCGGCTGCAAATACAGATGAAGCTTTGCTGCTAGCAGGTCACTCACCTCCTGCTGTGCAGCCCGGTTTCTAACAGGCCAACCCTTGTCCTAAGATATGGTAGAATATAACATATATAAATTATACATATAGTACATGTATATGCTCATAACAATCCAAAGTTATTTTATCATCACACATGTACGTATTATTTTTCTAAGGCTTTTCTGTTATTAATCACTGAAATTGTAGGTTGTACAAGCCTAAACCTCTATAGGGAGAAATTCTTAATTTTTTTTTTTTTTTTTTTTTGTCTCTTAGATGATACCAGAGAACTCATTTTTTAAAGTTAGGTTAAGGTCATAAAAATAACTACCAATATTAAGCATTTATAGTAGCTTAGATTAGGCCAAGCTATTTACATATATTTCATTTATTTCACAACAGTCCTATGAAATGGAAGTAACAATATTTGTCACTACAAAATGTGGAAATTGAGTCTGAGAAGGGTTCGTAGCATAAACAATATAGACTAACAGTAGAATGCCAGCTAGCAATTATTGAAACTAGCATTGAAACTCAGATTCGACTCTAGACCAAGCTTTAAAACTCTCTTGTAGAATATTTACACAAATGTCTTTCTTTTTTATTTAAGAAAAGTGAGATTGTGATATACATATTGTTTTGTGATTTACTTATTCACTTTCCAATATGACATAGAGGTCTACGTCTACGATTTTAATATATGTATATTTTATTTATATATTATAGTTTATTTAATTTCTATGCGTTTAGTGGATAGCGTCTTAGTACATTTGGGCTGCTGTAACAAAATGCCATAAACTGAGTAGCTTATGAACAACAGCAATTTATTTCTTATAGTTTTGGAGGCTGGGAAGCCCAAGATCAAAGTACCAGCACATTTGATGTCTGGTAAGAGCCTCTTTCATGGTTCATAGATGACCATCTTTTTCTCTGTAACCTTATAGGGTGGAAGGCACAAGGCTTTCTCAAACCTCTTTTATAAGGGTACTAATCCCATTCATGAGTATTCCACCCTTATGACCTAATCATGTCCCAAAAGTTCCACCTCCTAATGCTATCATTAGGAATTATGGAGGTATAAACTCTCAGATAATAACAGATACTTAGATGGTTTAGTAGTTTAAAATAGTAATAATAGGGATTTAGCTTTGCATTCTAACATGTTACAAGCAATAGGGTTTACTTCCTCTAATATTTATTTAATTTAGGATGTGTCATGTGAATATCAGCTCCCAGTGTGCTCTTTTGTGAAAATGAAATCAGTGTAATTTTTGAAATTCTCTTCATTTAAAAATTTTTATTGTTTGTCTTGACAGTGGTTGTAATTTACTAAGTAGAATTTTACATTTAAAATACACACAAATGCCTAAAGATGTATATATCATAGTATTTTACGATTTAATTGAACAAATTAAATGATGATGTATTGGTAATTTGTATAGTTCTGAAATGTGACCTTCAGAAGACAATGTCACTAGACCTTGTTATGGTAATTTGAATCATTTTTTGTCCTCTGTATGTTAAAAAGAAATATATAAAGAAATTTTTGTTTTATAATTTATAGGCTTATAAACTTTTGTGGTATCAAAATTATTGGCAAATATACTAATAAGTATTCCATTTAGAAGATAAATTGTCAGGACATTTTCCAAAAAATGGTTTCAGGGGCTGACATGTAGAATCTTAGTATATAAATGTCAAATATTATAAACTGTGAAAAAGTAGATTGACATTTAATTAGGTTGCAGACCATTTGAAACAATAGGGATGACATTTAAAGGGGGAGTTTCACCTTCAGTGCAGGTCAGTAGCTGTGTATGAGATCAATAGTTCTAGATGGCAGTAGGGTTTTTTAAAGCTTTGTAAACATACATTTTATTCTTGAAATAATTTCATAAGTAATTTGGAGACGACATTCCTATAACGGAAGAAAACCTACATGTATGATATTTAAATTATGATATAGAAACATATGAGTTCAACACTTTTAGTTTTAAAAGGATTATTTAATGCAGATTTAAAAGTCATATACCTGGATATTGCCCCATATAATATCATATGGGAATAACACGTTATCATTCAAATAAATACTGATTTTTTAAAATATGAAATCACTAGATAGAGTTTTTATATTGTATGCAAACAAATGAAACATATCAGTAGATTCTCTTGAGCCAAATGAACTTTAGCTGTAATACAAATACACCGATCTCTTTGGATTACCTACCCTCTTGATTCTTTAGACAACCTTCCACACTTTCTTACATCTAGGTATTCTTATATTGGGCTATTTTAAGATCAGTCTTATTCTTTAAAATAGCTCTGACTTGTTTCTCAGACTTGTGAAAGTAATAGTTGGTTAATATTCAGTAGTTCATAGTGGAAACAGAAATGTCAAATAATCGTTATTGTCAGTAGGAAATGTTTTCAAGAGAAAGTCAAATCTTCAAAGTTGTTGATTAAAATCTGTCAAAATCTGAATTAATTTTCTGTTGCCACAAGAATGTTGTATAACAGACAACTGCACAAACTGAGTGGCATACAATAGGCATTTATCACTCATACTTCTCAGGGTAGATGGGGGTCAGCTAAGTGACTTTGCTGATCTTGGGTAAGTTTGTTCACAGCAGGCTGGGTGCTGATCTAGGCTGGCTTTAATCATACTTAATATTCTGCTCTGTTCTACATGTCTCTAATCCCACAAAAGATTATCTGAGGCTTGATCTCACTGAAGGCAGAGACATAAGAGAAAGTAGCCCTTTTAGTCTAGCTCATCAAAACAAACCATCTACAGTGCAGTATTAAATAGCAGAGAATGTGGATGCAGAGAAAGATAAAGGATTAGGGCCAATTATGACATCTATCACAAAGCCAAACTGGGAACATGGCAACAACAAAAAAGAGAGCGCATAAATTTTTCTTTTTATTCTCAAAGGCCTAACCTCCCTTACAGACTCCTAATAGTATGTTTGGAAGTTTTAAATATGTATTTATTTTATTGAGGTATAATTGACCTATAACATTATATTAATTTTAGGTACACCACATGAATTTTTTTTTCTTGTGGTAAGAACTTTTAAGATTTCCTCTCTTAATTAACAACTTTCAAATGTCCAGAACAGTATTGTTAACTAGAGTCTCCCTGCTGCATATTATATCCCCAAGACTTATATATCATATAACTGGAAGTTTGTACCTTTTAACTGTCTTCACCCACTTCTGCCACCCTCCATCCCCCACCTCTAGCAACCACCAATCTATTTTCTGTGTCTGTGAGTGAATTTGTGTTTTTATTTTTATATTCCACATATAAGTGATATACAGTATTTGTCTTTGTCAGATTTATTTTACTTAGCATAATGCCATCAGTGTCCATCCATGTTGTCACAAATGGCAGGATTTTCTTCTTTTTTTATGACTGAATAATATTTCAGTGCGTATATATTTATTATATTTTCTTTATCCATTCATCTGTCCACTGACACTTTGGTTGTTTCCATGTCTTAACTAGTGTAAATAATACTGCAGTGAACATAGGGGTGCAGATATGTTTTTGAGACAGTGATTTCATTTTTTTCAGATAAATACCCAGAAGTAGAATTACCAGATCATATGGTCGTTCTTTTTTAATTTTGTGAGGAACCTCCATACTGTTTTGCATAGTGCTGCACCAATTTACATTCCCACCAGCAGTGCACATGGGTCCCCTTTTCTCTTCATCCTCACCAACACTTGTTATTTCTTGGCTTTTTTGATAGTAGCCATTCTGACAGGCATGAGACGATATCTTATTTTGGCTTTGTATTGCATTTCCCTGATAATTAGTGATGTTGAGCAACTCTTCATGTACCTGTTGGCCATTTGTATGTCTTCTTTGAAAATGTGTTCAGATCCTCCACTTATTTTTTAATTGGATTGTTTGTTTTCTTGCTATTGAGTTACATTAGTTCTTTATATATTTTGGGTATTAACCTCTTATATACATGATTGGCAAATAATTTTTGGCAAGTGTATATTAAATTTATGACAGTTGACTATCAGCTTCATAGCCAAAGAAGACAAAATTATTACTATGGTAAATCACTTAATAATTTTAATTTTAATATTACTTTAAGAAACTCATTACCCTTTTTCTATATGACTTTATTTGATGATGTATACATTTTGACTCCTTATCACAATTTCTGATATTTATTGTCTAAAACCTATTTTCATTGCCACAAATATAAAATATTCAAATAAATATTTCCCTCTTCTATTTTTTATTTATCTTTTTCATTACAAAATATACTTTTTTTCCCCTTTATTTCAGAATATGGAGTTTCTTCAGTCTTTGAATAGAATTTTTCATACCAACTTCAAGAAATACAAGTAGTAGTTAGAGACCTGAAATTTTTCACTGCCATGGTAGCACTTCGATACCAGGAAGATTTTTTAATGTTATTCAGCCTTTCTTGATGTTCTCATTGACAAGTTTAGTCTGAATTACCTGGTCCATTTTTACTAGAAATGAAAGTCTTAACACTATAGAGTCTTAAATCTTTTCAAGCATGTTAGTGACCAAGAAGAGCTTTTAATGTTATCCCTGTTCCAAGCTATAGGAATATAATTTAATTTCCTAATGTATCTTCCAAAATTATCTATTTGAAAGTATGTTTCTGGCAGAGAAAGTTGTCAGCATTTAGTTAAGTTAGGTTGTGATTCACTCAGAGCACACTCTTTCTTACCACACACAGACATACAAATACACATAACAGTAAAGCTGTAGCCACACTTACAAGAAATACAAAGAAAACCCATATTTACTTCCTAAGGCTGCTATAAATGTCAGCCTAGTATTAGAGGTGGCAAGATTCCCTTGCAAATGGAACCAAGGCCAAAACATGCTCAGGAATTGGATCTGCAATATTCCAGTATGATGGGATCTCCGAGGCACCAGCATTAGATATGGTTCTGAATTAGAGAGCTGTGGTGGTAATAGTGGGGAGGGAAGGGGCAACTGTAAAACCCCATGCACCAGGGACAAACAGAGAAAGAAGAAAAGACAAACACTTCCTTTTACAAATTAGGATACAAACTAAAATTCACTGCATTTGAGTATGAAAGAACTAATTTGCATTTTAGAAGCTATCTGTTGTCTTAATTGTCCTTTACTATATCAAGCACAGAGCACAGTGTAAACAAAAAAGAGGTTCTACTGAAAGTAACCTCACAGGGTGATCCGATCATAAATTTCTAACTTGGCAGTCATGAGTAGTCACATCTCAAGTGTATAACTTCTTTAGTAAAAGTTTTATTTTTGCCTTAAGCAGGCCCTTGTTTCAGTACATCCAGTTTAACACACCTTTGAAATACCTCTTTTCAGACCCCTTAGAAAGGAAACCACCTTCAAGAGTCTTGTTAACTATGCTGCCATCCAATCTCTGCCTTGCTTTCTCTCATCTTCACGTAATCTTTCTTCCCTCTTTAATTTCAAATGCATAAAGAAGCTGGAAGTTTTGGAGATCTTGCTTCCCAGTGTATGTAATCTTTTTGGTTCACATAAACTATGAGAACTCTTTAAGTTTGGACTTTTTTATATCAATAACACTTTTACTCAACTCACTAGTATGAAGTTGTGCCAATTTACAATATTTTCAAGACATATTGAAAATATGGTGGGTATGGGAATTCTTTTCTCTGCGACAGGAATCAAGAATATATCTTTCTTGGACAAATTTTTGTTGTTGTTTAATTATTTTTCAACATCTAAAGATCTTGGGGATCTGTGAACCCCAAGAAATTATAAAATATGTGAATTTTTTGGAAAAATGCAGTAACAGATTTCAAAGAGATCTATGACCCCATCTCCCAAAGTAACTGAAAAATATATGTGGAAAATCTACAAAAATTTGGAAATTAAATAACATACTTTAAAATAAACCCTGGGTCAAAAGGGAAATGTAAAAATAAATTTTGAACTAAATAAAAATCAAAATACAAAATATCAAAATTTGTGGGATGCAGTTAACTTAGGGAAATTCATAGCATTAAATGCTTATATTGGGGAAGGGAGTAGTTCTCAAATTAGTGTTCTAATCTACCTCAAGAAACTGGGGGGTGGGGAGGGGGAAGAAAATTAAATCTATGTCAAGTAGAAAGGAGGAAATAATAAAGATGAGAGCAGAAATCAATCAATTGAAAACAGAAAACCAATAAAGAAAAATAAATGAAACCAAAGCCTGCTCTAGAATTTGTTGATTTAAGAAACATCCAAAACCTGTAGAGAATTTTTATGAGCGTTTATTTGAGCCAGACTGTCAATAGTTGCTTAGAAACAAGATCTCAAATGCTCTGGAGAATGACAGTTTTGCATTTTCTTTTATACATTTGGAATTAATGTATAAAAGAAGACTACAAGAAGATGGGACAAAGTAAGGTGCAGAATAATTAATGTACTGTCTTGAGCGTCGTTATCCTTTGAGGGGCCTGGAAAAGAGCATTACTTCTGGCATTTCAAAGGTGTGTTAACCTAGATGCACAGCAACTATGGACAGGCTTGGTTAAAACCTTTTACTAACGAAGTTTATAGGCTTGGGGTGTGACTTCCTACCATGACCTGCCCAGTTGAGAATTTATGTGAGGTGACTTTCAGTTAGATTTATTACAGCACTATTTTTTCACCCACAGATTATAAATGACTTGTGAAATCAGTGTACATGCAGAGGAGGAAAGATTTTCCCTCTACCGTCCTAGGTTCCATAGCTGAGTCTGTGAAGTAAACTGACAGTAGAGAGAGTAACAAGAGGAAAAAGTATACAAATTTATTTTTTCACTAGTATATGTATGAGGGCATCATGGGGGGAAAAAAAAGTGAATACCCCAAAAAGGGATGAGATTCGAGAGCTTATATACCGTCTTAACCGGGGAAGTGTAAGGGAGGAGGAGGGTTTAGGCTATTAGGCTATATAAGGGAGAGTAAATGATTTTGTTTTTTAATTTATTTTTTTAAAATATTTTTTTTTTATTATGGTGACATTGTTTAATGCAATACAGCAAGTTATGTGATTTTTATGAAGGATGAATGGGCCCTTAGAAAAATAGATGGGAGATATGATAGCTTGTGAGAGGTTTGCGTGGGTGTGATGTTTACTTTTAGTTTCCTCTAGAGATGAGTTAATCCTCTCTGGTTGATGAAACTCCTCTGGGGATGATTGATGACAGTTGAATTCCTTTTGGAGGATCTGCCTTTAGGCGAGTTCAGAGAAAGCCTCTCCCTGTATTTGCTGTTTTTCAAGTGCCTTCTGCTCAAAATAACCAATATACCAACATAGCATACTTTGGAGTGACATGCCCTGAACTCCTTCATACATCATGTTGATGTAAGAACATCAAGATATCAAGACCCATTATAAACTTACAATAATTAATATAGTGAAGTATTAGTACAAGGATAGAGGAACTTTGAAAGAGAAACAGCACTACACACATTTGGTCACTTGCTGTGGGACAAAGATGGCACTGGAAAGCAGTGTAATGGGTAGTCTTTTTAGTAAGTGATGATGAGTTAGTCTGATAATCTTATGGAAAAAATGAAATTTGACCCTCATTAGAGGAAAAATCAATGCCAGATGTAGATCTAATGTATATAGATCTAATGTGAAAGGAAAACCTAATAGAAATGCCTGCATATGTACACCAAGAGATATGTATAGCAGCATTATTTGTAACAGCTCCAAACTGGAAACAGCTCAAATGCACATCAACAGTAGAATGGATACATAAAATTTGAGATATTTATCAGTGGAATTCTGTATAACATTGAAAATGAATAAACTGCAGTTTATATACATTCTTACATAGATGAATCTCACCAACATAATGTGGAGCAGTATACATCTTTACATATAGATATCTATGTATAGATATATACATACATAAGGTTATTATAAATGAAATAATATAACATTCTGAATGATTCTATTTATATGAAGAAGTCATCTTGCAGGAGGAAGGAGGAGATAGTGATTGAGTTGGGTCACAGAGGAGGGTTTTTAAAGTCTTAGTAATGTTTAATTTAAATTTTTTGTCTGCTCGTGGTTACAAGAGTTTTTTATTTGTCATAATTAATTTCTCTATATATTGATTTTTAAAATACATTTCTGTCTTGGTTTTAAATTTCAACTAAAAATACTTTCATTGTATAGGGATGTGTATAGGTGGAACATAGGTGTCTCTAGCTTTATAGAAGAATAGTTCAATCTAGGACTTTAAGGATATGAATGCTTTTATAAATTTTGGAAGATATTTATTGAATCTTTAATATTTAATAAACTAACCTTAAAAAAAATGAAAAAGGACACTAGGAAGAATGGAAGTTCATCTCTTCCTAGTTTAGACATCTAAGAACTTCCTAAAATAAACTAACTAAAACTAAATATAATATGTTGTACATTTGGGAAATTTGGAGAAAATAAAGGAATGTGAAGTGTCTGCGTACATGTAAGGCATCTTTTCTTGGACGTAGATTTCTTATTTTCACTTTTGTTAATTCAAAACAAATGTGAGCACTATCTTTGCTGAGTACCCTACTTAGTTGGGAAATTGAATTTCTAACTAATTCTAATAGCTTTCAAAGATTGACAGTAAGAACAAGGAATATTGAGTTCTGGAGAACTCAAATCCCCTTCTTTCTCAAGCATCCATAGAAAATGCTTCAAGAAAATACTGATAGTTTGGGAAGTTGGTTACACATTGGTAAGGGAAATTCTTGTAGTATTATAAACATTTCTATGTGCTCATTTGGAACAGTCTCTAAGATACATTAGACTAGAAAAAGAAGGTAAAAATAATATATGTAACAGTACCACCTATAGTTAAATAGACATATAAATAAATGCTGTTTTATGCTTTTTCTTTTTTCTTTGTTTCTGGGTCACAACAAGACACTGTTAGTGTATGACTGTGGAGAATGGGACTGAGGATATATAGAGAGAACTTTTGTTTTTCAATTTATGCCTTTAAGTTCTATTTCAATTTTTACCATATGCAAGTTTTTAACAGAAGAAATAATTTAACTGTCACCTAAAAAGACTGGTCACACTTATTGGGACTAAGGAGACAGATAAATGTGGCTCAAGTTCTAGTAGCTCTTGAAGCAGTTTGGTTCCAGACTTTGATCATACCATCTTAAAGTGGCACCTTCAACCCGGAGCTTTTAGTTCTCAGGACTCTGCTTCTTCAGCCTTGCTAATATGCCTGCATTCTTGAATACTGAAAGACTAGAAACTAACTCGGTGATCTTGCTTTCTTAGAATTCCTGTGACCCAGTCTAGTATACTTGAGACTGTGACCTTAACTCTAGATCATTCCAGCCATTTCATTGCAAAATATAGGAAGGGCTTTGCCTTTCACTTTGAGTGAGAAGAAAGCCATTTATTGGTGTAACAAAGGAAAAAGAACTCCAACTCAAAAAGAAAGATTGAGTAGCAAAAAGTAATAGTAAGCACAAATTGGCAAACATGTAGGTAAATCTAAGCCTTAATTGCATAAAATAAGAAATAATAGTGACTAATTTAGGACATACAAACAAGATAGAACTAAAATATAGGTTCACATTAAAGTTTAAAGTGAGGAAGAGATAATGTATTTTGAAACATTCTAAAATGCTTGTATGGTTCAGGAGGACTATAAAGCCATACAAATACTTTGACTTAAATTAGGTATGCATTTTAACAATTAAATTATGACTACTGATGGACTAGAAATAGAATACATAACTTCTAAATGAATTGATGGAAAAATGAATAAAAAGAGATAAGTACCAGTTCAGTAAAAGGCTGATAAGTAAACAGAATAAAAAATTTTTTTAAATCATGCAAAAAGGTCCTAGTAAGATTGATTTCAAATATATCATTGATTGCGATAAATGTAAATAGTCTAAACTAGCTACTGACACATCTCAATTTGGATAGAATCAGTAACTAAAGTTAACTTTGTATGATATTACCTACAACATAAGAATATATAAAGGATGGAAGAAAAGGAATGGAGAAAAAGTATTTCAGACAAATACTAGTTAAACAAAAGCTGATCTAACTATATTAACATCAGAAAGAGTATACTATAAGGCAAAAAGCATCATTATTGATTAGGGGAGGAGTGTCACAAAATGAGAAAAGGAACAAATTTGCTAAGAAAGTATAGGAATTATGATACACCCTACAACACAGGCTCAGACTAACAAAACAGATAGAATTACAGAGAGAAAATGACAAACCCACTATCAAAACAGGAGATTGTCAGGTTAATGGGGTTAATCAGGACATAGTAGAATGATGATCTTTAGAACCATGTGCGTAAGACTCCTCAGACAATTATAGTCATTTATATTGAAGACACAGACATAGAATGATATTGTCAGATTCTGTACATTAAATTTCTAATTTTTTAGATAATCATTGATCTCATTCAGGTAATTAACCTTTTTTTTCCCTGGTTTGACATTGTAAACAGTACTGTTAAGAATAATATGTAGGAAAAAAGATTAATTTAGAGAAAGCCTCATTAGATTGGAATTCAGTGATGTAAAATTTTTATTATCAACACTAGTTAAATTGAAATTTATCTTTAGACTAGAACTTGTTATGAAAATTAATGCATACAGTATTGTAGATTTAATTACATTAGAATTTACATCTCTAAAACTATGAAAATACTAGTGTATATACAAATATATAAGCTAATAATTATTTTTAGTAGTTTTTATTGGTGGCTAACTTAGGCCTTAATAGTCAGATTTTAGTTTTTCTATATCCCCGAGGATAAAAACCTTTCATTTCTTTTGGAAATTCTGTGATTTAAAATTTAGTTTGTACTAAATCCAAATTACCCTAAATCAAAGAAGCCTTATTCTCTATACTTTATGTATACGTGAATAGCTTTTCTATTTATTAATAAATTAGTCATAGCATTCATTATTGAAAGATGGGAATGCTCAGTATACCTGACAGTGAATAGTTCTTTATTCTACAAAGAATTAAAAATATGCAGACTTGCAACTCTAAATTTAATTAACAAGGCCAGTGTTTAGGAACTAGTGATTGATTGTGGGAAGGTGGAAATTCCATCTGTTGTTCAAAAGCATAAGGCCCTTTGAAGAAAAATAAAGGCTCTAAATGATCCATTCTTAGCAAATTGTGTTTGCCTTCCCCGCCCCCTGTAGTTATTGAATCCCATGTGCCAGGTGGAGATTTGACTTAAAAGATAGGAACATGGAAAAGATGTACAAGAAGTTACTGAGAAAGGTAGATTGATAAAAGGGCTTTGTAACGGAAATACAGGGTGTCTGAGCAATACAGCTTCAAATTACAAAGCTGTATTTTATTCCTGAGTGCTGGTCTTACACATTTCTCCTGTATAAATAAGATTTGATTTTGTTTCCAGCTTTTGGTTACATATTAACTGTTCAAAAGGGAACCCATCTCAAGTTGCATCTCTTTGATAACAGATTTGTGTGACGGTTTAGTCTGATGTCAAGATGTAATGTTACCATCGAATCTGTTCTATATTGAATGTACCTGTTCTTATTTTTAGGTAAATAGATACGTAGTAACACATCTTTTTTTTTTTTTTTTTTATCAAGTAATCAAACAGACAAATTCAGCAGTCTGAAATATAAATAAGAACCAGGAAGGAAATAAAAACATCCTCTGAACTGCTAGAATTAATGTCACAATGATCAGGCACTAAAGTATACATTTATTTCATACGAAAGTCCCCACCTTTCCTGTGGTTAGTTCTCTAGATTCCCGCTTTAAAGCAAGTTAGACCAAGATGAGAGACGATAAGAGATCCAAAGGAGAAAATGGATACTTTAAGAATAGGAGAAGGCTTGTAAAATCACCAAAATTTAAAGAAAAACAAAAAAGAAACACAAAGTTTCAAAAAATATAGTAACCCAAAGCTGTTTAAGGAGTGAGGGGCAAGCAGCCATTTATATCCTACTGATCTCTGATAGTCACTTTGAAAACAAAAATATGTAATAGCATGAAAACACTGGTCATTATAACACTAGTGAACAAACATTGGTTAATTTAAGGACAATTTGCTTCTTAAGGTACAGGTTCTGTATACCTTCTTTATGAAACCAGAGAAGTGTGACATGCACTGTAGATTTTCTTGCAAATATTTCCTGATAGTTTTAGCACCTAAGACAATTAGTTACATTGTTAGGGAAGTTTAATTCAGTTGACATGCCAGGGAAATGAAGGCTTCTTATGTAAACCTATGTATTTGTCCTTTGTTGTCATTTGCAGAAACATGTTCTGCATCTGGATTCTAAATAAATATAATTTCTAATGTATTGCAGACTGTGTTTAGTATTAGGAATGTTTGATTATTTGAGAGTATATATTTGTGTGTATATATAACTTTATGTTTTTATAGGATAATTGGCATGTTATAATAAGCTTAAGTTATATTTTATCATAATTCTTGTATTTCTTAACTTGAACCGTCTGATCTATGATGAAAGCATTTGATAAGTAAATATAAACATAAATTGGTTACTTTTATCTGTATCACAGATTAGTAGATTTAAAAAAAAGAGATTATATTTCCCAAAACCTTCTTTTGGGCAAGTAAACAGTAACGAAAGTTTATTTTCTCATACTATCTTACATCTTTCAGAAATGGAGATTGTACATCTTTCATTTTTATAATGGATGAAATTATCTTGTATAACAATTTCTAAGTGTAATCTACAAGCGAACCTTTAGATACTTATGGAATTCTGCAGTACCCTTTACTAGTATTTTAGTAACTTTCCTCATTATATAATACTTCGTACTATTTTAACATTTTTGCTCTTTTTCCAGTCTTTTTGTGAGAGCAAAGTGCTTCGCAGACAAATCTGCTTTATTTACAGTTGACACTGTAGTGTAAGTGGTTCTCATTGTATGTTTCTTCCATTATGTAAATTGCCTAATATACCTAACTATTCTCTTATTCTTAGACATATAGGGTTTTCCAGTTTCTTTGTTTTATAAATAATATTTTCCTTGTGCATATAACTTTATTATTTTTACATTCCTAATAGTGGTATGTGTAAGGATACAGCAGTTTTAAAACTCTTGGAATATATCACTCATTAGCATCTCTTGACCTAGAAAACATTTTGATGAACCATAGAATACACTTAGAATCATTGGACCATATGTCCAGAAAAACTGATATGATATAGATCAGAGGTTGTGAATAGATATTATACTGTGCCAGGCCTAAGAGATTTGTAGTCACTGCCTGAAGCACTGTGTTGCGAGACCATAACAGGGCCACAGTTGATTACTGATGTCTTCTATATGTGTGAGAGGGGGAAGTGACAGTTTGAAACAATTTGCTTTTTACACTTTTTATTAAAATAATAACAATAGTAATACTTAACTTTTTATGTGTATTTTTTCTTTGCTCACAGGCCCAAAATTGGATAGAAAACATGTATAGCTATAACTAAAGGGTCATCAAAACTTATTTCAAAGTTTTTGTTAAAAATATGTGATTTAAACATAAAAATGTTTTAACATGTTTTGAAAGAAGCATTGTAGGTTAGTATATATTTCACAGTATTCTGCTCAAAAGCTTTGAAATTCTAGGACATATTTTTTTTCCAGCTTTACTGAAATATAATAGACAATTAGTTCCTTCCATTTATGTTGTACAATTCAGTGAGGTTTTTTTCAGTTATAGTTGGCATACAATAATATACCAGGTTCAGTTGTATAGCAGTGATCAGAGATCCACATAACTCGCAAAGTGATCACCCCACTAAATCTAGACCCCTCCTCCCCATTACATATTACAACATTATTAACCATCTTCCACATGCTACACTGTACATCTCCATGCCTATTCTGCAACTGTCCATTTGTACCTCTTAATCCCTTTGCCTTTCATTCCCACTTCCAACCTCCCTCCCATCTAGTATATTCTCTGTATCTATGAGTTTATTTTCACTTTTGTTATTGTTGTTTTATTTTATTCTTTAGATTTCACATGTGCATGAAATCATGCAATACTTGTCTTTCTCTTTCCGACCTATTTCATTCAGCACAATACCCTCTAGGTCCATCAAGGCAATATCTTTTTTCATCCCCTTCCTTTTAGTCTGTGTGTGTCTTTTAATCTGAAATAAGTCTGTTGTAGGCAGCGTATGTAGAGGCCCTGTTTTTTTATCCATTCGGCCACTCTATCTTTTAGTTGGAGCACTTAATTTTTTTCCATTTGAGGTACTCGTTGATAGGAATGTAGTTGTTACCATTCTTTATTCCTGTTTTTGACACATGTTTATTCTTCTTAAAGAAGTCCCTCCAACATTTCCTGTAATACTGACTTGGTGTTGATAAATTCCTTTAGCTTATTTTGTCTGGGAAGCTCTTTATCTGTCCTTCAACTCTAAATGATAGCTTTGCTGGATAAAGGATTCTTGATTGTAGATCCTGGGTTTTCATCACTTTGAATATTTTATGCCAAGCCCTTCTGCCCTGCATAGTTTCTTTTGAGAAATCAGCTGCCAATCTTATGGATACTCCCTTGTTGGTAACTAACTGCTGTTTTCTTGCTGCTTTTAAGATTCTCTCTTTATCTTTAACTTTTGGCATTTTAATGATGATGTGTCTTGGTGTAGGCCTCTTTGGGTTCATCTTTTTTGGGACTTCTGAGCTTCCTGGAGTTGTATGTCTATTTCTTTCACCAGGTTAGAGAAGTTTTCCATCATTATTTCTTCAAATAGCTCTTCAACTTATTGTTTTCCTTCAGATGACAGATATTTTTACCTTTAATAGTGTTTCATAGGCTCCTTAAATTATTATTATAGTCTTGGCTTCTTTTGTCTTGCCTTTCTGATTGAGTGGCCTTGGCTTCCCCATCCTCTATGTAGGTCATCCAATCTTCTTTTTTATCCACTCTGTTTATTCCATTTAATATACTTCTCATCTTGGATAATGTGTTCTTCATTTCTGACTGGTTTCCTTTTATAATTTCCATTTCCCTTTTTATGTTTTTTATTTCTTTTTTGAAGTTCTCACTGAATTCATCTACACTTCCTCTAAGTTAATCGAGCATCTTTATAAGCAGTATTTTGAACTCTGCGTCTGTTAGATTGCTTGAGTCCATTATTTCTGGATCTCTGTTCTGTTCCCTCATATGGTTTCTGCTTCTTTGTCTTCCCTTTTTGGCTGCCTTTTCGTGTCTGTTTCTATGTACTAAGCAAAGCTCCTGAGTCTCCCGATCTTATTAGTGTGGATTTGTGAAGTAGGTGTCCAGTGGCACAGTCCTGAGAGGGGTTCAGCTACAGGCCAAGTTTAGCCCTAGCCTGTGCCCTACCTGTTAAGATTCAGCAAGCAATCCACAGATGCTGTGCTTATAGTTCCTCAAGAGGCCATGCCAGAAACCATGGTCAGCTGCCACCAGTGTGAGTCTAGGTGCTGCTCAGCAAGGGGCACCTGACTCACCTAGGATATATCTGGATGTGGCTTTGGTGAGGCCATGAGTTGGGGAAGGCAGAGTTTCAGGGAATCCTCTGGGCAAACTGCTCTCCAGTTTGATGACATTTCAGCAATGATAGTGCTGCATCTGCACATGGGGAGATGTGAGAGCTCAGCAGAGGAACAATGGATACCTCTAGCACTTCTGTACAATGGATACCTCTAGCACTTCTGTACAATGGATACCTCTAGCACTTCTCTCACCTCGGCCCTTATTCCAACAACTCAGTGTCCCTCTGTAAGTCCTTGGTGGCCCCTGTGCAACTGAATCGGCACTAGTGCTCAGAGAAAGCAAGTCCATCAACACAAAAGTTCGCTCACAGACATGGCCCCTTTAAGAGACATCTGCAATTGCCAGCTGCCTCTGCCACAGCCTCTGTCCCACGCAGCTGCTCAGGACCGGGCAGCCTTGCGTCCTTGTCCCATCCTGCCTTCTGCTGTTGCAGGGTGATTTTTTTTTCTCTCCCTAGTTGTATGGCTTGTTCATCTAAATCTCAGGTGATTTTTCCTTGTTGCTTACTCCTTGTTTCTGTCACAACTTTGATTTGGTCGAAGAGGGATGAGCAGAGCCTGTATCATCTATGCCATTTTTTTCTCTCCTTTAGTGCATACTTTTTTCTCATTTGTTTTATGTATGCTTGCAAAGAAGTATTTAGAATTGTGAATAAGTCCACATAATAAGGAGTTATTCTGTAGTCTTGACATTTCCTTAGCAGCAATTATAGATTAATAGAGCATTAGTGGTATTTCCATAATATCTGGAAAGTAACTTAACCTTCTGTAATTCAGAAGTAATCCATAATGTATTTTCTTGTTCTTTTGAGACAATCTTCTGAGTCACCAACTTTATAATTCCCCAAAAGCAGTTTTGAGTAGATTTTCTGAGTAAAAATTTAAAGCTGTCTTCTAACTCAACCTGTTGAATTGTCATTTTTATTTTTTACTTCTACCCCTTAGCTGTGGCATTAGAGAGGTCTCGGTCATTTGCTCTGCAAATTAACAATTATATGAAAACACTCCTTATGTTAACCACATAGTTTATCATTGTTCCAGGGATTCAGTCTCAGTTGTTTCTCATGAATCAAATTGACACAATGTTCATAGTGAGCAAATGTACAGAATTAGAATTTCTGAAAAATATTTTCTTCAGATAGTTAAACTTAGAAAAGGAATAATATATCTTGTCATTCACACTTGGGAACCATTTAAATTATTGTTAATGATCAGTTTAGCCTTTTATTTCTTTCTGTGTGTGTCTGTGTGATTTTTAAAACCTTAATGCAATTCTTGCAGTTACTCATATCTTTCCAGACTGTATTAAACAGTGTAACATGATTCTCCAGTATGTTCATTTCTCATTGTCGAGAATCTGTGTTGAATCTCATTACTCTGATCTTTCTAGTCCCCTGGTTCCTAATTCTTTACTGCCAAAACTGTGTTTTTGCATCTCTATACAATTTTATTAATCTCAAATAAAGTGGATTTTAAACGCAACAGTGAAATACTATTACTTTGGCTCTTTAGTCATTCAACAGATACCTAATGAGCATCTTCTTTAAGATGCCTTGCTGGATACATTTGTGAATTAGAGAAGTCAATTTGAAGGAGTTCAAATGAAGGAAATAGCTTGAAACAATCAAAGTTAAAATGGCTCAAGATGGATGGAAGATTCTGAAATAGTTAGAGAGTGCCTACTCTTCCTAAGATGCTTTGTTACCACAAGTCAAAAAGAGTCAAAATTCATTCTGTAACTCCAGGCAGCTTAATTAGCTTTGCTTCTGATTTGTCAATCCTAATCTATGCCTTTGTTCCTTAGCTAGTACTGAGATAGGTGAGAGCTCGGAGGAGTGGATTATAGGAGAAAAGACCAAGCAAAGAATAAGTTAGGTTAAAATGAGAACAAGACATAGAACTGTCTAGAGATAAAATCAATGATAACTTACACTGCTAGGGCATTCTGCATTTTACAAAGCATACTTTTTTATCCATGGTATTGGTTCCATGTTACAGATGAAGAAATTGAAGCTTCAAATTTCTTAGCTAGAAAGTGGTAGAGACAAGTCTGTCTAGATTCCTAAATCTAGTGCTTATTTTATTTCAGACATTCTGGGAACAACAGAAGGATGGATAAAACAAACTCTGATAAATACATCAATGGATTTATTACCACACAGCAATAAAAAGGCATGAGTGAAAACCAAAAGCATTATGCTGAGTATGAGAAGCTTTACATGTACATACACAAAGAAAAAACTTTATATAAAGATACAGAATAGGGAAAACTAATTGGTGGGGTAAAGTCAGTGGTAACAAGTATACTGATGTCTGTCTACACGTTATTTTGAGATGCATCAAAAATATAAAATGGATTGGGGGTGGATAGCATATGCAAGTACTGTAAAGTGTCTAAGTGGTCAGTATATGAGTGTTCACTGTACAAGTCTTTCAAATGTTTATAATAAAATGTTAGAAAAATAAATTATGCATTACTTTTAGAGTTTTTGAAAACAGTATATATGAACAAAAGTAAAAAAAAAAATTCAGGAAGAATAACACAGTGGCATCAGGGACTGGTAAAAGACTGAATGATCTGTGAAACATTGTCTTTGGAACTTGTTAAAAATTGTTCCCTATTGTCTATGAATATAGATCTGCTTAGCACCAAGACTAATCAAATCAGAACAGTGGAGGTTGGCAGGGAAGTGGAATGAAGGAGCCTTTTGGGATGATGCAGTTGGCCACACTAGTAAAACCACTTACCAAATCTCACTGGGTCATACACTTAATTTCTATACTACTTTATACCTAAATTTTATCTTAAAAGGAAAAAATAAGTATTGATTCTAGTTAATTATATGCATACTTAAGTATTTAGGGGTGACATACAGTCTGCAAATTATTTTGAAATGAATCAAAAATATGGAGTGAGTCAAAGGATGTATGAATGTGATGTAAACAAATCGTAGAATGTTAGTTGTGTGAAATATAGGTTATCAGCTTATGGTATTCACTGTACAATTCTTTTAACCTGAAGGAGGAGAGGACAAGGAACTAAGAGTCAGGATTTTAGAAGGATTATCTGTATAAATACTTAATTGCTCAGGAGTTATTACAGGAGTAAGTAGCAATGAGTACATGTAGTGCCCAGATCTTGGTCTCTAATACCACTTCCACTAAAAGGAACCAGAACTCCTTGGAGATAAGGCAGATTCCAGGTAAAGGTATTATATCAGTGTAAATTTATGAAATAACTGAAGTTTTGTAATAGCATATCTCTATTTTTAGGAAATAAACACCGAAATATTTAGGGATAAGGGACATAATGAAAAAATTTATGCATATAAGTGTGTGAGAGTGGGGAGAGGAGACAGAGAAAGAGAATACAAACAATAAGGCAAATGGGATAAAATAGGTAATAGATAAATCTTGGTAAAGCGCATATTGGTGTTCCTTGCACTTTTTATTTTTGTAATATTTTGTAAGTTTAAAATTATTTCCCCCAAAAGATGATGACAATATTGTTGCAGAGAGACAGAGAGGGATCCACTTAGTTAAGATGTTGGACCAATTATGTTCTGTTCTGTAAGACCAAAGTAAGCAGCAGATTGTCTTAAGTTTTCAATCCTGTCTTTGGTATAGCAACATTTAATTTTTAGTTATTTCATGTTATGAATATTTTGTTTCTATAATATTTTTTCCACATAACTTTGTAGGTCTGTTTAACTTAGCCATCTTATCTTTCCCGCCTTCTGCCCCGCCTCCCCTGCACTTCCACCCCTAACCTATGGATATTGCCATTTCCCTTTAAAAACTGGATCTCTGAAGGCGGGGGGCATTCCCTCCCACACGCTGGCGGCGTGCTCGCCACTTGCTCGCCACTTGCTCGAGGTGCCTGGTGCACCCACCCAGGGTATGGTTCCTGGCTCCACCTGGGATACAAACCCAGGACCTTCTGCATGCAAAGCAGATGAGCTGATCACTACAGTATGGAGCCAGCCCCCTTAGCCATCTTATCTTAATCTTAGTTTTCACAAGGCTTTCAGGGCATCCATCAGTAACCTTGAAGTGTGGAGATTTTTCTTTCTATACTTTTTTAAAGAAAGCTTTATTAAAATGTAATTCACCCATTTAAAATGTACAATTCGATGGTTTTTAGTATATTCACATTCAAACTTTTAACATTTCATCACCAACAAGAAACTTCCTACCTGGTAGCAGTCATTCGCCATTAACCTTTCTTCCACCCACTCCAATCACTATTCTAGTTTTTGTCTCTTTGAATTTACTTATTCTGGATTTCCTATAAATGTAATTATTTAATATGTGGTCATTTGTGACTGGCTTCTTTTACTTAGGATGTTTTCAAGGTTTATCCATATTAGCATGTATCAAAATTTCATTTTTTTTAATTGAGTAATGTTCCATTGTATGGATATATTACATTTTATTTATTCATTCATTAGTTGGTTGACATGGGTCTTTTTTTTTTTTTCATTCAGTTTTTTGGCTATTATGCTATAGAATAATGCTGCTGTAAACATCTGTGTACAGATTTTGTGTGAACAAGTGTTATTATTTCTCTTGTGTGTATAACTAGGAGTTGAATTGCTGAGTCACTCTGAGTTTCTTTGAGGAATGGCCAGATTGTTTTCTAAAGTAGCTACTCCATTTTACATTCCCACCAACAATGTATGAAGGTTCTAGTTTCTTCACCTCCTGCCAACATTTTTTATAATCTGTCTTTTTGATTATAGCATCCCAGAGATTATGATATGGGCCACCTTTCTATACTTTTAAAACTTAAAAATATGATCAGCCCTTGGTAATAAAATGATCTCCACCCTTTCTAGCAGTGTGCCTATCTCTTCATTAAACAGAATACATAAAATAAATAGAAATAGATAACATAAGAAAAATTATTTCCCTTTCTCATTTCTTTGGTAGTTCTTCAAAATTGTTTGGAGAGAATCTCAAGAGAAGTAAAAGAGATTAGATTTAAAAAAATTGTTCAAGAACTTACAGCTTTTAAATGCCCATTATGGAAGAATATATATTTAACATCTGATCCCCTTAGTCTGCCATAACCATGGATGCCACTGACCATTGCCACTTTAATCTAATGTGGCTTATTCAGGAGCCTTTCCCTACCTTAATCATAGCACAGAGCCCATCATTTGCTCTCTCAAGGGAACTCAGAGCTTCTATTAGTATTAGTTTACCATATTATAAGTTAATTTGGATTTTGTGAGCTCTTCTGATAGTCTAACCAGTAATATTTAACATAGTTTCTGTAAGAAAACTATGGCTTTTTTCAGACCACCAGCTTACAAATAATCAGAACACAACTTGATTACAAGTTGGTGACTATGTCCATGAGAAAAGGTAAAATAAATTGGAGTTATTTAATCTGATGTCAAAAAAAAAACTTATGTTTACTTAGTAGCCATCATCATGAGTTGTAGCTTCAACAAAGGATTATTCCTTTTACTTTAAGTCAATTCTTAATGTTTATTATTATTATTATTATTATTATTATTACTATTATTATTTATGCCTACAGCATCTGTTCTTCCTAGATGGTCTCCAATCCAAGTACTAACCTGGCCCGATCCTGCTTATTATTATTATTATTATTATGATGATGATGATGATGTATGCTTACAGCACCTGTTCTTCCTAGATGGTCTCCCATCCAAGTACTAACCAGGCCCGATTCTGAGATCAGACATTGGGCTTGTTCAGGGTGGCATGGCCGTAGACCATGGACCATGGCTCCACTGAGGTGTGAACCCAGGACCTTCTGCATGTAAATCAGACGTGCTAACTGCTACACTATGGAACTACGTCCAGTTCTTAATGTTTTAAAATTGTATTTTATTACCACAAGTAGAAATTGATAAAATGGGAATTGAGTGTCATTTTGAAAATATATGCATGCAATATGTTTATAAAAGGAAAGTAGAAAGAGAAATAGTATTTCTTTATCTCATGTTTTATTCCTCTCACTATAACAAAGGGACTCTCTTAAAAGGCCAAATTTTCATACATTTGAGATCTGCGTCTACCTTCACAGAGTTACTTATATCATGTTTTATTTGTCCTGATTAGTTTTAATTTACCTTTAAATAATAATTGTTATAGAGGACTGTATTAAAATCTGATCAATATGAGAATGGTTTATATGTTTTTTTTCTTTTAATTGAACTACAATAGTTTTAGATTATAATACTTAGTGAAACATTTCATGACCTCCTCCCTAAAACTCATGTGTGTAGAAGTACATTAAAGGTCAGGAGTAGGAAGTTTTTAATACCACTTCTGCTGATCATCCATGTATAGTATAATATTAGGCAACTTTAAAATTTTTTTTTTAATCTGTAAGAAATGAGAGTAGTACGCTCTTTTTACCACTCATTTCATTGGAATATTGTGATGGCTGTCAAATGTACATAGGATGTAGGTTTATTTTTATTTCTTCTTCCCTTACTCTTTTCCTCCCTCCCTTCCTCCTTTCCTCCCTACCTCCCTTCCTCCCTTCCTCCCTTCCTCCCTTCCCTCCCTTCCTCCTTTCCTTCCTTCCTCCCTTCCTCCTTCTCTTTCCTTCTTCTTCCCTCCCTCCTCCTCCTTCCTTCCTTCCTTCCTTCCTTCCTTCTTCCTTTAGTTTCTTTGTTCATTCTTTTTTTCTTCTTCTTTTTTTTTTTTTTTTTTGACAGTTGCCAGTAAGTATTCTCTAGGAGTACTATGCTGATGTATCAAAATAATAACACATACTGGGCTTTTGGGTCACATCTGCCTCAGAGGTCTATCAGCTATGATGTATTGATGGTGGAGGATGTTCCTCCTGTGTGAGACTAATTATAATTAGGCCTCCACATCCATGGTGTTATCTCTACAGAGGTTCTTGCTGTGCCTGAAGTCCAAAGCTTGAATTGAATAGTTCCAATTATTATTCTCTTTGTCAGGGAGAATTAATTCTCTCCTCCCCCAGTTAAATATGAATTTTTATGTTGAATTCTTACAGCTCTCCACACAAGGAGATGCAAGTCAGGTGATTGGACCTCTTACGGAAGGGCAGAGAAGAAATGTGGCAGTAGTGAATTCACTGTTTAAGTTGCACCAGTCAGTAACAAAGGTAAACTTTCTCTTTAACTAATTTTTTTGACTTAATTTAAAGTTCATATTTCTTTTTGCCTCAAATTTAGACGACTTAGAAATTATTATTTAATTTTTTGCAAAAGAATACAATGACAACGTGATGATTATAAAATAAGCTGCCAAATTAATTCCTTTGACACAGTCTTTGACCCTGGCCTTTATTATCCGTGTGACTTTTTGTTATACATTTGGTTTAAAATACATGAACTATGGATTCTCAAGTTTGGTTGATATAATCAAATTTATTGAACAAATAATTTATAGGTAAATTGTCTCTTTTTCATACCTATTACAAAGCATAATATGATATCATGTGGGTGGTGGTAAATTATAGCAAAGCTAATGAGTGACTAAAACTCTTAAGCCCTCAAACATATCAAAAAGGTTCTATTTTTACACAAAAAGTGGGGGGATAGGAGCTGCATTAAAATTGAATTTTTATGATATAATCACTGATGATTACTTGCAGTAAAAATATATATTCTTTTTGCTATTCTAAAAAATGACTGAATTATATCTTGTTTGCTTTCATATATTATGTCTAAGATGAACTCCATTTGTAATTACTAGGAAAGCACTTTTACTCCATCTTTGACTTTTGAGTGGCTTTTGCTACTCTCTATAAATCATTTTCAAAATGTTTAGTAGATAGGGAGATAAATGTTTAGAAGCCTGAAGGAAGCTAAAGGTTAGGTGATGTTCTTAAAAACTTGATCTCTGATATAAGCTTTAATGTGCTAGATTGTATTTTAGAATAATTACATGACTATTACTTAAAATTTTTAACAAGTCCTTTCATCAATTAGGGGTTTTTAAAAATGTGCATTTCACACACTAAACAGAATATATTTTAAAGGGTTTTTTAACAGGTAAATCTCAGAAAAGTAAATAACGAACAAAAGTAAATAAAAAGAATAAGTGATATATTTTCTCTTTAATTATTACTCTAAAGCAAAGAAAGGTTGTGCTTAGTTAGCCTGATTTAAATGTCTTTATTGATAGTTTCAGAATTTTCATAATGTTTGTATTGATTTGTAAGAAGGGAAATCTTTGACATTTGTATTTTAAAACTGTTGAAAATTACAGTCAACATAGAAAAGTGGATTTTTTTTTAAAAGGAGTATATAAATTCAAGCTTTAGATCAACTTTTTCAAGTTAAAACTTTATCATTAAAACCTATATAAAGTGAACAAAACAAAGATAGCTTTTAGAATTCTGTGTGTGTTAATTATTTGATGTATATATTTGCTTTATACAGAAAAGTATTTTTCAACCTATCTAAATTAATAAATACCAATGAGTTTTTAAAACATTTATGAGACATTATGCTAAAGTAATGATACTGTTTTATATGTGGCTTGTGGAAAGAACTTTATCATGTTACTATCAAAATTAGTATTTATAAAAATAAATGACTTGGAATTACATAATAAATGCAAGAATGCATCCTCCTTGTAAAAATGGAAAACAGATAAATAAGTTAAGCAAAACTGTAACGAGATCAAAATCTTGTTTTAGGTGGTTTCCAGTCAGAGCTCATTCCCACCAGCAGCTGAGCAAACTATAATTTCAGCCCTACAGGTAAAAGAATTTAATTTAACCTTTGACTGTATAAATCAAAGTGGGTTTTAGAATTATTTGTTTGGATGAGTGGGAGATGTCACATTTTAAAAATAATTCAGAATCCTCTACATATACCAAAAGTAGCATGTTGATAATTACCCTAAAGAGAAAAGATACATGAGTGTTTTTATTTTCCAGAATTTAAAAATAGACCCTGTTGGTGTTTACATACTGTGTTTTACATATGATAATTGTTATCATAAGAAGAGAAGCAAGAGTCTTACAAGTATTCACTCTATCTTAGGGCAGTACAGCCAAGTATTATGCTAGGAAGGCTGTGGTTCTCCATCAGGTTAATTGTTGTCCCCTTTGGACATTTAACAATATCTGGAGACATATTGATTGTAAGGAGTGCATCTGGTACCAAGGGTGCTGTTAAACATCCTGTAATGCATAGAACAGCTCCCCATAACAAAGAATTATTGGGCCCAAAATATCAATAATGCTAAGGCTTAGAAACTCTAATGTATATCTGTAAGGTGTGAAACCAGGGTAAATTCCCCTTTTAAATACACGAACATAAATATACCCCTTTTCTAATACTAAGGATGTTTAATGAAAAATAATACTGGTATGAGATTAAGAGTCATATATAGTTGACAGTAGGTAACTCTTTTAAAAAACAAGCAACTCATTCATATAATAGTAATAGATAACCTTTAGTACCTGCTGTTTGCTATTCACATGCAATATATTGAAATATTACAGCAACTGTTTATGTGTTATTATCCTCATTGTATGTCTTAGAAATAATAACTCACTCAAAGTCATATAGTTGATAAAACCAGACATTGCTGACTCAAAAGAGTTGTGTCTACTCTACTTTGCCACCATCATTCATTAATTCATTTACTAAGTATTTACTTAGTGCTTACTAAATAAGTAAGTTAAGTCCATATTGCACAGACTCTGGAGCCAAACTACTTGTATTTGAATTCCATCTCAGCTGTTTAACTGGCTTATGACCTCAGACAAGTTAATAAGTGTCCTCTTGCCTTAGTTTGCATCTATAAAAAGGTGCTGTATATCAACACAAAGGTAATAAATGTCAAGTATTAGATTGAATTTAGATCACTTGGGTAAAGTTAAGGAGAGAGAGAGAATACTACCAGTAAATTCCAAGAGAACTATTTAGAGAGTAAAGAGGATACAAAGAGAGTGAGGAAGAAAATTGAGAAAGAACGATGCCACAAATCCTAAAGGAGAAGAGAACTTCTGAGGTCACATGCTACTTGTCTGTAGGTGACATGGATGGGCATTTAACAGGCCCCAAAACTTAAGGATACTAAATTCACATATGAGAGTAAGAGGAGACAGTCTGTTTTTTTCCCAACATCGTAAAAGTACACTTGGATGTTTTCTATGTATCTTTTTCTCCAGTGCACTCGTCTCATCTCATTATGATGAAATATTACTAATGCTGTCATAATAAAATAATTGTTTTTAGTAAGAGTTGTCCAATTTATTGATGATCATAAAAAGACTATAAAATTGGACCAGTATGACAAACCAAAGGTTTCAATATTCTTGCCTCTAAGCGAAAATACATGTAGTTTTCTTTCTGTAATTCAACACTTTTTCCTTCTAGCAGTAGCCATGAAACATTTTTTATCACTACCCAAGATAAGAAATACATTTTACTTTGTCATCCCATACACGATACATAAGCCATTTTTCAAATATATACATATATATGTAGAATATGTGTTTATACACATTTCTGTAATTAATACAAAGGTTTCATAAAACAATACTTTTCCTTATTTTTTGTGATGCACTCTATTTTCTATACTCATATTACTTTTTAAAAATTCTGATTATAATCGACTAATTTTTTGACCCCTAACAATCGCAGCTCATAGTTTGAGAAAGTCTACTCTATAGGTTAAGACAGCGTGCCTATACTTTGTTGATGATAAAAATCTCTTGGACAAGTTAAAAATAGAAATTTCTTGGAGACTCTCTGGGTAAGAGAAGACTAGCAATCAGTACAAGGCCATCCTAAAGTGGCCTTGCCAATTAGAGACTTAATTGCTTATGTTAACAGAACTCAGTGAAACAGTTTGACCTTGCTTTTTAGTTAAATCTTATAAAAATCATTATGACATATTAAGTAAAAAACAAACAAAACCCTCTGACTTAGACAAAAAGGAACCTTGAATTTTATAAAATTGTAGGAAATTTATAACATCACTTTGAATTAGGGATAGAATATTATGATGCATAAATGACTATAGCCCAAGAACCAAAAATATGTATGCCTTTGTTATTTGATAGAGAAGATACTAAACATACATTTTTACTTACTAAAATATAGGTAAAGACACATAATAGTGTTTCTTCTCTACCTTGTTTAAATTTTAGCCAAAATTACGTGTTATTTTAGACTTGAGGTTCATCATCTCATGTTATAGGCATTATCTAATAAATCATCGATGGCATAATTAATATTAATGAATACATTTCAGGTCATTTCATTATAACCACCCTGGGTATAAGTACCATTTAAACATGTTGGCCCAGTAATTCTGATCCATTTATTACTGAGATTGTCTTGTGCAAATAGCAATTGTATTGCTAAGTTTATGTGACAATTCTTCATTCCTCCCTAATTGTGAAGATTCGATGTTCTATAAAAGGAAATGTTTCAGATTGCTGAGGCTTCAATATTTTTGTAATCTTAGCCATTTTAGATAAATCTTTTAAAAATGTATGACACATTTCCCTGCCTTGTAAAGAGCTTATGAAATATAAACTAGTCTCCTTTCTCAGTTTTCCCTGATAGTTGTTAATTATCTATCCGTCCTTTAAATGAAGGCATTCCCCAAGATGCTCTCTTCAGTTTCTGCTTTATATTTTTCCTAACTGGAAAATCTCATCTACCTATAAAATTTTCTGTGTAAACCATTATATCACATGCAAATAGAGACAGTTTTATTTCTTTCTTTCTGACTTTTATGCCTTTTTTCCCATGCTTTGTTTCATTGGCTAGAACCTCTAGTACAGTGTTGAATAGGGCTGATAAGAGTGGACCTTATTTACATAGGGGAAAGCACTCAGTATTTTGCTATTTTAAATATGGTGTTAGCTATAAGTTTTTCTTAAATGGTCTATGAGATTAAACAAGTTCTCTTCTATTCCTGGTTTACTGAGACATTATTATATTATTATTATTATTATTATTATTATTATTATTATTACAAATGGTGTTGCTTCATCAAATAGCTTTTTCTATATGTATTGACATGATCATATGGTTTTACTACTTTTGTTAAAATAGTTTACAGGAATTTTTTTCAAATATTAAATTGACCTTGTCATGGTATATTACCCTTTTTATGTATTCCTAGATTTGATTTACTTAACTTTTGTTAAACATATTTGTGTCTGTAACCATAAAGGATATTGGTATATAGTTTTCTTTTTTTGTAATTTTTTGTCTAGTTTTTATATCAAGTTCATACTGGCCTCCCTAATTAGGTTTGGAAATGTTTCCTCTGTGTCTGTTTTCCGAAGGAATTTGTAGAATTTATGTTTTCTCCTTAAATGCTTAGTAGAATGCACCAGTGAAGCCATCTGGGCCTATAGTTTTCTTTGTAGAAAGTTTATAACTACACATTTAATTCATTTAATAGATAAAGGGCTATTCAGGTTATCTGTCTCTTAAATGAGCTTTGATACTTCATGACTTTCTAGGTATTTGTCTAGTCATCTAAGTTATCTATTCAGAGTAATGCTGTATATGATTTTCTCTTACTGTCCTTTTAGTTTGTTTAGGACCTGTAGTGATAACCTCTTTTTCATTTTTTATATTGATGATTTGTCTCTCTCTTTTTTTTTTGATCAGTTTAGCTAGGGGTTTATCAGTTTTGTTGATCTTTTAAAAGAATCAACTTTTGGCTTTATTAGTTTTTTCTATTATTTATCTTTCTACTTCATTGATTTCTGCTTTTGTCTTTTTTATTTCCTTCTACTTACTTTTTTTTGCCTTTAAAATTTTTTTGAGACCTTATACCATTGAATTTTAAGACCATTTTTCTCCCAAAATAAACATTTAAAATTGTAAATTTCCCCTGAGCACTTCAATTTTGATGTGTTGTGCTTTTTATAATCTTCATTCAGCTTGCAATATTTCTGATTTTCTTTATAACTTCTTTGAGTCACGAATTATTTAGAAGTGGTTTTTTTAACTTCCAATTATTTATGGTTTTCCTAGCTATCTTGTTATTGATTTCTAATTTAATTCTCATTTAATTGAACATACTTTGTATGATTCTAGTTCTTTTAAATTTATTAAGTCTTGTTTTATGTCCCAGCATGTGGTCTGTCTTGGCGAATGAACCATGTGTGCTTGACAAAAATCCATAATTTGCACTTGAATATAGTGTTCTATAAATATCAATTAAGTCAAGGTGGTGATAAAGTGTTCAAATCTCACTGATATTTTATGTAGTTGTTCTGTCAATTGTCGAAAAACAGGAGTTACAGTTTTATACTATGATCGTGGACTAATTTATTTCTTCTTTTAATTATGTGATTCTTGACTCTCCAGTTTTGAAGCTGTGTTGCTAGTTTGTTGGAGCTCTGTTATATATATATTTATCATTGGTGTGCCTTCCTGATGAACTGACCCTTTTATCATTGTGAAATATCTCTCTTTAGCTTTTGTTGATAGTTATTTTGATGCATTCTATTATACTTGATGTTTATTTAACTATTCCAGCCTTTTTATGCTTAGTGTTTACATGGTATATCTTCTATCCTTTTACTTTCAACTCCTCTGTGCCTTTATTCTTAAAGTGCATCTCGCGTAAACAGTATATAGGTATTACCATTTTGTCTGTTCTAATAATCTCTGCCTTTTAATTGGATTGTTTAATACATTCACATAATATAATTATTAATAAGGTTTTATTTAGGCATATAGTTTTGTTTTCTGTTTATCCCTTCTGTTTTTTTCCCCCTCTTTCCCCCTCTTTCCTGCCTTCTTTTGGATTATTTGAAAAGATTTTTGAATTTCATTTTTATTTATTAGATTTTTATCTGTTCTTCTGCATGATTTGTTTTTTTTTTTTTTAGTGGTTCCTCTGTGGATTACCACATTACATTCTTAACTTTCCATAGTATTAGAGTTAATATTGTATCATGTTCTGTAAAATATAGAAACCTTGCATTTATAGAAGTGCATTTATTTCTACTTGCATGTAGTATAATTTTTTTTTTAGTTAAAAACTTTCATTTGGTTCTTTTTCACATTTTGAATCACTCTACTGAGATTTCCTATTATTTTATTTATTGTGAGTATTTCTTCTTTACCCTACTGAGGTTCCTGCCTGCTAATTGTAGAATCTGGGTCATCTCAGGGTTGACAGCTTTTCCCTTGAGAATTGATAACATTTTCTAGCTTTTGTTTTAGTAGTAATTTTTAATATATCCTTAATATTGTGAATGTTATACTATGTAGACTCAGTATTTTTTGATATTGCTCCTAGGAGTGTTGATGATGTTTCCTTAGCAATTAATTAGCTTAATTAGACTCAATTTGTACACTCACATATCTGCAGTTGGCCATTCCATTCAGCTCTTTAAACCTTAGTTGCAAACCACTTTTAGTTTGCTCTGCACATGCATGATTATCGACTGACGACTAGTGCTGAGTTTAAATAGAGAATTAGGCATTCTTCTTCTCTGGCTTTCTCTTTTTTGAGATTCCCCTCTTACTCTATAGCAGCCCTAGTTGAACCAGGGCTCCTTCCTCTGTTCCTTTGGCCTGGAAGACTGCAAAGACTGCAAGTTTTGTTTTATTTTGTTTTTCTCTCAGTTTTAGCTACCCAGCTTTGTCACTAGCATGACTGTAAGTCATTCTTAGAGCAAAGTGTCTGTCTGTCTCTCTCTCTCTCTCTCACACACACACACACACACACACACACACGAAAACCTGCCCTTCTGGTTGCTTGCTCTAGACTCCCACACTCCTCTAAAACTATTTGCTTTTTTTTTTCCATCTCCAATCCAGAGCCCTCCAGTAGATTTTTGTTTTGTTTTTGCTATCTTTTTTCATAATTATTCATAGAAGGATGTGTAGTTAGAACCTTCATCCCAGAGTAGAAAACCAACTTTTCCTTCTTGAAGTTGCCTTGTCTATTTCCACCATATCTAAGGTCTCTTTCTACTCTATGCCCAGTGACAAAGTATAACCAAAAGCACACTGGAGTCAGATGCCGCTGGAAAACCCCAGCTCATCCACTTGCTCAGTTATGGCTTTGGACAATCTCCTTAACTTGACTTTAGTTTCCCCAATTACAAGTTAAAGATCTCAGTAATTCTTAGGGGAAGGAATAATTGAGTTTTAAGTGGAATTATTACACGTGAAGCACATAGCACAGTACCCAGCACATAATGTATACTAAATAGAAGCTCTTATCTCTCTTAATCATTCAAAAGCTCTTCTTCTGCATGAACTTAAGATGGCATTTGGCTTTCCTCTACAGACCATCCTCTTGGATCTTATTGACTCTTTTGGCCTCATCTTTCTTTGAAAGCCAAAGACTACCAAATCTAGTCAAAATGTGTCAGAAACTACAAATGTAAGATCAGCACCTACTGGATAGCCTATGTCAATTTCCCAAAGGCCCTTCAAACTCATAGTAAAAACTGAACTCATCATTTTCTCCCTCCATCACCAAATTAAACTGCTGCTTCTGCATTTACATATTCAGTTAATAATACCACCAAACCATTAAGAGAAAAATCTAAGTGTACCCTTAAATCTTTCCACTCCATATTCCTTAAATCTAATTACCAAGTTCAGCTGTTCTCCTTTCAAAGTATCTTCATCCTGTCTCTTCATTTGTTTCTACTGCCTCTGATTTGGTTCAGGTGCTCACAGTTTTGCATCTATACTGCTAGTATGTCCTCCTACTCTTAGTCTAATTTATCCAGTCTACTATATAACATGTTTTTTCCCAAATTCAGATCTTTAACCACATTTTTTCATTACTTAAAACCCATAATTGGTTTCCTAGTCCTTTCAGGATAAACTTCCAACTCCTTAGCAGCCTACACAGAGTACATCAGCTGCCCGGCTTTCTTCCCCATAGGCAGGCACCTCACACTATCTGTATTGAACGCTTTGCAGTTCCCCAAATGCATCAGTTTTCCTAGGTTCCTTTGCTTTTAACATAAGCCCTTCTAGCCCTACCACTCTTCTTACCTATTTGTCCTTTGAAATTCAGTTTAATCAACACCTTTTGTTTTTCAGATCCTCTCAGTGTAAGCTGGAGATCTCTCCTATGATCCCATAGCACTCTTGTAGAGTAGAGCACTGATATCGCTATAGCTTGTTATCTGTTGTTAATAGATTGCCAGCTCCCAAGGGCTAGAGATGGCATCTAGAAATTTAATGAGTAAGAGTCCTGTTTAAACTTTTCTCTTTGGTTGAAATCATTTGTATGAGCCAAAGCCATCCATCTTAATCCTATGTAATCATCATTGAAACATATAGAATATACTTAAATTTTAGATTTTGAGTATTTACTGAGGTTTAGTCAGTATTTTCACACTAAAAACTCATAACTAAGGCCTAGGGTCTTACATAACTTAACCAATGATTATACCTCACTATAGAACAGTTTCTCAATCTTAGCACTATTGACATTTTAGTTCTTTGTTGTGGGGGACCGTCCTATGTATTGTAGGATATTTAGTAGCATCTGTATCCTCTACCCACTAGATGCTAGTAGCAAACTCTTTGCCCACCCTAGTTGTGACAATTAGAAACGTCTCCAAACATTTCCAGATGTTTTCTGGGGAGCAGAATTGCCCCCGGTTGAGAATCACTGCTGTAAAATTCTAAATAGAAATCTAATTCATAAAATGCCTCACTGTTCTGCCTCATAAGAATCACCAGTATATTTATTATATTATCTGGTTACAAGCATATGATGTCATTCCAATTTTGAAGAATTACTTTTGGTCTTGCCTCACCCTTTTCAGAAACTTAAAAAAAAAAAAATGTGTTCATTTGATCTGTACTTCATAAGTTGCACTTTTCCTCCTCTTTTTCCAGGGGCTCATTGGACCATTAAACTTTTGAAAATGTGAGAGAAATGGAGGAGTTGAGATTTTTCAGTGCCATGTTCTTCTTATTTTAAGCTTCAGAAGTCATTGCTGACAGAAGTTAGGGAGAAGAGACTTCTGTTGAATTATTACAGTTAAATTGTATATAGTCTGAATTTGATATAGTATGAAAACTTTTAGTCATAATGCTTCTCATGTGTCAGTTTTTTGGTGTAGTCTTCTTTAATTTTGCATCTCCTTCCTTTTCTCTTCTTTTCAGATGATCCACGTTCTTATGGGAAACGCTGTGCAACCGTTACTGACTTCAGTGGGAGATGCTATAGAGGCCATAATCATCACCATGCATCAAGAAGATTTTTCTGGGTAATAACTTTAAACCAAGATTTTTACTAACTTTTATTGCATTTGTTTTTCATTTCCTCTTTTACCCTTACTCCATAAGTCTCCTGCCATTTAGGGCTTGTTCTTATTGTGACAGGATTGGCCTCCAACCTGATCCTACTTTATCCATTGTGAGTTCCATTAGTAGATTAAAATTTTTCAGTTCTTGTTTTCATCATTTCTCTTCTGTCATTAACATCTATAGGACTTGGGTTGGCACTTCAAGACTTCCCAATCTTATCTTTTTCTTTGTATCTCATAAGTACCCTGTATTTGAGCTCTGGCATAAGCATGGTATTCCTTGTATGAAATGTCCTACCTCTGCTTCTGTGCTAGTTTGAATCTGGCTTTGAGGGCAAGCTCCTGCCCAGCCCCTTCCAAGAGTGAGTTTCCTGTTTTAGAGTTTTGTAGCAATCTAATCTGGTCATTTTACACCTAGCCATAAACATTTTAATATTATTCCATAGCTATTTCATATATGTACTGCTTATCCATATCATATGTATCTTGAGAATAAGATTTATAGTTCTTAACCCAGTTTACTGAAATCTTTTTATTTAAAATTTTATTTGTCTATTACAGTTAACATACAATATTATATTAGTTTCAGGTATACAACATAATAATTAGACATTCATATAACTGAACTGATCACCCTGATAAGTCTAGTATCTACCTGGCACCATACATAGTTATTATAATATTATTGACTGTATTCCCTATGCTGTACTTTATAACACTGTGACTGTTTTTATGTTTGGCAATTTATATATCTTAATCTCTTCCATTTTTTCACCCATCTCCCCAACCCCCCACCCATCTGGCAGCCATCAATTTGTTCTCTGCATTTATGAGTTTGTTTTGTTTGTTCATTTATTTTGTCTTTTAGATTCCATGTATAAGAGAAATCATATATATGGATCTTGTTGTTTTCTGTCTGACTTATTTCACTTAGCATAATATACTGTAGGTCCATCCATGTTGTCATAAATGGCAAGATTTCATTCTTGTTTATGGCTAAGTAATAATCCACTATATATATATATTTTACCACATCTTCTTTATCCATTTGTCTATTGATGGACACTTAGGTTACTTCCATATCTTGGCTACTGTAAGTAATGTTACAGTGAACATAAGAGTGCATGTCTTTTTTCAAATTAGTGTATTAGATTTCTGCGAATAAATACCCAGACAGAGAATTGCTGGTCATAAGGTAGTTCTATTTTTATTTTTTGAAGAACCTCCAAACTGTTTACCATACTAGCTACACCAATTTGTAATCCCACCAACAGTGCACAAGGGTTCCCTTTTCTCCACATTCTCACCAACACTTGTTGTTTGTTGAAATCTTTTTAAATAGACTAAAATAGTTTTGACTCGGTGTATTAGAAAACTGTCTAACGAGAATTTGGAAAAGTTATTTACATGCTTAGGGCAATTTTTGTAAAAACTTAACCATACTAAACATTTAGATATTAAAATTTAAATATGTGTTTTTATTCCTACTTCATATTTCATTACTGTTTTTGAACTGTCCTGTTCTCTTTATGTTCATGTTGTTTAAAAGGATATCTGCTTTCTTAAATTTCCAGCCACTAATCTGTAGAAAATTTGTGATTATTGCATTCTTCTTTAATTTTTTAAATAATTTACTTAATTTACAATGTATCTTTTGAAGGGCGAAAAAGTCAGCCTCTATTTTTAATATTGGTAGGAAGGACAGAAGAATAAAGTAAATTCTACACAAAAATGCTGATTACCAGTATTTGGGAGGAAATGAATTTTGTTCAAAAGTGATCTGAAATGTTCCAGTTAGACCAATAATCAATGCCCCTGAAAAGGAAGCAAAAATGAATTTTATAGGCTTATTTTATGAGCAGTTAGATACATACTTCAGTAATTGTATTCATGAGCCATGACTAATCCCTACAGATAACACGTTAGATATTAAAAGTTGGTTTCTCAAATAAGTATGTTTTAACCAGTTTGCTTAAATACTGGTGAGCCAGATTGGTTTTTTAACTGATTGGATTGTCTTGAATATGAAGCATTATTTTAAAGTATATAACGTTATTCTTAATTGTTTTTCCCAAATGGCCTTTGATGACTCCATTTTAGCTCTCTCTCCATATACAGCAGACATTTGAGATTCCACAGAAAGTCATTTTCCCTACATGGCAGTATTGCTTTATAGTGAATTTAAAGTATTACTCCTACGGCAGTAATTTTACTATTTTCTAGAATCTTGTTATTAGTATTTCTGTTATGTTATTTTATATGTGTATGGCTTATATGAAATATAAGGTAAAGTTGAAGTAAACTATTCAAGAAGTAGGCATTATTTTTATAGTAAGACTAGCCCCTCAAAGACACACTTGGCGAAACGGTAGTGGACACCTGCCCTTTCAAGCCCTTTACACTTATTCTAGGTAAATTATCTGGAGAACGGTTATAGAACTGCCTGCTATTTAAAACGTAATCCTCAAATATGGTTTCCCGGTATTTGAAATCTATTTAATAGAACCAGTATGTTTCTTTCAAAATTAGATAAAGCTTAAATAAAGCTTAGATAAAATTAGATAAAATGTAAATGAGTGATTGACATAGTACATTGAAATTCTTTTATTTAATGTAAAATCACTCATGTCCAATTACTTTGGGGCTGGGGGAAGACAGTAAAAGTAGGAGGGCCTTAGATCCTTGAAGTGATGGATTAACACCTATGAGGAGTGGAGAGTTACACATATACACAGAAAAGATTGGTGACGAGAAGTTGATCACCATTTAGTGATCCCCAACCTTTTTGGTACCAGGGACTGATGCTGCTATGAGAATCTCATGCCTGATGATCTGAGGTGGAGCTGAGGTGGTGATGCTAGTAGTGCTTGGGAGCGGCTGCAAATACAGATGAAGCTTTGCTTGCTAGTCTTCCGCTCACCTCCTGCTGTGCAGCCTGGTTCCTAACAGGCCACTGACCAGCACTGGTCCGTGGCCCAGAGGTTGGGGACTCCTGGTCTAGCACTTTTCAAATGTGTATCTGTTTAGTCTTTCTATCTTCAACTTCTATGGGTAGGCTCTCTTAAATTTCTGCACAATTTACTACTACACTTTATCAGAGAACCTCTTACTAAAAGTTTCAGCATAATTTGAAAAACTGAGCATTAGCAATTGCCAAGGAAGTTTTGTATTCCAGTAAATTTAAATCAAGCTCCTAATCCACATTGAAAATTGATAAAACATATTTCAAGATTTTGTATAATAGATCGTTTTATTTTACTTGTATAATACATGCTAATGAAACTTATTTTAGCATGTTATTTCCTAATCCTCAAAGAAATCATTTCTACTGACCAGTTACAGTTCTTGAAACAATCCACCAGAGTAGTACCAAGATAACAACAGTGCTTTTGATAACACTTAAGAAGATATATGAAAGAGATTGATAGCTTTTGTGTGTTTTTTTTGCAACTTCCCCTTTTGTACCAATAAAACCTGAATAAAGATAGGTTATGCAGTGGTCTGAACCTGGCAAAACCAAACCCCACGTGAAGATTGCCATCCCTCATTGTCCCTGTACACTGTACCAAGCAGCACTTCACCCTGTGACACCATTAACAGTAGCATTCCACCTGCCCCCATCAGTGGCCTTGCCATGGTTAGGACATTCTTTTTTACACCTCCTCCTGCTGGTATGTAAGCCTGTTTTCTCTATTTCTATCTGCTTCTGGAAGTGGAAGACCTTTGGCTAGCATCCCACTTATAATAACCATTGCTGTATTTGAAAATAATTAAGTTCACCTCATTCTCTTGCTCTAGGCCTTTGAGTCATATCTGTTATTCTTCTCTAGACCATCACTAGTTTCTCTATGTCATCTTTAGAATAGGGAAACACTTAACTTTTTTTTGAAAAGGATTCGGCATTATGTAGCTGATGACCTCACAGGCTGGCTAATTAATATCAGGTGATTTCTAGTTTTGGTATAACTCTTCTTTCCTATAAATATTTCACATTCTTTTAATATAGTCTTTAAAGAGCAATTATAAACATTTATAAATCATAAATAATATTTCATGGAGCATCAGCTGGCATCCTCTGTTGATCCAAATTAAAACTTTTCTAAACCTCATCATCTGAGAGGAAAAAATTGCAAACCATGTGTATTGTTACATAACCAGTTCTATAGTCAGAATTCTACTATTGGACTGATCAAATTAAATAGCACAAGATCAGAAATATATTTGCTAAGAACTTGTTTGGGGAAGGCAGCATTTTCTGCCATTACAGAGAATAAAATGCTATTTCAGGATCCATTATTGATTTATGCACTAACCAGGATGGAGAGTCGTAAAACTGAGAGAGACCTTACCAGTGAGAGAGTTCATAAGTCACTCATGTGAATTATCCAGAACAGATGGTTTTCTGGATAACTTTTAATAATTTTTAATAATCTTTAGGTAAATGGATTCTAAGATTCCTTCAGCAATCTTCCTAGCATCTTAAAACAGTCTTTGTAAAATAATTTAAACATTGTTTTATGTTTTTTAACTCTTTGCAAAAATAAACAATGGCTTTTCTACATATTAAGGGAAAAAAATTGCTTAGGATCGAAATAGGCAGAAGAAAGAACAAAAGTCAAATTGTCCCTTTTAGTGCATTGGCTGTTTTTTTTTTCTTTTGCAGGTCATTGTCCAGCTCAGGAAAGCCCGATGTTCCTTGTTCTCTGTACATGAAGGAGCTTCAAGGTTTCATTGCCAGAGTTATGAGTGACTACTTTAAACACTTTGAATGCTTGGATTTTGTCTTTGACAACACTGAAGCTATTGCCCAAAGAGCAATTGAACTTTTTATTCGCAATGCCAGTCTCATAAGACCTCTTGGTGAAGGTGGGAAAATGCGACTTGCTGCTGATTTTGCACAGGTAAATTGATGCATAGCTATAAAAGGGAAAATGTTTCAGCCTCAATATTATCTATTAAATGAAAGACTAAATATATTCTTTAGTGTTTTAAAGACTTGAAATATAAATAAAAATAAATTTATTTAAACCTAATTGATAAAAACAACTTTAAAGATATTTTATAGAAGATTTTTTTTTCTTTTTATTTAACAAAAGAATCACAACTCATCTTTGATACTTCAAGGTTAAATAAAGTGAAGTAGCACATTTCACAGTAAAGCAACATTTCTCATTTTTGCATAATGCAGGTCTTTCTCACTATTTTACTACCCCACCAGGTCAATTTTGATAAGAATAATTGATTCACTTTGCTGGAAAATAATATAGGCAATGAAATTTATTTTTCAAACAATGTAAAGGGGCCATCAGTTGCCATGTAAAGAGAAAGAACTGCAACACATCTGTAATCCTCTGGAGGCCAGCTCAACATCCCAGAACAGTGTTCTAATTTATTACATGCGCAGTGGCCAGGTAGATAAAGAATCTGAGTATTTAGTCTTTTGTATTAAATAGAGTACCTTTCCTGTATGTGGTCAGCCTTGAAATCATTCCAGGCTATCTGATGTGAATGAGGTAAAATAACATTAAAATAACAGAACTATAATTAGCTTGTATAGAAAGGTTTTCTTTGTTTTGTTCTTTGCTCTTTAGACATATATTTAAAAGCCTTTTAATAGTATCAGAGGCAAAGAAGAAACATCTCAAACACACACATTAAAAGATTCAGAACCATAATTCGTATTTACATAACATGTCAAAAACGAATTCATTTTTTAAAGTTTTTTAAAGCTGTTAGCTTTACTAGTCTAAATTACTAATTCAGATGGATTATTCATAGTGCTTTCCCAGATCCTCTCTACTTATAAAGATGGACAGATTTTAACGTCCCTTTTTATTCCTTTGTGTATGTGTGAGCAAGTCTTGGTTCATTATTCCTGCACTGAGGAAAATACATGGCTGACTGCTCATACCGGGTTGCTGGTTGCCCAAAGCTCCCTTGTATCTGAAAAGAGTCACAAAAAGGAGCCAAGTAGATAACCTCATATTTCAAGAGCTGGGCTCTTCACATATCAGTTGGTCTAGAATAAGCCATTTTCATCTCCAAATGATAAGGCTTTGGTCTTTAGTAGACCATAGTAAAGAGCCTTCCTTTGGGAAATCTGGTTTGGTAGCCTTAAGCATGAAAACAGAAATTAAACATTACCATTAACATGGCTTATTTTATCATTCCCATTTTTATCAGATTTGTTCTCAAACACAAGTACATTTTGCTTTGTTGTTATAGATACACTTCAGCTTAAAGAGATCTATATATTAATGGTGTCTTACTTGTCCCTTACCGGGCTTACAGGCTGTTATTGAAATGAAGACACAGTGATATCGCAGGACCTGCTCTTATTTATTAAAAATATTATAAGCTATACTCAAATGAGTGTCTGTCCTTCTTTTCCCCTTTCCTTTTTAATTTTGTTTTTCTTTTCCTATCCTCTTCTCTCTCCTGGGCTCCCTCCCCCACCAGTTTATTTGCATTCTGCTCCAGCTGGTTCTTGAGTCACTTTCCTGGAGGCAGCACTTCAAGTCCAATTAGAGTGGCAGCCAAGCAGGAGATGAGCAAGAGATGGCCGGAGCAAGAATGCTGTAGGAAGAAAGCTTTTCGTTTTTGCTTTTCATTTTAATAATATGTTTTCTGAGTCTTAAAAGGTGGAAAGCACTGTCCTTTAACCCTTGCTACTGCAGCTAGCCCCTGCTCAAAATGCAGAGCAGCCAGTGGCAGGGCTGAGCTCTTACTTTCCTAAAACTGCATTATTCAGAATTTTATTTGGCATTCTTTCTTTTTAAGGGCATGTTGCCTAATAAACCAGACCTATTCCTAGGTCTCTTCCCTTAAGATAAATGAAACTCATCAATCATTGTTACTAACTTAAGTTCCTAGGCATCCTATGTTTTTCATTTCTTAAATATATTTAGAAAAGGTGTTTACAAGATGGCATTTCTTCAATGTTGAGTATATTTTCCAGCGCTGCGGTGACATAGGTTGATGCTTCCTTTGTTCACTCCTGTAGAGTGTGCCCCGGTTTCAAACATCCATCCACTCAGCTTGGGGATGGCTTCCTGGTCCTGTAGGTCATAGGCACAGGAAGACGGGTGGAAGCACTATCATAATCATGTTTGTGACCTGTAACTTTGGCAAATATTATTCAATTGTTATATTATTACACCTCCCATCTTTTAAAAAATTAAAGTGAATTTGGGGTTTTTATTTGATTTGATTTCTTGCCACAACTGCAATTTTGTGTTGTTACACCTCAGCTTTCAGCCTTTAATTTGGTTGGAAGTACTTTTTGGGGGGTCAGTCAAAATATTTAAATAGCATCACCCTGGCATTTATATTCATGACAGGTGACAACTGGGGACTAGAAAGCCTTTTGACTACCTCATTATTGAAAGGTCTATCAATTTGTATTCAAAATTAAACCAAGCCATTGAAGCCACTGGAATCAGGAATACACAAATCCTCTGTGAATATGAAGAGTTCTTGTGACAGAAGTGCCTTCTATTCTGGCATAGATAACAGAAAGATAAATTGCTCAAGAAGAGATTAATGGAGAATGTTTTGGAATGCTGATTATTTGGCATAAAGTCCAGTTGCAAAGACAGATCATGATATATTTTAAAGATTTATTTAGGAATCCTAACTTCTCCCCACTGGCAGGCACCATTGCACAGGTGAAAGAGAAGTGGCTGCAGGGAGCCATCTGGAGGGTTCATGATGAGGAAGTGCCCAACATGCAGTCCCCTTAGGAATCAGGTCACAGCACAAGGTGGTTTCCCACAGGCAATTACTTCCTCACTGTGACCACATGGTCTCCGTGTCTACACGAATCACAGCAGTTCTAAAGCACTAAGCTTGTTGAAGGCCTCTGGGGTTCTGCCTTTTCAGAATCTCTCTAGGGACTTGTCCACACTGTTCTCTGAAGCACACACTCCCCTCTGCTCCTTGTTTCATTTCTTCCCTGAGGGAAAGGATAACTATTGAAGTTAGCATTAAATTATTTACTCAGTGGTACTTTTAGCGCTTCTATTTTAGGTCTTCTCGTGTCCTTGAAGTATACATTTATAACTATATTTCACTTTTTGCCTGAAAATATAAACTTAGAAATGAAAACAAAATAATCAAGATTCTAATTTCTGTTCTAATTCCTATCCTTTTTCTCCTTAACAATGTCAGGGCAGGAGTGTCCTAGGAGCATCCACAGATGCCCTGTGGTTAACCAAATGTCTGTGGTGGGCAAGGAGTAGCTATGTAATTAGTTCACTGGGCCTGCAGCTGACCTCTCAATTCTCTCCAAACAGGAGAGTTGCACATGCCATTTTTTTATCCATAGCTAATTGCAGAGTCTCCTCCTCTAAAAGAAAAATTCCTGCCCTTTAGAAACATGGCCTTTATTATTTAATGGAATTCTGACAGAAGAAAATGGTTTTTAATACCCTAAAGGTATTTTGTGGATGAGAAATATATTTTAAATACTTAACATTTTGAAATTGTACTATGGCATAGAAATCTGCATCATTATAGATTACACAGACAGCCATTCAAGGTCATATTCTCTCATGTTGTAATTTTTTCTTAGCCACTTATTTGTTTTAACATTCAATCCTGCTCAAGTGCTAAGGCAAAGGTTGTTTGGTTTAATTTTTGAAGATGATGAAACCCCCTAGGGTAATTAAAAAAAATTTGACAAAAACATTCCGTTAAAAATACTTTTCAGTGTGTAAAAAACCATCATATGTATGTATGCACTCATACACACACACACACACACACACACACACACACACACACACACACACAGTTCGGTATATAATTGGAGATACATGATAATCTCATTTTTACTTTGTACTCAGTGTAAAATAAATGACACATTCTAAAGAAAACCAGAAACTCCCACTGAGTGAATAAACAAAACAGGCCACACAGAAGAGCCCATCACCCATTATCTTTTGAGTTTAGCACTGGCTCAGAGCTGCTCTGTTTTGCATCGTTGGCAAGAATCCTGACATTTCTTCCTGAGATTTTTCTCTTTTTATTTATTTATCCTTTTCTATTTTACTGAGTTTTCCAACTTTGTGAGTTTTCCCTCTAGGACATACAGTATATACTCTGTGTCTATGTTATGAGAAAAATTCACCTGGCCACTGGTCACCTTCAAGACCATCTCAAGGACATTGTCCTCAGTTCTTCCCTGACAGATCATACATTTGATACCACACTTGTCATTTTGCTGAATAATCATCATTATATGTGTATCTATATGTCTGTGTGCATATACATATCTTTCTTATGCTTTTATGGAGTAATAATTATATCGTTTGGATAAACGTATATCCCCTTCTTCACTAAATTTGAGAGAGCTCCATGAAGGCAAGACAGTCTAATTCATCTTCTTATTCCTATGTCTAGCTTGGTGCCTGCAATTAACAGGAAGTCAAAAAATCTTTCTTAAATGAATGATCGTTTAGGTCTCCATGGTCTTACAGTAGCAAGGAGATTTGAACAGTTTTTCAAAAGGATTGCCAGCAGGATAGAAACCCTCACTTTCCTTTCTTATGTTTTTCTTGAAGAAAGATACTGCATTACCAGGGAGCAGCCTTTTTTCAGCCATTTTCTAAACTATTCTTTACTAGGGTCCTCTTTATAGCAAGCGTGGAGAAACCGTGTCCTCTGAATTCCACATATGCAAAAACTTTCATATTTGTATATGTACTTGGTAGATAAAGAACAGGTAGCCTAAAACTCCAATTAATGACAAGTAAAATTTCCAGTCAAAGGAGGAAAATAAAGAGAAGCAAAACCAATAGTTGCTAAATTCTTGAGTCAGGAAGCAAATTAAATTACTAATAATTTAAATGCGGGAAAGTTTTTAAAATACTGATAATAATTGCCATTATTTAAAGAGCACTTACTGTATATGCCATGGACACAATGCTTTGTGGAATTGCTTATTTTATTTGCATAATTCTATGAAGTAGGTATTATTATCTCCATTTGACAAATAAGAAACCTGGGGCTTAAAGAAGTTAAGTCCAGGGCCAAACAACTAGTCATTGTAGACTGGAATTCTGACAAAGATGTGCTACCTCCAGAGTCAGCGCTTTTAATTAGTTGGACCAACCTGGTAAAAATTGTCATTTTTTACATTTAATGTAAAAAGACTTGTTATGACTACTTAAAATACAGGCACACAATCGGTCTTGAAAACCTTCCTTTTTCTGATTTTCAATGGAGAAAAAGTCTAAACTTTCTCCTCTTACATAACAAAAAAATGTTTTTCTATTTTTTGGGGGAGGAATTGTCTCATCTTATTCCCTTTTAGTAAATAAGTGCAAAAGTTATCTAAATTCTTGCCTTTTAATAAATTTGATTGACTTTTAAAACTTGCCTCATAGTCCAGATAAAATTAAGTTTATTACAGCTACAACTTTCTGTGATATAGGTGTGTCCCCAGTTCACTTTAGGATGCTCACATAAAAAGCTATGAACATTATCTTTTAATATTTTAGATGGAGTTGGCTGTGGGTCCATTTTGCAGAAGAGTATCTGATTTAGGAAAGTCCTATCGAATGTTGAGGTCATTCAGGTGAGACATAATTCTGTTATTGCTGTTAATATATCCATAGCCTATTAGCAGATAAATACTTTTCTCTTATTTCTGTTGAACTATAAAATTGCTGAGATTTAACCATTTTATTACCTACAATAATGGTTCATCTCAAAAGTTATTATTCAAACCAGAAACCTGTATAAAATTATATGCAATGACTAATGAGTGTGTGTGTGTGTGTGTGTGTGTGTGTGTGTGTGTGTGTGTTGTTTTTGAGTTACATTTCAGAAGATTGAGCTGGTAAATTTTATTATGCTCTTTCTAGGGGTATTTTTTTTATTCCATTCTTACAGAAATATATTGAATAGTAATACCAGGCAGTTCATAATTACATAAACATCTTTTTCTGAAGTTTTCCCTTGTTCATTTATCATTTTCAATCCAGTCTACTTCTAAATAGGTCATAGGTTACATTCCATAACAAAACTATTGAATAGAGTATTAAAAGAACTGCATTTAGTGATAAAATGTAGTGAATAACTGTGAATGTAGTAGGTGATTTCGACAGAAGATGGCTAGTGCAGTTGAGCACAAAATTTAGGATTGAGCTTCCTGAAAACCAGTTCAAGAAAGAAAAACAGTGAGTTAATTCATACTCATGATCTAAGAATATGCCTATTTAATGGGAAAAAACTTTCAGTGATGAATGCTTGGGTAGGTCTTTTCTTAACGTCAGTGTTAAGGAACATTAGCTTAATGACTAGTGTCTTCAATAGCAGATTTTAGAAAATAAGAAGGTGTACATACGGCTGTTTATTCAATAATCCGGAACTTTCCAAACTTTTTCACACCATGGCACACATAGAAAATGTATATATATTCAAAAAGATGACCATCCCTGAGGGTTGAAGAGATCAACATAATACTTATAACCATTTTGTGACCACAGCATACCAGAAAGGAAGCCTTGATATAAACTATCTATAATATCCAACAGCATACAGTAGTCTTTGAATGTATTTCTGTGAAGATTAGGTAAGAGTCCAGGCATGTGGCTTTGTAAAAATGGACTCAGTACTGGAAACTAGAGTAACCAATAAGCAGTATGTCCTTTAAATCACTTCACTCTCTTATGTCATCTCAGCTTTTGGTAGTAGAAAATTCAGATGAAATGTCACTCAAAATATAAGAATCCAAGTTGTTAATTAAAAAGGGAGTTCTGTGCTTTGTAATTGGCAGAGATTTTTTTTAATGCCAACATAAGAGCCTGAATTTTTTTCTCAAATGCCGATCTGTGCAGAGGTGGGTTTCAAAAAAATTTTAAATGAAATCACAAGTGGAGATTTCAAAAAACTTAAAGTGAGATGCTACCAAACATGGAGAAGTTGAAAGATTAAGAGGTCTTAGGGTTATGATCCCCTAGTCACCTGTCTGTATAATTAAAATAACCCTAATAAAACTCCTGTAAAAATCACTTACTTTGAATAAGATGGTAACACAACAGTCCCAGCTGGGTGATAAAATGCTGCCCTGAGTAACAGAATCAGTTACTACACTGGAGGATATTAAGCAACTAGTTAATGAAAAGAGTTTGGGAAAAGCTGTGACTTCGATTTGCTATATTAAGATTAGGCTATTACTTTTAATTGTCCTAGCTCCCATGTTTAGTTGTTTATTGCATATGTTTGTATTAAAATAGTGCTTATCTTTCTGTTTGCTGAAACAAGATGGCCTTTATTAAAGTTATGTCACAATATGGTGATACAAGATCTGCAGGTTTATATAAGACCAGTGTGTTAAAAGTCATTTAAGATGGGAGTTTTCTGTTAACCTCCCAATTCTCACATGAAAAGAGGACACTAAAGGGTCTTTTAGCATTTGAATAGTGATACCTTCTAGTACCTATTTATGGAATAAAAAATTAATGATTGATCAATGTATAATAAAAGAAAATTCTACATTTTTTATACCTAGCTTCTCTAATGGGGCAATGGTCAATCTAGATGGGTTTCACACTTTTAACTATGACTCAGAGTTATTCTGCATTGCAGTTTTGCATAGACTTACATGCAAACCTGCAACTACATACAAACCCATATACCTACAGATGCACACCCACATGTGTATCATGAAGCAGTAATTACTTTTCATGCGATATCCTATGACACTTTTTTTTTGTCGGATTATTTTAACCCTCTAAATTGGTTTCATGACTCACCAGTGGTTTGCATCCAGCAGTTTATCACCTTTCTTACAGGGCCCTTAACTTGAACTTTAGCTGTTCTAGTGACAGGAGCAGAGTTTGTTCCTTTCTACAGCTATAAAGGTTTATGCCCTCTTCTCCTGGGATTCTGATACACCTGAGCTTCCTTAGCTCCCAAGGCCTCGACTCATATGTAATAAGAATAATTTTATCTTTCTTACGGAGCATTCTCCATAACTTGAATTCAATGAAATATTCTAACAGAGATTTATATCTACCAGTATATTCCTACATTCATATGGAATCAACAGAATTCTCTTAATAGATCCTAGCATTATTCTCAGTTGTTTGATGGGACTTGGACAACCATTTGATAAAGATTAACCAGATTAGGAAATAAAATGAAAGCGTAATGTATTCTGGGGTTAAATCTAGCCCTAATCTGCCAAGAATGTTTTAGGTCTCATCTTTTAAAAAGAGAGATATCGGTATGTGCCACTGCCTCTGCCTGTAAACTCTAGGAAAGCCCCCAGCCGTGCTGGCTTCTCCACAGTTGTCACATGAAGAGAATTGACTTAGGAAATCTTACCTATTTGCAGGGGCCTGCAGAATCTCTTCCTAGAGAGGAGTAAATCAGTACAGAGTAATCTTGATTCCAGTTACCCAATTCTAGGCCCTCTATTTGCCTACCTGCAAAAACTTGTTAGAGATCTGTCTCTAATCCAAAATTAGTCCTGAACAGTTGCAGTGGAAGGGCCCACTCTTGTTAATCTTCCCATCTGTGCTGTGGGTTGTGACAGGGAATAAGCATCATCCAGTGGCTATGTACAGAATTATCTTGGCTCTCGTTCATGATCTCCCCAAAGGTTCTGAATCACACCAGACCAGCTGAATGGCGGTCAGTGGGAGATTGGCTAAATAATATATGCCACATCATAGGACCAAATACATGTGTCTAGCAATTTATATTGTTAATAACTAATAATATCAACAATACTTTCTAATATATCATGAAATGAAAAAACAGGCTATTAAACAATATATATGATATGATTCCTGCTACTTTTTAAATAATAATATATGTGTGTGGAGAGGAAAAGTCAAGAAGGATAAATATCAAAATGTTACCTTTGGGTAGTAGGGTTGTCACTAGTGATTTTTCCTTTAGAGGTTTTTGTGTTTTTCAAATTTTCTGCCGTAGTCATTTTATATTTGTAGTCAAAAAAATCGGTAAACATTTAAAATTTTCTTTTGCAGTGTTTTTCCCATTTAAAAATAACAAGGGAGCTAAAAAAATAATATAAAATATATTAAAACATTATGAATGTGAAGGAGGGAGACAAGAAAAACAGGCAGCCAAACAGCCCACACCTGGCAGGTTGGGCGTTGGTCTGAATAAGTGGCAATGGCTGCAGGAGAGGGCAACTGGCCCTTTGCAAGGGAGCGTGACAGTGCCAGCCAGAAAGCCCCCTGTCCTGACTGTAGGGGCAGCACCCCTCACATACACACAGACCCCGGGCGCCCCTCCTCCATCACATAGCCATCTATCGCAGGGCCCTTTTTCCTTAATGGTGATATTAGTGCATTATTTAATTAAGCCAGCAAGCTTCAGGCATACATTTACATTTTGCTGTCTACATTAGAGTGTCTCAGGCAGCAGAAATCTTTTCTTACCCTGGATGGAATGCTTCCTCAGAAAGCTACTGACATTAGAGATTTGTCCCTAGGTGACTGTTGTGTCTACACAAGATGGCAGAGCACCACCAGCTAGGGGCTAGAAAGCTCTGACCCTCGGCATCCTCAGCACAGATATTCATGAGGCAGAGAACTGAAAGGGGCCACAGGCCTTGCATCATCAGGAACACAGACCCTGCCCTCAGCAGGCACCACTTCCTTTGCTCTGGAGGGAACAGCTTTGTCTCTGAATTTTGTCCACAGCCTGCTCTGCTGGAAGCTTTGTTTGGTTTAATGAGAGAGGAGGGAAAGCTGTCAGGAGGTATGGGCTATTATGATGGGTCTGTTAGCTGAGGGGCGGTGAAGAAGAAAACCATCAATAACTCTAGGGTATAGTGTTCATGTCAACTTTTTAATTGTAGGTAAGGGATTTCTGCCTCTACAATTTATATTGGTGATCATCTGCTGCTTGAAATCCCAACCCTCCATGCCTGAGTGTATGTAGAACTGAAAGGCAGCCATCTTTGTAGCTGCCATTTTTAGCATCCCCAAATGTGTTTCGTCCTTTCTTTCTACTTGTGAACCTGGGGCCCATTAATCCATCCTTTGAAATAACTATTTCCCTAAGATTTCTGGATTCTTAATTCCCAATTGGAGACTTTACCGGTGTAGCCAGAAGGCAGCCACACCTTGGGCTTGGTTTGGTTTGTGTTTACTAGTACTTCGGTAGTGTTAAGAGCATCCGCTAAACATGGAGAGATGGATATTCAGTTTGCTACAGTTTTTATTTTAGCAATCATTATTTGATCATTTACTTTATGCTAAATTTTTGCTAAGTATTTTACTGACATTGTCTCATTTCACCCTCACAACACTTGCGAGTCAGGTATGACCCCCATGAGGCAGCAGATGCTAAGAGAAGGGAAGTTGCCAGGGCTGCACATCTGAACATTGTATGAGAATTGCAGAGCTGCATTTCAGATGCAAGGCTGCCCGATCCCAGAGCCTTTGCTTGTAACCACTGCATCCCACGTCTTCTTCCAGAAGTTCCTGTGTGTTTGCTCTCTTGTCCTAGAAGAGTATTTGAATGCTTCTGTGAATCATCCAAAATGTTAGAAAATTTAAAGAGAATCTAAACTTCCTTCTTTGGTGGGGACCTTGTGCTATCAAAAGACCTCACTGTCTTTCGCCTCTTATAGGCTTCCAGGAGATGCATTGGCAATGCTGAGCCTGCTGAGATTGACAATCTGGACTCTAAGAAAGAAACCCAGAAATCCTCTAACCTTTCTACTTTGAGCCTTGACGCCCCCCACCCCACCCCGCCCCCCATCACCAACCTCCTGCTTTACTTTGTTCTGGGACCCACATGCCACAACATCTGGGCCTAAAGATGCCCCATCGAGGCCCTCACCTGTTGTGGGCCTCTGACGCTCATCTCTTCCCTTCCTTCTCTGAGAATGCCCACAGTGTGTCCTGAGCAGGGAGGAATTGTATTTCCTTTCACCACCTCATTCTTTGCTGGTCCCAGATCTCAGTGCATTGTCTTAGTGGTCCTGCTGCCTTCCCAGGCCCCTCACCAAAAGGAGGTTTGTCATGGGGGTAGTGGCAGGTAGCATGGGCCACCACTGATGTTAAGTGTGGACATAGGAACAGCAGGACTTTTGTTTCTCTTCACTTTGTAATTGTCCTTAACACAAGGCTGACAGCTACACAGTATGAGTCACTTAACTGTGGACATCTCTTACCAGAAATACAATTTTTGACTGATTAAAACTATCTATTGGCTGTAAAGTTTAACCTTGAAAGTGCTCCTATATTTATTTTTCTCTAAAAATGATATTATAGCATTTGGATTGTCTGTGTTTTATAACACCTTAATTAATTTACTTTTGTTCCTTATATCACATCAGATGGTGAATTATTTTTTAAATTGCCAATATTTCAGAGTCCACTTGGATTCAGAGAGAAGAGAGGTTCTCAGCTGTGTTCTGTCAGACTCTTTAAAGAGCACCAGAAATAAAATGTCTACATTTGATGTTTACGTAATTATGTCAGTGATACATAATATGGAATCAAATTCAGTTTTGCTTTCTATGGCTGTTTTGGCAGTCCTGTTAGTAGCTAGAGTGGAAGATTTGGTCCTGGCAGAAAAATAACTACTGTGACTCAGAGCTCCAAAGAGACAGGTGATTGACCAAACGATCTCATTTTAAAAAGCTGGGTTTTACCAGGCCTGGTTTGTGCAGGCATCTCAGCCAGCAACCTTGGTGTATGTGGGTCTGCTAGACATGGCACATCACAGATCATTCCTCTCTCCCTGCTTCCTTCCCTCCTTTCTGCCATTGTATCATTTGCAGTTTGCATCAAGAGTATAGTGAAGGAAAATAAAAACAAATATTCAAACTATAAAATTAATTTAATTGTTATAGGTAAGTTTCAAATTTGAAACTTTCCCCAGGTTTTCTCATGTCATGAACCAGGGTTCAAGATGGATCCTACCATATCACGTGGCAGAGGCAAAGAGTGGGCTTTACAGGGGGAAAGGGAAAGGGACAGCAGGAAGAGAAGTAAAGGTTTGGGTTCCCATGTCTCCCCACATCCCTCAGAGTAACCTTTCTGGCCTGCAGTGTAAGCCTGTGACGCAGTGGAGGACCCCAGCCCCACTGCCTCTTTCCACTTTTACAGCTCGGATGTGGGAGCAGCCTTGTCAGTGGTGCAGTAAGCAGACTGCTGGGTCACAGGCACGATTTGGAGGTCCAGGGACCTGTCTGGGAATGCCAGCTGCTCAGCACCCAGGGGCCGTGGGCTGGGAGAAGTTTCAGCTTCCCCTACTGAGACAGGAGGTCTTCCAGTCTGTGGGAAGTGAAGCTGGGGTGCAGCCTCCTCCTCATTTCAACCCAGACTCAGCTTCCAGAGGCCTTTAAGACAGCACCACTTGGTGCCCTACAGTAACTAATGGTCATGCCAGAAGAAAGGAATTCCAAGAAAGGCTGTGATAAAATGGTTCAAGTACATAGGTAACAGGAGTCCACTTTGACCTGAGAGAGAGTTTGGGGTACCTAAAGAGATAATAAATTGCATGGGTGTCCTGTAAACACTACTTTCAGATAGGTTTTTCTACAAGAGTGATTGACAGTTTGAAATGGTCCTTTCTTCGGGGTTCTTTGTTTCTCGCTGAATTCGTCTGTCTGTTTGAAAACTGGGTGAGCAGTTGCTGTCATTGAGATCCTAAAGGAGGATGCAGGTGAAATTAAGAGCCAGGCTGCCCAGGGGTGAATCCTAGTTCTGTCCTTTTCTAGTTTGTACTTGAACTCTCTACCCCTCAGTTTACCTGTCTGTAAAATGAGAGTGTAACAGTACTGACCTCGTAGGGTTGTTTAGAGCAGTGGTCCCCAACCTTTTTGGCACCAGGGACCAGTGTTCCTATGAGAATCTAATGCCTGATGATCTGAGGTGGAGCTTAGGTGGTGATGCTAGCTAGCTCTGGGGAGCGGCTGCAAATACAGATGAAGCTTTGCTCTCTAGCCCTGTGCTCACCTCCTCCTGTGCAGCCTGGTTCCTAACAGGTCACAGCCTGGGAGTTGGAGACCCCTGGTTTAGAGGAATAAATGAGTTTATATATATATATATATATATATCATATATATATATAAAGCTTTTAAAACAGTGCCTGACACATTAAGTGCTGTATGTGGTAGCTATTGCTGTTATTGCTGCCCTTGTTAAAACTGGGATCTTTTACCTAGATGGAGAAAATGTCACCCATACACAGAGCAGGACTTACAGGGATGCCTATGGGCAAAACCAGAATCCCGTCAGACACGTTTTCATACCTGACTAGGTGCTTGACTCATTGCCTAAAGCTCTGCAGCTGAAATATTATGTGATGACTGGGGTCTTGAAAATATTCAAGACAAGTGTGTTACGTTCTTGGTAGTCATTGGAGGCCTTCGTCATACTCCTGTACAGTGTCTGGTTTGGAGCTTTATAGGCAACACAAATTAACTGAAATGTTTCTACAGTAACTAAATAAAATAAATTACTAAGAAATGTTGTTTGATAAACAATTGAAATTAGAACAGTCCTTATCAGAGATACTTATACTTATGCTATATATTTATAGCATACTTAATATAAAGACATTCTTTCTAATAATATTCTGGATCTAACAAGAACCAACTGTCTGTTGTGAGCACTCCTGACTTGACCTCAAACCTGACCATCGGTGTGAGGAAGAAGCTAGCCTTTATCCATAGACGGGAGTAATTCTGATGGGGCAAGGTTGCTGCCCAGGCTACAGAGCTGATTCACCTGCTTCAGCATTGTTGCTGCTGTCGGGAGCTGTGGCCATCTTACGTCTTGAGATTCAGCCTCTACAGCTTGGCCTCTAATCCACTCCTGTCCATCAAAGCCCAAAGCCAAGGTCAATGAGAGTGTCTAATAATTGTTGGTGGCTTTGTGACAAGGCGGTAGATGACTGGTGGAGGGGTAGACTGGCCTACGCGATCCTGTGGAATGGTGGATGACGACCCGCCCGACGTACAGTGCATTAGAAGGCAGCTGGCATAAATCTTTGATGGAACATTCAGCAACAAAATAATTTTGTATGTACAAGGACATAATTGCCCTCTGAGAAGTTATATAGAAAATGTTTGAATTTACCTACCTTAGATTATAACCCAAAGAAGGATTTTATTTAAAATGAATGCTAAAAGTTTTGACCAAGATAAGAACCTATTAGTTATAAATACTGGAAGGCTTTATTATGGGCTTTGATTTTAGCCTATTAATCACATAGGGGATTAATCTAAGAGAGGATTTTGCTGAGTCACCCGGAAGCAAAGTGAGACCCACAGGCCAGTGAGCAGGCGATCATGATGATCAAGGAAGGGGCTGAAGGGCAGGCCAGCCTGCCAGAGCGTGTGGATGTGCATGTGTCTCCAGGCTAAATGCTGGCTTAAGAATTGGTTAAGAATTAGCCAGTCAAGGAAGAATGCTATTATTCATTCTTCTTCTATTATACTGTTATACTACCATGCTGTTATATTCTACTAATATGCTATTATGATTCTTCTACCAAATCACCTTTTTAGTATTGAACAGCATGAAGTAACTTCTGTTTTTTCTTCTTTTAGACCACTGCTCTTCCAGACAAGTGAACATGTGGCCAGTAGTCCCGCCCTGGGGGACATCATTCCATTTAGCGTCATTATTCAGTTTTTGTTCACGAGAGCACCTGCAGAGCTGAAATCCCCCTTCCAGGTAATAAAGTGAAGCCACAACCCTCTTATGAGTCTTCCCTTTTAACTCTGTGAATGCACAGCCCACTCACTGAATGTATTCCTAGCCTTTTTTTTTGTCTTATTTCATGGATTTCTGTCTTAGTAGCGTATCATTAAGGCAGGAAAATTCCCACTGCCCTGCCCCTACTTTCTCTGCAGTGTAAGAATTACCCAGTGAATCCAGAATTAGCCTTTTAAGTAATAATGACAAGAATAATTTATGTTTATAAAGCTTTCTTGACGGAGACCCCATTTCCTTTGCTGACCCACCTTTCTTTCCTTAGGTGGGTATTTGAGGTAATTTCACCTTGGGAATCTTTGAGAGCGCTTGCTGCCAGTCACAGGAGGAATGCGCATGCGCTCTCTCTTCTCTGTGTTTCAATCCTGCAGAGGGCAGAATGGTCCCATGCACGCTTCTCGCAGTGGCTGGATGACCATCCATCTGAAAAAGACAGACTCCTACTCATCAGGTAAAGCCATGTGTTTTAGGGACACCTATCTGTTCTAGAAGCCCAGGGTGAGTTGGGGACCCAGGGGAAGAGGAAGGAGCAGGGCCTGGGGGGATGCGTACACATGATGGCACCTCCTTGTGGCAAGACCCCGTCACTGCATAAGCACGCATGCTGGAGCTCCAGTCAGAACTGTTGGGCACAACAATTTTTGCTTTCTGTGTCCTTTGCTTCTAACTCTTTTGTGCTATCCTATGTCTGATGCAGTCCTACGAATTATGCACTTTTGGTTTTGAAAACCAACCTCAGCTATAAAAAGACTCCTTGTCTTAGCTCCACATTTTGTTTCATTTTCATGTGTTGTAGTTATTGAACTGGTGGAGCACAGATGCAAGTACACTTTTAAAACAAGATCACCCAGCAGCCATTTAGATACCACATGCCCTCCAGTAGTGCCCCACAAATGTATTCATACACATATGCATGCGTGTGCACACGCGCGCGCGCGCACACACACACACACACACAGATACACACCCCATAGACCCTGGCCATGCCGAGGTTGGGGTGCATCAACTGTCACATATGATTTACTAAGCATCTCTCTTCCATCAGCATTCTCCTCTGAAATTGCTCTTACCAAAATCTCCAGAAACCGCTTAGCCACCAAGCATTTCTGTTCTTAACATACACTCTGCAGCATTAGCTAGAGTTGACCATCACTTCCTTCTTGAAATTCCTCATTGACTAATTAAACACATTTTTACTGATGCTCACTATGTGCTAGGCCCTGAGGACACAAAAGCGAACTGAGACACAGCCCTGCCCTCTTGGAGCTTCTATGACATCATGGTCATCTGTTTCTGTTCTAACCTTTCCAGCCATTTTTCCTCAGTCTCATTTGCTGAGTTGTCTTCTTCTGTCCACTTTTTAAATGTTAGCATTTCCCACAGTTTGTTCTTGGCTTGTTTTCCTTCACATTCTGTCTGTACTGTAGTCCCCGGGTAAGTTCATCTAGACCCATGACTTTAGTGATCTCTTCTATCCCGGTTGCTTCCAGGTCTGTGACTCACTGTGATTGCCCAGATCCTCAGGCCAGCAAACTTGCAATCGTATGTCACCAAAGTTCCACGTAAATCTCAACCCCAAAATGTTAAAAATAAATCATCTTTCCTGTCATACCTGCTCATTCTTCTAGACTCCCTGTCTTGGTTGAGGTGTCACCATCACCTATCCAGCCAAGCTAGAAAACTTTTTAAGTCATCATGCAGGTCCTCTGTCATCCTCATCCTCTGAATCCAATCAGCCATCCCTCTTAAATAGCTCTCAAAAGCGTTCTAAGTTCTCCTAGGGGATCTTAATGCTTTTGATCTGGGAATCACAGCACCAAACAAGCCTTTCTTGAGCCTAAATGTGGATGATGAGTTGGGTTCCTCAAAGCCAGAGTGGGGCTGATGTGGTGATGTGGTTCTCAACCATGTTTGCACATGAGAATCATCTACAGGCTTTGAAAAATTCTGGTGTTCAGGCCACTCCCTTGACTGCCTCAGAATCTCTGGGGCTGGGCCCTCACATCAGGATTTCTTAAAGCTGCCCAGGCAGTTCCATAGCACAGCCGAGGCTGAGACCCATTGCCTTAGTTATCAGGTAAGACTCCACCAAGGAGGGACGCCGTGAGAGGCCACTGAGAAACATCAGCCCATCAGCTTCAGGGAGTCCCAAAGACTCAGCTGCTACCCACTGGATAACAGAAGAGAATTTAGGATTCAGTTAAATTAATAGGTTCATTTTTGTCTTCTTAAACTGGAATGAGTTCATCTAAAGCAGTTGTCTTGCTGAGGACACATCAGAAATCTGTTTTCTTTTGCTTTTCTTTAAAAATGTCTCCTGGGTGATTTCATCAGTAGTGTTGTTGCTAAGCTTATATTTGGCAACTGAAAATCATGCTAAGAAATAAGGTCATGCTTTTTAAATAAGGCCTATCATTCCACACATGTCTGCTATGAGAACCTTCATGCTCTAAGCAGCAAATCGAGATTCTGAAACACCATGCCCCTGCCGCGGTCCAAGCTGCGGGCAAGGAGCAGAGCTGTGTTTTAGAAAATGTTCTCTCGTCTATTATTGTACAACTGATTTTGTCCCTGCGTACTGAAGCACCACTGGATGAATTTCTTTCCCTTGTAGATAAACCCAGGGTGAGTATTGCTCTTTAAATGTCAGTAAATTTGTTTTAGCTTTGGGGGCAAACCTTGTTATATACTCATTTGTTTCTTCCAGCATAATATGTTAGGTTGTCATAAAGTAGGACAAATTGAGGACAGTGTGACTACTGCTGCTGAATAAATGTCAAATAATGAACTCTCTTCTGCCTTCCTATTTCCTTTGACACCAGATGTTTCTCTAGAGCTTGAGTGGATGCTCATCAAGTTAATTTTAAAATCAGAGTAATCACTGGCTCATGGGGCCAAGTGGTGTGAGTGGGGGAAATTGTACGTACTCAGCTCCTACCAGGCAGGTGCTCCAGACGTGTGTGTCCTCGGATGTGGAAGCTGCCACCTGGGGGAAGACCTGTGGGTCTATAAGTGTTGACTATGTTCTCAGTAAAGATGAAGACCAAGTTTTTGATGCAAAGATTTCCCAAGCTTTGCAGAATTGGTGGGATTGGCCTCAAACCCTTATATACTCTTGCTATTTACAATGAAGCAGCAACTCTTTTTCATTATGACCTTCTCCTTTTGCTTTTCCCTAGTCTAAATGGAATACCTTGAGTGTCAAAAGTGTTTGCAGACTTTATTCACCTATTGGTATTTTTTATCTATACAATTATCAGACCTCAGTGCGAGATGTCTCCTTGACCTCTAGCCCTCCTGCTGTGGTCGGGGCCCACAGGCTGGGAAGCATTCCCTCCACTCCTGTATCTCAGCAGGACTTCAAGATCCCTGTTGTGGAGAGTAATTTTTGGTGTCTCTTCCTGGTGTCTCTCTGGCACTAGATACCCACCAGTTCTGGGCACCCGAGAGGAGACCAAAGGGAAGATGGAGCCGGAGAACACTGGGGTTTACCAGCGCAGTGAAGGCACATGTAGATCTTGAAGTCATTTATGCATTTCAGTACTAAGTCCACTGATCTTTAATGCCTGACAAAAATCAATTTTCTGTTCCATAAAAGCCTCCACTTGGCTAGTTTATATCACATTGAGCAGTGCTGCCATGTTACCACAGCCATTTCTCTAATTGTTTGCACAATTCCTGTACTAAATTTTTTCAACAATGCTAACTTTAAGAATTGCTTTATTTTGGTTTACAAACTAGAGTTGGGACTAATTCTTACATAATGCTTGGTCTGACTTCCAAGAGAGCTGATGTTTTGTTCAAGCAAATGAAGTAATTTAATAATTGCTTGAAAATCTTGCTCTTATTTTATGTGGGAGGGCAGCTTTAATCTGTTTTTCTTCTCATAGTTCTGATAGTTTTTGATGAATACCCCCCCAAAAAAAACTAAGCCAAACTCATTTCTGAACTTTCTTCTATATAGTGTATAGTTCATGTCTTTTCTTTTTGAATGCAAATCAAACTAAGTTGATTTTTGTCCATTTATTAGATAAAATGGATCTAATCCATTCACTATAGAACAGTTTCTGAGAATTTAAGTGCACTAAGTTTTTAGACTGATATATATACCACTGTCTCAAGGAGAGTTGGGGCCCTTGGACATTTTTCTGCTGTGTATGAATCTGCAGGGACTGCATTAGGGAGATTGGCGTGATTGCCCAGGATGCCATAGCAACTTGAAAAGTATTACTAAAAGAAGCATGGTCTTTTTTTTTTTTTCCTTAAATAGCTTCAGTAAGGCTCAGCTCTGACATGAACTAAGGTATCTCACAAAACATTATCTCTAAGAGCATTAGATTCCATTTTGTATGCCTTTGCTTCTTTTGAGGACTCCAGTAAGCATGTTTCTCCTTTACTTTCTTCTGCACTTTTTACATTTACTTTTTAATACATTATTCTTGTATTTCTAATTCATTCTTAAAATTTATTCATCATGGTTGAAGTGTAAACATCTTGCTCAATTACATGGAGAATCTGAGGCCTCCTGAAAGTGTGGTTGGGAAAACAGTATTCGAGTCTTTATACATATATGTACCTTGGAAGAGAGCTAGGTGCTTCAGAGTACAATCTTTTAATTCTCATATGTCATATAGGTATCCTTCCCATTTTGCAGATGAGCAAACAGGCTCAGATGTAGCCCATATCACACAGCCGGGTAGTGGGGCAGAGTCTGACATAACAGCTATGCTGCTTAAATAAAGGCTGCCAGTCCGCCACAGTGCGGATTTAAAGTAATCACGCCCCGAATAGAGCACAGAGCCAGCCTTCAGGGGCCCCCAAATGCTCGGATCCTGCTAGGCCAAGGCTGTTGATGCAGAAGTCACAGACCTTTCCACCAACTCATGCGACTCCAAGGTAGTTTCAATTCTTTTGTGCTGCCTGGAATTATGAAAGGCTTTATCGAAAAGAGGGCATTTGAGCTGGGTCCTAAATAAAGAGCTGAACAAGGAAGAGAGCAAGAAAGGGCATTCCAAGAATAAGGAAGATAATGAGAAAGGCCTAAGAGAATGTGTCTCAATAATGATGAGGTATTATTCAGTGTGGTCAAAGAGAAACAGGCCCTTCTGCAGCCCTAGCCTTATTAGGCAGAGACATCTTTATTCAGTCATACTCACACACACCCCAGTGATCTCTCTCTGGATGGGCACTGCGGTTGGACTAGGAGTCAGACAGGGTGAAGCTGCTCTGCACATGTGTTGGTAACACAAACAATGGAAACTAATGATTTGAAGATCAAACTGTCTAGAACCCAGCAGTAGCAGAGTTGGGGGGGAGGTGGGTAGAGGTATCAGTGACAAGGCTGGTGTTCACTGGAGTTTAGACATTGTCCTAATGGGGATAGGGCATGACCAGTGATGGACTGCAGGTGATGGCTCTTGCTATAGTGTGGCAGGGCTGAGATAGCAGCAGGATGACCATCACCTACAAGGCTACAGCAGTAATTGGGGCACAAAATGGCAAGATTCAAACTGAAGCAAGGGGAAAGGAGGGACCAGAAGTGGAAATACATAAGGCAGATAGGACTTGGTAACTGATTAGGAGCAGCATTGAAGATAGATAGAGGCCTTAGGGAGGTGATGGTGCCTTTTGTTGAAATAAGGGAAGGTGGGCAGAACACCACCTTAGGGATGTTTTTTCTCTCTAGGTTTCTCCTCCCCCCGTCCCCCTTTTTTTAGAGCAAGTTTAGGTTCACAGCAAATTTGAGAAGGTAGAGAGTTCCCATTTCCCCTTGCCCCAACACATGCATAGCCTCTCCAGTTATTCCCACTTCACTATCATCCAAAGCCAGTAGAGTTCATTCACTCTTGGTGCTGTACATTCATTCTGTGGGTCTGGACGGCCCTAGGTTTCTGACGGGTGAGTATGAAGGATACCTGGAAGAAATCAGATAAAAATATCCAGAACACAGGTAGAAACAAATCAGGAAGGAGCCCAGGACTAGAAATAAGAGAGTAGAGATTCAGTTAAGTATAGTAGCCAAGACTATGAAAATGGATAGGAGTTGGAGGCACTAGAGCGGTTAATGAGCTGGACAGACTGAGCAAGTACATTCCCCACAGTTAAATGAAAATAATGAACCAACCCGACCAAGGATGAATATTTTCAGTGTTTGGGAGCAAAACCACCACCCAGTTAAGAATTACATATTAGATGGGACTTGAGGCTTAATATGTGAGTTGAGTAATTGTATTAACTTACATCTTCATAGAAATGTTCTATAAAGCATTTACACATTGCTTTGTGAAACTTTAAAACATTAATGACAAAAATTTGTTGTACCGATGATGAAAAATAATGTTTTTAGCCGCACTTAATCATGATCTATCTAACACTTAAACTGAACATCAGTTCAGGGATTGAAAATGTTTTCTATGAAGGGCCAGATACTAAGTATTTTAGTTTTTGCAGGCCATTCGGTCTCTGCCTCAACTATTCAATTATGCCATTGTAGTGTGAAGGCCACCACAGCAACACATGAACAAACATGCATATGACTGGTTTTGGCCTGTGGGTGCTTTACTAACCCCCTGATCTAATTCATGAAAACATTATAATCATAACTGACCGGTATCACATACCCTTGACTCAATTCAGAATGCCTCATTATCATGTCATTTGCCAAAAATTCAAGCCCAAGAGCAATTTCTTCTTTTTATTGGTTCATGTTCTGTCAAACAACAATATAGCGCACCTACTGGTGGTATAGTGCGCACCCAAGGGTTCCACTTTCCTGAGCATGCCTTCCCAAAGTGTGAGCTCTGAATGGGCACAAGCTGCACATGGCTTTTTCAGAAGTGTGTTTAACAGGGAACTAGTAAAGAGAAACTGAGAACAACCTCAGAGGCCAGAAAGCCTCTGATTCTATGATTAGACCACAGTACAATGCAGACTGAAAGATGTTTAGTTTTGTACCTTAACCATAGTAACATTACCAATAAAACATTCGAAGGCTGTTGGTCCCTTAGCTTATGGAATTGGGCAGGGCAGTTCTAGAAATGGGCTTCTTTTATATGATAACCTCTAAGATGTTTTATTTACATAATTTTTTGACATTGTTTTCATTTTGATTTTCAGGGGAGCCCTAGAAGCTTATGTTCAATCAGTAAGAAGTAGAGAAGGCAAAGAATTTGCACCAGTTTATCCCATAATGGTTCAGCTGCTTCAAAAAGCTATGTCTGCTCTTCAGTAATAATGTGAAATATTCCTTCATTTCTATTTTGCACTCACGCATTCAGGGTTGGCAATTAAAATAACACATACTCGACAGCTTTTAAAACAATCAACTTTTCTGTATTTCCTATTGATCTTTTTCTATTTAGCCCTTGTACCTTAAGTAGCATAAAATATTAAAAATCACCCCCTTCAAACTCCAAGGACCTGATTTCTCCAGAGACTTCCAATATTTTTCCCTCCTTTCAAACTTTTCGGTGAGACTAAAACTTCCTTCTCATAACATAATTGAGGCCCCATGTAGGTACACACACATAGTAAGTCCCTACTCCTTTTTAAGAGAGATGATCAAGTTATCTATCACACAATAAGTACGCTGCTTCCTCCACATAACCTTCTTCCTCACTAGATAAGTATACAGCCCATGGTTTCCATATCTGGCTGCTCATTAGAGTCCAGTAGAAGCTTTAAAAAAAAATTCTGATATTAATTTGTATACCATATTAACATGTATGGGGGTAGGAGGCAGGCATTGTTTAAAAATATCCCTAAGTGTTTCCAATATGCAACAAAGTTTGAGAACCACTGGCATACCCCAAAGTGAAGATATGGTGTGAAATGTTCAAATGTCATACTGTATCTGTAATAAAGATAGAGCAAAGCTGTCTTTACACTTTGTGTGTCATTTTATTAAGACTTTTGGGGCTGCTTTAACTTTGTAACAGAGATGCCAAGTTAAAAATAAAGTTTTTACTCTATAACGACTCATATATAGCAGATAATCTAGATCTTTATTTTTCTATTGCCCTTGTCCTACTAACAATTTTTAATTTAATACTGAATTTAATGCATCCCCTGAACCTGTTATTCTGATGTCTCATACATGACCTTCAGTCAAGATCAATCAGCAGAAGTCAGAGATAAACAATTTTTTTTTCATTTTATTTGAAATAATATACAAGAATATAGTGTGCAAAATTTAGGGGCAACATCATGAAGAAGTGTAATGAACTGAAATCAATTTTACAGCTGTGATTTCTAACCAGAAACACCACTTGGTAAGTAACGTGAAAAGCCATGATTGTAGCTCAGAGCAAAAGCAGCTGTATTGCCAATGTATTTGCTCTAAATTTTCGACAGTTGGAGGAAAAGTAAAGTGCAAGTGTTGCACTGCAGTAAGTGCAAAGTTTGCCCCCACCATAAAGATATGACAAAATAAGATACTTAAGATATGTGGCTGAGGAGATACAGAACAAAGTTTAAAAATATAATGGTGTCAACTGTTAATAGCACCGTTACAGTGACTATATCCCAATGCTACTAACGTTACCTTGGCCTAGGTCTCCATTGAAAATAATGGATGGGTGCTGCCACCTGGTGCATAAACTCAGCATGCTCAGGTAACTGCAGCGGGTGGCTCTTATGCTGGGACATTGACAACAGCCACCTGCCACGTGTTCTGGTAGCCTCTTGGCACTGGCCAGACTAAGAGCTCCTGTGTTTGGCACAGATGCTGAGCCATGTGATGGTTGCTCACAGAAAGGCCAACTCCCAGCTTGTTTCATTCCATTATGTGTACAATACAGATTAATAAGCAGTAAGGAGCCAATGTATAAACAGCAGTTAACATATTTTTAAATTCCCCTTTTGTACAATTTAAAATAAAACATGTATACACTTCTCCTCTTTCTACTGTACTTTAGCACCACAGGATATCAATTTTCAAGCCTATATTACCTGATAGACATATATGAAGTTTGGAAGAAAAATAAGGCAATTTGGTTTACATTGTTGATAGTTTTAGCTTACTTAATGCTCTAATGGAGAAAGCAAATCCTCACGCATATTATTAAATCATTTCAAGACTCAATGCTATCAGTATCTTATGGTCACACGAATTCAGGACAAATGGTGGGACCTTGATCTTAAGTTTTTCCATCAACAGTCAATGTTTATGCAAATGCAGACTTAGCATAAGCGTCCTGGTTTAATGCTGTTGTGAGCCCTGTGGAGATAAAATTAAAACTCAGTTCATGTTTACAAATAGATAGCAGTTCTACAAATGAAAGCTTAGATGGATAATATAATGTTTATAAACTTTACTACCATTAAAAAAAATTATAGATTTTAATTTTAAAAGTTTGCTAACATCTGATGGCTCAAACATCCAGAAAATTTATGAAAATGATGAGATGGACTAGGACATGCAAAAAAGGGGATCCAAAGTCCTACATGGAATTCTGAGGTAAAAACCTGAAAACTCCAGTCTGGCTACCCTCTGACTACTATTTCTTTAAAAGACGTTCTTGAAAAATTTAAATGTGAACTGCACGTTACTATAAACAGGCATAAATACACAGAATTTAAGATGTCTTTGGCCAGCCCTCCTACTGCAAACTGATGTCTTCACTTCATGTTTAGATACTTAAAACTGAGCTCATTCTGTTCTATCATGTGATATTTTCTTGTAATTAATTTAAAAATACTTAACTTAGATACTAGTGTAGTGATGGAAAAGTTCCAAGAGCCAAGTCTAACCGGACAGCATTAGTATTATGGTAAGAATACCGGTCTTCCTGGGTCTTTCTATTTCTTCTCCTTCTTGAGGTGTATAAGTTAGGATTTTGGTACAAATGTCAAAAGTCTCCAAGAAAGTTGGTCAACCTAGCCCCCCATATCTCTAATACTTCTATTGCCCCTCACCAATTAAGAAAAACGGCTTGTTGAAACATACCACCCCTAAATTAGAAAAAATTTCTACTGTGATATTAAGGAGTTAACACCCATTTTTCAACCCTCCTAGAAATACTACATTCTAAAATTATCTTTTCCACCTCAACATTTCTGGATATTCTAAAGTATGTCTGAGATGTCTACTTTTCATGTTAAAAAAGTAAATGGCACTGAATGATGAAAAGAAAGAAAGCCTGCCTTTTGTAATGGTAGAAAGACATTACTAGGTCTTGAAGTATAAAAAGGCTAACAACATAGCACAGCCTTTTAAAAGTTATAACAATTGCTCCAACATGCCAGTATATTTGGGGGTGGGGGAGGCGGGGATCAAAATAATTTTAAGCAACTACTTGTTGAAACATACTGAATTGGTTCTTTTCCTTTTCCAACAGTCAGGATTTAAACGTTTTTGTTCTTCAGCCAAAGCCTTTGCTTCTAATGTATACATCCTTCTCTCTTCATTCTTCATTTTCTTCCACCTGTCACCAAGGATCACACTTATGGCTCTGAAAAATAAATATTTATACAAGGCTGAAGGCAAGAATTTTTCATAAAACTCATGTGAAGTGCTGATACATCAGGAAGAAATGTAAAATTAGAAGGAAAAAAAAAGACAAAAATCTTGTCCAAAATGAAGGGAAGAAAAGGTCATGATTATAGTAGTTATTTCCAGTAAAATCTCAAGTCATACAGTCCATTCGTCACAGTCTTGGCAGTTAAAGTCTCCAGAATAGTGCCAATATTTCCAATTGTCAAAGGACATATAAAATATCTAAAAATGGATGTTCTACAAAGCATAGATTTAAAGAATAAAGTTAACTATTTCAAAGAAATAATTTAAATTACCATTGAATCTATCTTGGTACATCGGTTTAAGATACTAAGGCAGATAATATTCAGTATGAGCAGCATGAAGTAATCAACTATGTTAAAAGCTATTCATTCTTTTGTGCTCATACTTGTCAAATAATTCTAAGTCATTTTTCATTCGTGCAATCATAGTGAAAATGTGGTGGCATTAACCATTCATACCTTATTGCTTACCTCTTAAAACAACACCAAATAAACCTCAGGCAATATTTGTACTCATCACTTGAGAAAATTGGATAAACTCAAATAAGTCAAACTGACAAGATATCATAATAGAAATCTGAAGCTATTTCTTATTTATATTTGTTAATCTGCCCCCAAACCTACTAAAATAGTCTCATACAGGACACACAGACCTAAATCATTTTCTTCTCTGGAGAACTTTTAACAATTTCATGACAAACAAAACAAATGGTCCTGGAATGTCCTGGAATTATTACATGAAATATATACAAACTATTTTTACAATAACTGATAGGGAAGCTAGAGGTAGGCATCTAAGCTTTAGAAGAACAGTAACCACAGAAGCTCTACTACTTAAAAAGTAATTGTGTAGTAAATATGTTTTTTAATCCCATAAGTCAATGTAATTAAACACTATACTACATCTTCCTTTATCATAATTAAAACCAGTTATTGTAGTCCCTGTAGTCAACTACATACTGGTTGACGTATTTACCAGTTAAACAAACCAATAAATATTCATGTACATATCAATTCCCAAATCAGAGATGCATTTGATGTAAGATGCTTCTCTTTTTAAAATGTAAACTTAAAAATTAAGCTCACAAGAACAGACTGGTGGTTACTAGACATGGGGCAGAGGCATAAGAGATGCGGCGAAATAGGTGAAGATGGTCAAAAGGTACGAACATCCAGTCACGGGACATAATGTTACGGCAGGGAGACTTATAGTTGATAATGCTGCGTTGTATATTTGAAGGTTGCTAACAGAGTAGAGATCTCAGAAGTTCTCATCACAAGAAAAAAACTACCTATGTATGGTGATGGATGTTAAGTAGACTTATTGTGACCATTTTACAATATATATATAAATATCGAATCATATATACTTGAAACTAATATGCTATATGTCAACTATATCTCAAAAATATATAATAATATACACATATGTAAAAAATTAAGCTCATGAGACATTGAACCTGAATTCAAAACTGAATTATTTTATGTGGATAATAATTTGACTTTTCTCATGATATCAAGGGCAGAGAAAATGGTAGTTTTGATTGTCAGGAAATTAAGAAGATTAATTTTCATACATGGAGAACTTGGTTGGTTTGAGAAGTGAGCAGGAGAGGACTCTAAGAGATGAGGTAAGAGTACAGCAAACAGAATAAAAAGGACTAGAGTTAATTTTTATTCCTGGGCTCTACTGAGGACGCCACTAGGTTTAGTCTTGACAAATCTGGCAGTTATTACAAATTGCCAATACCCATGCATTCACTGTATGACACAGTTGTAAAATAAGTACATTCTTTAGAGCTGACAAAGTTTCTATAAAGTTTTCTCTAAAGATGGAACTGTCAGTTGTTAGAACTATGTCCACTAAAAGGCAAATGACATTTAATACTATTTTAGAAGGCAGATCCTTACCACCTAAGTAATCTAATTATCTGTCTAGGTATAAAATAATTATACATAACCATAAAAATTCCACTTAAACTTTTTACTTTAAAGTCAACCTAAGAAAATAGAATTCAACAATAAAAGCTACTGAAGAATAAGTTTAACTGTCCCAATGCCTGTGAATTGCACTGAAGCATTACTCAATTACTATAATCAGAATCATCTCTTTTATTTTTACCTGTTATCTTTCCCTGGATACATCTGAGTATATTCAACTCTGTATTTTTTGGCAAAAAGCATGAAGGCATTCATTGGTCTTTTGCACTTGTTAGGAGAAGTGGCACTCACAGTCCCTGAGCTGTGGTTTTTGACAGCTTTAGCATACAAAGAACTGGAAGACAGCTGTGATGATCCAGGTGAGCCACAGTTTTTACTGAATCCAGATCTTGCAAAGTCTTGACCTCCAGGTCCTCCACATGACAAAGATGCACGACGCTGACGAGCCATACTACTTAGCACATAGACTGCAGAAGAATCCATAGGTGTAAAGTCATAGCTTAAAAAAATAAATTTGTAACATAGTTTTAATTCAATTTAATTATCTGATTTGTAAAAACAACATTTTTAAAAAACCTTTAATATCTGATTGGAAATTTTAATGTATTTTCTCCTATATAATATTACCAACACTACTTTAACAACTTCACCGAGTTATTTATAAAAGCTTATGTATGCACTAAAATTATTTTTTTTTTAAATCTGTGAATACGAAAGTTAAAAAATAAAGACTTCAAGTACTCCTCCCAACCCCGCCCAAGAATCTTATAATCCACATACTTATTCATAGCTGGTCTCTCCTCCAGATCCCACACACCTATTTATTCTTACTTTAGATTCACTTTTTGACAAATTATATAATCAGATTTCTTGGCCTACAAAAGCCTAAAACTAGAAAAAAATGGTGTGGCAGGCATATACCAGACCTAAAGACTAACTACTACAAATGATAAAATGTTGGGTAAGGGCAATCAAAAGTAGTTAAATGCAGCTAAAGGAACTTTAAAGTGCATAGTAATCTGGGTCACCTGTTTAGATATAGTCATACATATATCAGTCTTCCCCAAAGGCCATATATTATGACAAAGCCTAGTAACTTAAAAAATTCCACACTGATCAGGACAAACCATATTTTGTTTGGTATATTTAGTTTACACAGGCATGGAAATCATCTCTTCGTATCATCTCCTCAACAAGCTTGCCTGGAGGGTATTATTATCCTCTTTTATATGAAGAAACAGAAAGACATAGTATTACTCGCTCAAGGCCACACAGCTACTAGATCCAAACCCAGATGTGTCTGTCCACCTCCAAAGCCCCGGATTTCCTAACCAATACCATGGTGCTCTGAGCTGCCATTAGCTAACCTCAAGGTAAACAAATAATATTAATTGAAAATATTAGCTGAAACTTAAGAGCGAATGTAGACCACGGTCTAAAGATACACTTGTGAAAATAACTCTTTTGTCTGTTAACTCCTGCTTATGCTTTTTATCTTGTCAGAAAACCTTTTTCATTCTAAACCTAGCTCTTTCCTTAAAACAGAAATTCTAATAATACATCAAAACAGATTGATAGTAGCTGCAGAAATAGTAGCTGCTAAGGTAAAGCATATGAGATTATGAATTACTCTAAAGATAGATGGAGAGAGCTAAATGAATGAAGTCCATGCCATTAACTACACATAATAACAATGACTTCTACTAATTATCAACCACACAGTGTCTGTTTAAGGGTATTATATGAAATAAATATACGTAAAGTATGACTCCAAAAATCATCTAATGAATGCAGAGCAATTGATCTTATGTCAGAGGAACACTATCTTAACTTACTCCCAAATATAATTTAGAAAAACAGCAAACTTAAGCATTATAAATAAATCTGACATGAAATTACTACTCTCTACTGAAGGCAATTATTTAATTATAATTTGAAATACCAAAAGATTTCAAATAGGTAAGACAACACTGATGGAAATTAAGGACATTATGCTAAGTGAGATGAGTCAGTCAGAGAAGACAAGTACTGTATGATGTTACTAATATGTGGAATCTAAAAAAATACAAACTCATAAAAATGACAATGATGGTTTCCAGGGGATGGGTGAGAGTGGCTGGGAGATAGGACAGATGTTGTTTAGGGTACGAACTTGCAATAAGTAATGCATAAGCCCTAGAGATCTAATGTACAGTATAGTGAACACACACGATATTGTAATCATCAAATTTGCTAAGAGACTAGAACTTAATTATTCCAACCACTAAAAAGAAATGGTAATTATGTAATATGCTAGTGGTGCTAATTATCCTTACAGTGGCAATCATTTATAAACATATCAAATTAACATGTTGTATACTTCAAAGTTATACACTGTTATGTCAAATATATTGCAAAAAAATTTTTAGGGTAAGCTAATTAACTACTGAAATTTGAAAACTCCACCATCTAGTGGCACAAATAAAACCATCACCTATTTCCAGTATGGGTAAAATTTAAAGCAGCTTTAAATATTCACTCATGCAATTCAGGATTTTGACAGAACTAAAGCATTAAAGTATTACACAGAATATCTAAAAAATAGCGTAACCTTCTGCTAAACCACCTCAGCATGTTTCTTCATTATCTGTCATTCCCAATATGTGCCATGTTTCACACCTCTGCTTTTTGTACACACTATTCCATAAACTTAAAATGGCCTTTCCGACCTTTACTGTCTAATTATTACAATCACAATAGTCTATGAACCATGTTATATATATCGACTCATTTAATATTCCCTTTAATATTATTCTAATTTTACAGATTTTAAAAACCATAGGAAGGTTAATTAACTTATCCCAGCTTTCATAGCAAATCTGTTGCAGGCCCAGGATTTGAACCCAGGCAATCCAGCTCCAGAGTTCATGTTCCTGCCTGGCTACACTGTCCCAATGAGCATGCACTACACCATGCACATTTACCATCCCACTTCCTTCTCTAGGCTGGAAGCAAAGAGGAAGGCCCATGTCTTAACCGATTTTAAATGCCCAGCACATACTAAACTCTCAAATGTTTGATGGGTGACTGAGAGGGTAAAATGATAAATTTTGCAAAACATAATAATGTAAAATTTTAATTGGGTTAAAATCCTACTTCTGCCACTTACTAATAATATGACCTTGGGAAGTTAAACCATCTCACCTCATTTTACATATCTGTAAAATGAAGATAATACATGCTATGCAATGTTGCAGAGCTGAAACAACTGCTGAAAGAACAACAGATATAAAAACGCTTGGTACATAACAGGTACTCACTCGATTAGGGGTACCTATTATTATTGTATACTCAATCTGGAATCTTTGTAAGTTATCAGCTTGAATCCTAATTCTAGCACTAACTGGCTGTTTTGGGCATGTTCCTTTACCTCTCTCAGCTTTAGTTCTCTCTGTAAAATGAAGATATCATCTACTAACGGAAGTGAAGATTAAATTAACATATATACAGTATCTAGTTCATAATAGGTACTCATTATGCTTGTTAAATTACTTGAACCAAAATGTCAATTTCACAAAGTCAGAAGTGACTGTTTTAAACCTGCCTGATGCCTAGAAGACTGGCCTTAATTCTCAATGTATGGTATGGGCTTCTTCAAATCATGCTCTCACTTGGAAGCGTCCTTTCTACAGGAGAGCCAGGATTGTGTTTTAAGAACTCATCATTTTATTGCTGGCTTCTGGTCCTTACTAAGGTGGAGTCTACTCAAATATCTTCCCGTTTGGAAGACTCAAGGGCTTGCTCTAAGTGAGACCTGTGATTTTATTCCAGGGTCCTGGTTCCTACTTAGACTGTTTCCTCTTTCTGCCTTTCTTTCCCTTCTTGCCCAACTTGTATCAGGCAGCATCTCCCTTAACCATCTCCTGTAAGTCATAATCCAATCCACAACAAAAACTTAAGGCAACTTCATGCTTCTCAACTTTTTCATGGTTTCTCCTGGATAAAATTGTTCATTTTCATTGCTTTATGGGGACGAGGAAGGAGGGGTGCTGCTGTCACTCCAAAGTAAAATAAGATCAATGCCAAGGTAATTTTAAGAGTGAATGCCACTCAGTAGCACCAAGTGATGAGAACATGCCATCTTGGAAAAACAGGAATTAAGTAGCCAAGCGTTCCCTTTTTAAAAAACAAAACTTGTACACTATGCGATACTTGATATATAAAAAAAGCATACAATGTATATGAAAAATGTATTTAACATATATATGAAGCATACAAATAAATGAGTGAACTGAAAACCTAAATTAAGACTATTTCCAACATCGCCAAAGTTCCACATTTACCACCCCGCCCGCCAAGATATCTCAACCAATCTCCTGAATGGTTATTCTTCCCTTACTTTTTCAATAATTTAATTATAAAAATGTGTTATTCGGAAACAATATATAAATACTATAGCAGCATTAATTTTGTTAATGTCTATAATATTTAATGTTTTGTTTTGCATAAAAGAGTAAACATAACAGGCCTTACCGCTATCCTTTCAAAGGTTTACTTTAGAAGGTTGGCCCCTGATTAGTTAGCATCTGGAAACTTAGATTTTGGGAAGGCTCCCATCATTCCCACAACTGAGAAGAGTGGCTCAATATATGTACGAACAATATGGTTTAACCCTGAACACCTTTCTTTTTGGAGGTTTTGAATTTTGGTACATGCCAGCCTGAAGCAGCCCATGTGACCAGGTCCCAGTAAAAACCTTGCTGTGTCTAAAAAGCTTTCCTGGTAGATAGCATTTCACAGATGTCATGGCTCACTGCTGATGGATATAAGCATGTCCTGTGTGACTCTACGGGAGAGGACTCCTGGAAGCTCAGCTTCTTCCAGACTTTACCCCATACCTTTCCTTTTCCTAACTTTTATATCCTTTCACTGTAAGAAATGAGAGCTAAGAGTATGACTATATGCTGAATCTTTTAAGTTGTCTCAATCATCGAACCTGAGGTGGATGACCTCCAGCAGAACTGTATGATGTATATTATATATACTATAGAATTATATACTTATAATTTTATTACACATTTCCCAAAAAAATGATTCCATTAAAAAATAGAATCAATCATACTGTATATTTCTGAGACTAATTTTTTAACATTATTTCTAAAATTGATCCATTTTTTAAAATGTATAGCTAAGGATCATTCATTTTCCATTTACATAAAGAATTCCACTGTATGATTATATAACAATTTATATATTTACTCTCTGGTTAATGAGTATTGATACTGTTTCCACGGTTTGCTCTCATGAACAATACAGCTATGAACTCATTTACACATCTATGAGTTTACTTCTCTAGGGTAAACATACAGAGCAATGGAATTGCTGACAGTGTTATAAAATAAGGCCAAATTATTTTCCAAAGTTTTGTTTACACTCTCACCAAAATATGAGTTATCACTGATCTACATCCTAAGAATACTTAAGAGTATAAGACCTTAAAATTTTGCCTCATTTCTTTTTTCAAAGAACAATGTAGAGGAGGGATGTAATCAAATGGCATTTAGATTCCAATCTTGCAGTTATTGAGCATATGGCCTGTGTTATTTTTTTAAAAACAAACAATATGCATTTTTATTTTTAAATTATGGAACATTTCCTCTGGAAGGAAAAAAGACCTTTCATTAGGAATCTGAAGGCCTGGATTCCAGTTTCTGCTCTGCTTCTGGGTGAATTTCTCTCTCCCCTCATCCCCACCCTTTTCTCTTTTTTTAAAATAACTTTTTATTTTTCAATTAGTTAACATACAATATTGTATGAGTTTCAGGTGCACAACACAGTGATTAGACATTTATATTAACTTACTAAGTGATCAACTCCAATAAATCTAATATTCATTTGATATCATAGTTATTACAGTATTATTGACTATATTCCTTATGCTATATTTTACATCCCTATGAATATTTTGCAATTACCAATATGTATCTTAATCCTTTCCCTTTTTCACCCCCCACCCTTACTCCCCTCCCATCTGGCAACTATCAAAATGTTCTCTGTATCTGAATTTGTGGCTTTTGCTTTTTTAAATAATGGTCTCACTTTTTCTTTTGATATACAAATATATTAATCTTATATTTTGTTATATTAATTTGAATGAAATAAAATCTACAGACCAGCAGGAACTCTTGAGAATTCTCTAGACTTGATAATTATCTTAAAGAAAAAAATGAGTCTTAAAATCCCAGATATCCACATACAGACTTTCTCGGAGTACCTCCCAGGACTGAGGGGTTTACAGGGTTGTGGGACTTTCAGTGCTAAAACCAGAAAAGTTCCATACAAATTGAGACACAGTTGGTCAACCTTCATGGGTGTTAGGACACATGGGTTCTTTCTCCTACTGTACCACTTAATAGCAGATGATCTCAGGAAAAAATCACTTCCCTCTTAAGTCTTTACAAATGTCGAATTTTTGCTATATTTACTATTTGTTAAACCATGAAACTAACACTCTTGGTCAAAATGAGTATTAAACAAAGACAGTTAACTAAAGAAAAAAAAAGAACTCACTTTTTAACTCAACACACAGAGATGTAAAACTCCCCATGAGCTGTTGTTTTAATTACCTAATATTTGATCATGTGTATGTACTTCCTCTAAGTACTACTTTTATAATTCTCAAGTATTTAAAGGTTTAGCCTCTTAAATATTTGACTTAGCAATCATTAGGGAGATTAAAGGGTAAATTTTTACGGGGGGAAGAATTAACCCAATATTACCTTTTAAATGTATCAAAAACACCTGAATCATCAAAATTAATGGCATCGGGGTGTCCAGGAGGTAGACATACATCACCAATATGAATTTCACAACATGGAATGCCATGCTGTACCACAGTCAAGCTTGGATAAAATGATGACCAACCTGAAGTTAAATCAAACAACAGTTGCATAAAGGATGGGGACTGACAGAGAGCACACTAATTATTATATGATAGACATATTATTTGAGTCTTAAAGTCATTATTTAAAATAAAATTTTCTAATACAAGTCATGTAGCTTTGCCATAAAACTGAGTACAAGTATTTTCTTTAAGCAATGTAAAAGCCCTCCAAAAGAGTTGAATTCAGCATTTTATCAAGAGATTCTATCCATTAGCACTTCCACAAATCTACAAGATAGCAAGTGATAAATAATGAGCGAGATCATGAAATACTTTCTGAATTATTATGTTTAACATGGTGGCATTGTAATAAGGCTCTGAAAGGTGAATCAAAAATATGGCATATTTGGTAACTACATAAACTAAAATGCAATTACAAGAATATTCCATTCCCCAAACTATGTATCAGGATAACAGAGAACTTATAGTATACCACATGAATCTAAAAGTTTTTTATACCCCAGGAAGTAGAGCTTGATATGACTACCACTAAGACACAAGTATCATCTGGCATTTACTATAGTAGTTTATTTTGAAATTTTCCCTTCAATTTTTTATTCTTAATCATAAAAGAATTACGTGCCACAAGACATAATTACAGATCTAAGGTTTCTTTAAAAAGTTACTAGACATTAAAATTGAAGCCCTACCTTTATTTTTAACATAGAATGGGTGGTCCAGTTTACACTCTACAGTTAGTAAACCATCTTCTACTGTACCAGGATCGAAAGTCAACTTTAGTACAGACTCGCCAAATGATACACTTTCTTCATGTGATAACAACTTTAGACCATCAGAACCATAGCCCTGAAAATAAGTGCATATAGTGAATGAATTGGCAATGTTCAATTCAACACATAATAAAGTTTCTATTACATGTAACACTTTATGGAAAAGGTAAAAATAAACAAGACAGGATCCCTGTCTTTAAAGAGCTTTCAACCCAGTAGTGAAGAAAGGCACATAAATAAATCGCTACAATATAAGGCAGACTGGAATAAGCATTTTAATTCAAGTGTAAATAATGCTATGGAGTTTAATAAAGGGAGACTTTAATTCCAAAAGAGCGAGCTAAGGAAGGCTTTCAATTCCCATTTGAACTAGGATTTAAAAGAATGAAATTTAGTAAGGTAAAAGAGCAAACACCAGGAATAGTCGTACTAACAAGTGCGGAGTATCTGCTAATAATACAAGATGAGCTCAGAGTTGGGGCAAACAAGACTGAAAAGGAGGAGCCAGTTAGTAAGTAAAGGGTCTTAAAGATAGGCAAAGTACAAACTTTCCTTTGAGATGGTATTGGAAAGTCAATAAAAGTACTTTTAATTAATATGATTATTCATTTTAAGATAATGACAAAGGCTAAAGAATTTATTTATTTAAATTTATTAAGTTTATTTATTTATTTAAAGATATAATGAGAGAAACCCATTAGTCTTGAAATGACAAGTATAGTGGTCGTAGAATTAGACTAAATTTAAATTCAACAAATATTTATTGAGCATTTAGTATATGCCAGATACTAGGCTCTGAAAACACAAGCATTAACAACACATGATCCCTACCCCTGAATTCACAGAAAAACAAAGGAGACAAACATGCCAACAGCTAGCTATAGTACCTATTATTACACTAGTGCATGAATGAAGTAAAGAATGAGAGAAGGACTAAAAAAATCTTTAAGGAAACTGATAACTAAATATGAAGGGAGGAAAGGGAATACTCAACTTCATGGTTTTGAATGTGGCAATCAAGAAAGATAACGATACCTTTAGAAGAATAGGAGAATAGCAGGCTGGGAAGGGGGATAAAAGGTGAATCCAATGTCGCTTTATACTAATAAATCAAGTTTGAAGAACTGACTGATACTCATCTACGGATGTCTCATGCAGTTAGAAAAATGCACGTGAAGACTACAGACATATATTTGTAAATAAATGAATTACATAACCTTCTAATTCTTAGAGCTACAAGCCCTTAAAATTAATCCAATCCCACAGATCAGAATGCCAATGCCAAGTGGGGTTAACAATCTGCCCAAAGTCATTCATACAAATAGTTGCCAGAAGAGCTAGAAAGCCCAGGTTTCCTAACTCCAAGTAGAGTGCATTTCACAGGCCACAAGGCGGTACTGACAAAATCAGCAGAGGGATTGGTTAAGAGAATGAAGAGGAGCAGAACTCTGTCTTACATTCTACATTATGGGCAGACAACCCACCAGTCAAAAACACTGAGCTATTAAAAAGACAATCAAGGCACTGCTGTGCTACACAGATCAAGATAAGACAACGTCAGGAACTCATACACTGTTAGATGCTGCAGAGATGTCTAACAGAACAAGCAGAAGTCTCTCTAGAAATTAGAATAAAGCTATTAACCTTTGAGACAATTTTAGAATGGTACAAGCCAAAGTTGGACTATGGCAAACTTAACCATAAAGGAGAGAAACTAAAGGCAGCTATGTCAGGACTAATGTTCTCACGAAACTTAGTAGCAGGAGACAGCAACATCAAACAGGAATTTTAAACTATTTTAAACAATACACATGCCCGATTTCTCTGCCTACAGTGACGATGGTGAAATTAAAGAATTCAAAGACAAAGGTGTCAACTGATACTTATCCTCCTATTGCCCACTACTGCTTTTATCAACTTAAAAAATACCAGTGTTTTATGGAGTTATTTAAAAAGTAACTCAATATAATCAACTCTCAATTATACATTGGGAATTTAATTACTTTGTAGATTACCTAAGGCTTTGTTTCACTTGTTTATCCATTTATTTTTAATGCCAGTTTAGTTTTCTCTATCTAAGAAAGCATAACTATAATTGTAAACCTAAAACCTCTCCATTAGGCTAAGCATCAATAAGTAGTCACAAAACCTCTTTCTAAAATGTACAGTGTCATTTGAACATGAAAGTAAATGGAGAGTACTACCGTAGATTAATAATAAACTTTGTTTCATTTTGAAAGATTGTTAGAAGTTTTAGGAATTTCAAATCAACCTTGTGAGTGCCCATTTGGAGATCTTCTTCATTGTCACAGCCTTCAGCTCTAGCAAAATCTTCAACATCCTGCCATTCTGTATTGCTTCCCTTATGAAAGCATAGTCGTGTGCCTAAAGTTTAAGTATAAAACAAACATCAGATATGTGACAAGGTGCTACATAAGTAAGCTGTAAAAAATTTCAAGTATTTTTTTTTTTACCTTTTAAAAAACAGTGCCAAGCAGTTGAAGGCCAGGAATTGCACCATCCCAAATCGTCATCATCTGAGAGGGAGGACATGCAGAAAATGCCAGATTCTGATTCACTATTTGCCTATGGAGAAAAACATGAACTTTTTTACTTTTAAACATATCTTATTAATATCTATCTTTATCTCAAACCTTCAGGCTCTTTTAGGATATAATTCAATCATTCTCAACTTAGGAAAATATACACTACCTTTAAAAACTATAGTTTTTGAAAGTTTTGGTTAAAATCATGTTCCCATTTGTAACAAACTTTACTAAGTTAATAGAGCTGTATATAAAATCAAATCCAGATCACTATCAGAACAATGAGACATACTCTTTTCCATCTGTTATGTGCTTCAAAAGACTTTCTTACAGAAGGGAAGTTAATATATTTCAACTGTTGTGCAAACTTTGTAAAAGTTTAAGCTCATGAATAAACTCACCCTTTCATGTCTGACTGGTGTTTCTTCCTTCCAGTGGTGAGGGAAGGCTGGCTCACTCTTAGAAGAAGAGGACACTGGTGGAGGGCGTGCATAGGAATGTAAACTTTTGCTAGTAGCTATGATGTGTACAGGAGATGATCTAAAATAAAGCAGCAGTTTTAACCATAAAGTATAGGTCCTTACAGTAGATCTTTCCTTTTGATGAAAAAACTTTATATTCAAAATGCCAATGTTATTATATATAAGACACCTATGGAAATACTAATAAAGACATCAAGATTTCATTGATGATATGCTGGTCCGTCACTCAATCTCTTACCCAAGCCCTTCTCATACATTTTAAAGTTTTTTTCCAGATTCAATAATGTATTTTAAATTCCAAATTACTGTTTCACTTATTTTTATATCGACAAGTACATATAAATGCACATATTTTCATACATGAAGAATGATAACCTCTGTGCAGGGCTCCATATACATTTCTTTCTTGTCCTTTGATGCAGTAAGTCTTAATATGAGTGAATGTATGCCTAATGCAACCAACACTGAACTCGTACTTACCAACCACCTATCACTGGGCAGATACAATGAACTACCTTAAGCTAAAATGCTTAAACTTATCATAGCAGAAAGCAGCCTATTTGCAACTTCTTGTAACTGGACACTACTTCTTGTTTAATACAAACTTGCTGAAAAGCATCTACATAGAAGGGCTATTATTTTGCCCCAGCATCTCTTAAAAAATTTACCCTTTCCCCAGTTTCCCCCTCGAAAGTCTCTAACAAGCAGTGCTCTCTTTAGAGTATGTGGGCTCCTGAGAACATACTAAGATCCTTACCCCACAAAGAGATCAGCTATTCACAGTTAAGGGTGACGTAAGAAGCCAGCCCAACAAAGATGACCAGTAATGTGTACTGACATGGGATTTGGAAAGCAGTAGAGAGGAAGACTGCAAGATCTAAGGGGTAGATGGGTCTGAAGACCCCAAATCAGGACAATTCTCTGAGATGCCAAACAGGGATTTGGTCCTTAACAGTAAAAAGTTTATGCATTTGTGTATTAACCTTTTTTTAAAAAAAGAAGAGGGACATCTTACTTTCCAATTCTTCGCTTAGTAAGAAATTTTACTGGCCTTTCAATTTTATTGTCATCAACATTTTTTATTATAAATTTGCAGAAATTATTTTTAAATGAAGATCCAGGAAACTCTACTTTGCTTTCATGTTTTATCACTTCTTAAATAAAAAACTATACTCTCCAATCAATTTTGGATTTCAAAATACAAATACTGAATGTTTCATCTTTAACCAACTTCTTCCTTTTATTATACATGTAGAACTTTATGACATATTAGAGAATGGCCAAACTGCTAAAAATTCCTTAAGTTCATCTCTGCCTTTATCACCAAAAGAAAATGAGTTTTATCAGTTCTTTCGTTAAACCATTTGAAAGAGAAGTAACAATACAATCTTCTAAAATGTACAATGGTCTAAATGGTCTGTAAAAATTAACATATGAAACATGTCTAAAACACTAACACTATTTGTTTCTTCTTCCCTCTATCCATGCAGGGATAATATAAATTTTACCTGTCCTCAACCCTTCGGTACTGTACAGTTACAACTTCAGACATCCAAAGCTTAATAACTAACATAGTTTAACACTCTACAAGAAGTTGAATGAATAGCCACTGACAAGTGTTAGAGGGCAAGCTCAGATAGCAGAGCGTGACTCTTGGTCTTGTTCCCTATGAAGAAGAGAACCACAGAAAATACTGCAGAGAATAAATTTACATCTTTATGGAGATACTCCTTTACTTATGTTTCTATTATACTGATTTTCTTCTGAAAGGTATATTCAACTTTCCATGAATCATATTACTAATCCTCATGAGTTTGCTGTGAAAAATGAAAAGTTATTATCTCTAAACTAGAAATGGGGAAAAAGGAAAGTCTCAGTAAAATCAAGGGGTTTAATATAAAAGAATTTTTAGTTTTTTAACTATTAAGATTCTAATGAAAACTGGGACTATAAAAGGAGTAATACTCGGAAAGCCAAGTTTTCTTTCCTGTGGAAATTTTCACAGAATTAAACTAAAATGAATTTGCTCTAATCAAGGCGAATATCCTGCTGAAGAGAAGCAGCATAATTTAATGAGCTGCAAGAAAACCAGGCTTCACACCTAAAAAGTTTATTCTTTATCAAAAAATTATACTAACGTAAGAGCACTATCAAAATTCAGTTATTCCTACATCACCTAGTATGAACTATATGGTCTATTCACCCACATGAGTACAAATCTAGGCATTTCTTCTCTCTACAAACTATCATATTTATCTGTCTTTTTACATAGATACTTTCATGATTTTAGGGATAATTAATGAAATATTATCTACTTAGGTCTCTCTAGGAATACTGCTTGAAAACCTTTATATTTCATAGCACGATAACTCATTTTCTTAAATTCTGGTCTGGGTATATGAAACAGTGGTTTTTGCCAATGGAGTCCACATTTAAAGCTCAAGATTTGAAGATTAGCATATTTCAGTAAAATAACATAAGGCCACATACACTGGAAGAAAATGAACCTAGACAAAAAGCATTCATTAAATGGTTAATAGCATTACTTTCAAAACTGGAAAAAAATATTAATAGCTTTTGTGATGACAGCTTTTCAATAAAAATATAGCCAATGTTCCTACCTGTTATAAAATGAGCACTGCATAAGTGGACTTTGTGGACTGGTGGCAATATTTGCTAATTCCGTCAGCCAATCCACTTCATTTTCACGGTAAGTATTTTCTGATATGTCTGAGGTATTTTGGTTCCAAGATGATCTTGGATATTCTTGATGTGAAACATCTGAACTTAGCTGGTATATGGCAGATTGGGTAGGATCACTTTGAACAGCCTGAAGTTCAGGAAGGTCATCTGCAAATAAGCACACTCAAAATTATAAAAAGGAAATTACTAACATAGAGCAATACTCCTTGGAAAAGGAGTCCTCAAATTTCGCTAAGTTTGTGAGAAGAATAGTATAAATTCAAAGTATTTTCTTAAATGAAACAAGTTTCAATTTTAAAAAATGACATCTAGTTCATTAAGGGTCAACAGAGCCTGGTAGAAAAGTAAATCCAATGACTGTAAACATAATAACTTCACTACCTAAACCACTTAATTACCACAACTGTTCATAGACTGGAAAAGCAAGTCTGACATTTTCCCGTTTTTTTAAATAGTTCACCCAGGAGTAATCCATATACCACTGAGACATTTTTACATGAACATGTTAATGAGGAAAAAGGCATTTTTTGTGCATATATTTATTTATTCTGTTCATATGCTTTATTATTAACCTGCTGCTACTACAATGATGAAAACGACAATTTTTAAAAGCTATAGATCATATTATAAATTTTTAGGTACTATTTATTCAACTTTACACATACCAAATTATTTCTTTTTACTGAGGAATTCTGAATTCAGTAATATTTATTGTAGTTCACAATAGACTTTTCTCTCCAAAAGAGAAGACTAGAAATACTACCCAAGTACCACTCACGTACACACCAAGACTATGAATACTCTAAGGAATTCTAAAAAATTAAATTCTAAAATACTGAGTTAAAAAAAAGAAATATAAAGGAGAAAAACGCATCCTGAAGGCCTTAAAAAAACTCTCTATATGAAATATACACCTACACTACAGATCCACTGGGTCCCTTCAATATGTAAGTGAAGAAACTCTTCTAGTCTTGGGAGTTCCCCTACACTGTCAACTATAAAGGTACAGACACGCAATTCCTATTAGGGAAAATATCCCAGAATAGCTTACTAAAACTGAAATGACTTACTTAGGAGTACTGATTCAGGATATCTATTTATATAACTGAGTAAAGGTATTCCCCTTTTCACAGAGCAGGCAAACATCACAACAATTTGAGATAACTCCACCCTATAATCCTCATATTGGTGTAGCTACTTCTCTTCCCTCATTGCCAACATTTTTCTTTGACCATCACTTCTTTATTTACCAAAGAGTTCATTTATGTCTTTCAAACTCAGGACTACCTGATTAAAATCGTGTCCTTGCTCAACATTAATCTCTACTCAGTGAGTATTAAAGCTCAGCAAACCCTTGGCATTCAAACAGGTTTATGTCCCAAGACTTTCAGGACCTCCAAATTCCCAAAGAACACTCCAGCATATAATCTCCTGTGTTTCATCTTTTGTAAAATGATAACATCTTTTCAAGTTTTTTGTAAACATTTAGGACAACAAAACCAAGCTGAAAAACTGGGCAGCAAGCCAAGGTCACTCAGTAAGCTATTTACTCTTCAATACCTCAAAGCAATACAATTCAAAATCATACCTCGACAAAGCTACACATTTCTATAGGACACCTATCACTGGAGTAGTTTAACAGTAGTGATAACCACAAATGTCAGATCCTCAAGTTTCAAGGGTCCACTGTAATTTCTCCTGTAGGATAACAAACCAGCCATGAGAGCGGCCAATCATAATTACTGAACTCACTAAGATGTTTCAAAAGCAACCCCTTTTGAAAAGCCACACAGCAAGGTTTTCCTAAGGTGTTTAATAGCCTGATCTTTTCCCACAATGTAAGGCAATTTAGTTTATTAATTTGTAAATGAGTCTCTATGATACCATAAACAGTCTCAGATTTATGTTGGTTTTGAGTAATATTTTACAAGCAATAACAAAACATTTCAAACTCCTACTAATGTACAAAACTTCACATACTTTTTAGCAGTTCAAAGCAGGCTAAACATGAAAACTAATCTGAATCTCAGTGAGATTCCTAAAAACTTTTAAGTTTGTTTACCAAGCTCCATGTGCTCATCACAGGAGTTATAGCCAGGTGAGGATGGCAAATTTTCATTACACTGCAGCAGCTCCAGTGAGTCATTCATTCCTGAAGCTCTCTTGTCCATTACCAGCAGGAGTTTCTGTACTGCATTAGGCATCTGATTTGTCTTCACTTCCCACACCATGTTATGGTGCTCCGACTTAAAATAAAATAATTTAAGAAAAATGTCAAATCATGTGATCTGGAGAGCATATAAGTATAAAATCAATCAGAAACATCACAATGGTGTTATCTTTAACTTAATCATCCACTGCTATTTGTACCCCATCGAATCTTTTAGATCCGGATGACACTCTGATATCTTGGCCTACAACCTTGTAGTCGGCATTAAATTACACCCAAATCCCAAAAGATTAATATCCTGAATTTATAAAAGTCTTTTCTTCTAAAGAATAGCACAGTTATCCATATACTTTTATGTTTTTAAGCTATTATCTTTTTCAGACCCAAATATTGAGACCAACAAAACCTTTTAACCTGTATCTTCAAATTTAAAAATTAAAAAATTTTCCTAAATTAAAAAAGACTAAAACAATAATCTATTTTTTCATTTTGAAGATTCTATTTTAATTTCTCTACCAAATGTTATTGTTTCATCTTTAACACACTTAAAATTATATTCTCTAAATAATATTTAAGAATAAACTTCTAAAATGGCCATATATTATATTTCTCACAAAGATAAAATGTTATGTTTTCTTAATGAAAACTTGAGGTCTAGCCATAATAAAAAGATACCTGTCCTTCTGAATAGGCTCTTATTTCCCAAAAAATGAATACTAATCATGGGAGATTTAGCTAAATAAATAGTAAATCCATCTTCATTTCATGCCTATAAAAGTATCATGAGAAAGAAAACAGTATAGGTTAACACATCTAAATAATTTCTCAGGAAGTCCACAAACTAAATGTTATGAGAGTAAAAATTTGTTAATTCCTTTTACAGTCTTGCCTTTGGACATGATCAAATTGGTTATTTAACATGGGTGACAGCAGCAGGAAGATTTCCTGATTTCTCAAGGTCTACTTCAAATCTGATTTTTAAAAAAGTTCTAATGAGCTAATTTAAAACACACAGAAAATTCTGAAAACATACAATATTTTCCTCAAAATAAAATGCACTGCTGTTAAAAGTCACCAACAGGCCCAGCTGATCAAAAAATGCAGTGAAAAGATGTTAAATGCTTAATATTTATATCAGAGTTTTCTAAGTCATGATATAATCACCAAAAAACCCACTGGCAAAATGAATTTTTTCTACAAATGCTTTTTTATGATCTTTTAATTTTTTATTTTTAAAATTTAATTATTTTTTATGGTGACAATGGCTAACTAAATCCATTAAATTTCAGCTGTACACTTTAACAGTAAGGCATATATATATATATATATATATATTTATACTGTGTTCACCTTTAAATATATATATATATATATATTTATACTGTGTTCACCTCCCATAGTTAGATTTCTTTCTGTCACCACATATTTGACCCCTTTACCCTGTCTACCTCCTGCCTCCTCCCCCACCACCTACCCTCTGGTAACCACTAGTCTATAGTCCATGTCCATGAGTCTCTGTTTGCTTGTCCTGTTCATTTGTTGCTTTTCACGATCTTTTTTTAATTATGTTTTGACTATAAAATACACACTTTGGTTAAAATTTAAAAAACCAATTACTTTTAATCCTACTAACCAGATTTATATAATGTTAATATTTTGATGTATCATCTTACATCTCTTTCATGCAGACTCTCATATTTTTCTTCATACTTCGTATATATAATTGATACCTTTTCCTTTCCTGTGTTATTAATTTTTTTTCAAATATCTTAAGATTCTTGACACATCTGGCCAAACTGCGTATTGCCTTACTTTATTTTCTAACATTCTATTTTGGATGCTGACTGCCTGCATGCCTCAAAAATGACCCATATTCTGGGCACTGCTTTAGAGCCTTATTCAATATTGACTGTAAGATATACTACGCAGTGATGGGTTAGGTGTAAGGAAACATGGTTCTGATTCCAAATGTTCACTTACTAAATATATGACCTAGTGATTCAACTTCTATTTCAGTATCTTCACCTGTAAAACAGAGTTAATGATACCTGCCCAACTTCCTTCTGAGAGTAGTTGTAAGGATGAACTGAAAAAAAATGAGCAAAAGAAATGTAAAATGTAAAAAAAAAAAAAAATTTTTTTTTTTTTACTTAAGAGTGACATATGGTAATATTTTTCATACTTTGGGTACTTACTGTCCTAAACAGAACAGTTATTGAGAATAGTTCACAACAGGGGGTCAGACAGCTATCTATCTATTCAGCTTCAGCAATTTCCTCTCTGGGAAATATTATAACAATTTATCAACACGTCTCAATAAAAATCACGTGTCAAGCCACTACATTGGGCAAATAATAGTTTACCTAGCTAAAAGATATTTGAGGCATTCAGAAGAAATTAACATTTTTCTACTTTAGTATAATCTTATTATGCAATGATTAATCGGTCTTATATACAATGGTTACAACAAACCTCCTGGGGTCTAGCAAATAATTTCCCACAAAATTGGTGGCTACCAGAAATATGCTTACTAACACAAACTGATTTAAAACTGGCCAAATCATTATTCTAAGCCTCCACCTTCTCACTGCAAAAATCAAGCAAACTTAACTTGACCGGTGATTCTCAACCCTCATGATACACAGAACAAGTATACTTCCAATAAAATGAGATGTCCAGGCCCCACCTCCAGAGAATCTGATTTATTTGATCTGGGATACAGCCCTGGGCACTGGTTTTTATTTGTTTGCTTTTAAAAAGAACCCCAGATGCAGTGTGAGAACTAGTTGGCTAAAAATAATTGCCAAATACCCTTTTATTTTTAAAAAATATATATATTCATTTTACATATACTGGGTTCAAAACACTATACTACTATACTAGTTTCAATGTTAGCACTCAGTAATGAATCATGAATCTCAATGACTATAAAGTTCTATAAAGGAGGGCTTGGCTATGAATAGGTAAAAAGGAAACGAGAGACTTCTCCCAACAAGAGAAACTCAAATGACCAAACTTACAATTAGCAAAGTACTGGATGAGATCAGACTAACAGAATCCAGTATTACCAGAAGGTAGGATGGTTGTGTGTGTACTGTTGTCATGGATACTAAAGCAAGGGTAGACTGAGATCAGAATCTTCAACCCTAGTTTAAGAAAATTGTTTTTGTAGACAAGAATAAGGACTCTGACATCAGGCTACCTGCATTTATAAATCAAATTTGCTACTTACTAGCTACGTTCCCTGAACAATTTATTTATATGCTCTGTTTGTAAAATGGAGGTATTAAAAGCATCTACCTCACAGATTGTCATAAAAACTCGCTGAGCTAATAAATGTAAAAAGCTTAGAATAGCGCCCAACACAGAACAAACCCTCAAAGTAGAGTGGCTAGTATTATGAGCTATTGTCAGACAATGGGGGAATTGCTGAAGATTTTGGAGCAGAGGTCTGACATGCTCGGAACTACACTTTAAACATTCTGTTTGCATCTATACAAAGTCATGTTGAAATACTGTATGAATATGCAGGAATACCTATAACAAATATTTAAGGGAGAGTATATTAACCTTCTCAATTTCTATCCATATAAGCCGCCTGCTCCCAGCTTCCTTTGCAAGAGTTCTCATAAAAGAAGTTATTTAGTTAATGCCTAAGACATGAGAGGAACTTGTCATTCTATATGAGTTCTCTGAACAGCTAATATTAACAGTTTAGAGAACAGACTTTGAGTTTTTCTAGAAATCTGACACCTCAAATATATAGAACACAATTTAACCTATCCTGATGACTCAAACTCCTTATGAATATCTACTGTGTGCTAAGCTTTAGATAGAGATGTGATCTGTGTAAGTCAACCCCAACTTTAATCTTAAACTTGAAAATTTTCTTTTTACCTTTATAATGAAATTTACAGGTTGCCCTCCTATACATACATATCTCCTCAGAGCTATCCTTACGTGTATGAAACAGTGCTGTTCTTGGGGTCCACAAAAGCAGTGTTGCAGTTTGTCTGTCTTCCCCTCTCGGCAGAGCTCTTTTTCTTTTTTTCCCAGCTACATTTTCTCCTCTCTGTCAACAGGTCCTGCAGTGTCTGCCGCTTACCATTTACAATACATTAACCCCTCCTTGCACTTCTATCATTTCTTCAGGAACTAGTTTAGTTAACTAACATCCCATCTCAATACTCCTTGAATGAGGTTGGAAAAAAATTTTAATTTCACAACAGAGCTACCTACAAATAACAAAAGGGACTAAATAAATATTTGTTGAGTTTTATGTGTTTGCATCTCTCATTGTTCATGGCTTTCAAAAGTTATCTTGAGAAAATGCAGATTTTACTAATGTAAACCTCTTCTACAGCAAATGGAAAGAAGCCTAGACTTAAGCAATAGACTTGGGTTTCATTCTTGTACACCATGTAACCTAAGCAAGTCACTTAACCTCAGCCTAACAGTACCTCTACTTATCTCACAGGGCTAGTGTGAGAATGAAATATATGAAAGCAAAATTCATATACTAGTTTTTGACTTTCTGTCAAACTGTTTGGGGGAACCAAGGCCTCTGATATAGTAAAGAAATACCAGAAGTGTCCATACTCAAAAATACTCCTCCACATAATTATAGCAATTAGACATTCATTTTAATAAACAAGCTCCTCTTTCAAATATTTCCTGGTAGAGCTAACCCTATTGTTCATTCATGCTTTGGTATTACAGGATTCACGTCATTTCTTCACTAGATTAGTGATTCTCAAAGAAGAGTAAAATTCTCCAGCAGTTGCATTGTGAAATGTCATGTTCAGTATTAAAAATTTTTATTGGGTGGAGCTGGGAAGACCCTAATGTTTTTGGTTTGCTAACTTTCAGAAGTACATGTCTACAAAATCTTAGATAAGAGGAGAGGAAGAGAGGACTAGAAACAGCCAAATCAATGAATGAAAAGGAGTAGGTTTTCCTAATGCCTGCCTACTATGTGCAGAGTATTTCCACGAAAACAGCTGTGAACAAAGTACTATTATGGATGAGGAAAACAGGACTCTGATTACTGAATGGGACCATTTTCTTTTTGAAAAGAAATGAGAAAAAAAGATAAAAGGTATAATCAACATAAATTAATTTAGACTTCTACTTTCAAGTGCCAATTCTTCCCTGATCCTTACCTTTCCATCCTTACTATGGATTTCCCAGAAAGGATCTCCTATATGCCCTTCCCTAATCCTGAAGGACTTCTATACCAAACTCAAATTGGTGGCAGGGGTGAGGAGAAGGTAATTTGCAATGAATTTATATCTCTAACATGAGGAACTGAGGTATTTAAAATGGATTACATAATTTCAGGCTGAAATGAGCTTCCATTATAAACTATATTCAATGTAACTTTCTACACCAAGACCAGCTGGGGGCCTTAATGATGTTCTTCTAGAATATTTTCAATTAATCTTTAAACAAAAGATTTCAAAGAAATGTTTCTACAACTTGTTTGCCATTGTGCTAAGGAAAAAGCAGCAAATAAACCACACCCCAACAGTGGGTGATATTCTTTTATTAAAATAAACTACCATAGGATATCATTTACCACCTATATGATTCTAAAGAATTTAACCTCTATGCCTCAGTTTTCTTATTTGTAATTGGGACCAGTACCTGTCTACCTATCATAATTACTATAGGTATAAAAGATACTGCATCACACATGCTTACCTGGTTCCAAAGCACTCTTCTAGCTCATCAGTCACTGCTGCCCAGACCAGACTCCTTGCCTTTGTTGGACAGTGCCAAATCACATCTATACAAATTATTAATTTTGAGCTGATCTGACAAAGAATACTGACACTGATGAAGATAACAGAAAACCCATAATACACCACTATAAGAAGCTATGCACAAACCTGTTTTAAAGAGGACTATCAATTCAAATAGTATTCAAGATAAATCACTGTATGAAAAAACTTGAAATCATCTAAAATTCAGTTTTCCTAAACTTGATTTTAATCTTAAACAATTTTACATTACCTATAGCAACATGTTAAAAAAATAAGCTTTTCTAAGCTCTAACTTAAAAAATTTAATCGTTAGAAATTTTTTCTCTATAGAAAATGATAGTATAAATTATCACATGAAGCACCAAAATAAGTGCACATCAAAATATGAAGAAATATGAATATCACTGATGAATCAGGCAGTTAACAATATCATTCTTCCTGAATTTTGTGATATATAAGGCATCTGTCAGCTTTAAATTTTAAAAAATTTGATTTATTTTTTTCATTCAAATATTCATTTTCTATTTAAAATACATGCAAAATACCTGGCACTATTTGATTAATATTGTAGTAATTTCTTATAATAATTCATGACAGGAAAAAAAAGTACTGATATCTTCATTTCAACTAGAAATACAAGACACAAGTTTGCAATTCTCCCTAAAGGAAACCTTCAGGGCTTCGCAGTTTGTTCTTTCAGACCAAGTCATATACTTTCTCCACTGAGCACCTGGATAGTGACAAAGAGTCCAGAGAAATTCAGTAAAGGAGACAATTCTTAAAAGTGATGGTAACATGCTTGAAGTCTAAGAGGTAGACACTGTAAAGCATGGAAAGATTGGGGAGATAGGTGTGCAGGGAAATCCTGGGAGAAGGTAACTTTTTAACTAATGTATGTAGAAGTTGGAGAAGTGAATAAAGAGGAAGGCGTTTTCCAGGTAAATGAAAAAGTAACTGGGTGTAAACCTAAATAAAATGGAAACTAGAAAATGAAATCAAATTTTCATTCTATAATGTATTAGTCGAGTTAGAATAAACAGCAGTATTTTCCTATAAAGTGATTAAAGGGCTTCCTTAAAAGGATAAAGTAGTTAAAAAACATAAGGAGTGGATTTTTTTCTTTTGAATATAATTTATATTTTCTTAAAACTTGCCAAATATTGCCAACCCAGCAAGAATTGTAATCAAAGAAACTGAAAAGACCCTTAACACTCTTGTTAGTAATCTAAAGCAAGAGACAATAGCCGGAAAAAAAAAAAAAGAAAAAGCAAAGCCCGAAAGTTCTAAGAACACATTACAAATGTAGATCACCAATAGTTAAAACAACAGAAAATTACTGACAAATGTTAAAATTATTCTAACTCTCAAAGGGTTTCATTTCAAAACCACTCTTCGGAGTCATCTGTTACAGCAACGTAGATGGAAATAAATAAATCTAAAGCGCTTTGTCAGAATTGTTGGTAGGACTCCAACACTTCCTAGTATACACAATTCCCTTTTACCCTCCTCGCGTTTTATAGCATCTGTGGCTAAAATCTCAGAGTATTGCTCTTGTCAGTACTCCTTTTTAAAACTATTCTTGCTGAAAACTCTCTAAGAATGAATCCCAAATATTATAGAACGCACAGCGGCGAGTGAAATCCCCTAGACAGCATACAGCTTTTAAAGAAGCTACAAAAACCAGGCCCCCGCGGTCAACTTCGCCTGGATTTTTTGTTTTGTTTTAATCCGCCTGGGGCAGCAGCATAGGTTGGAAGGCGGAGACTGAAATCCCCTGCCAAGCCTCGGCTCTTGGTCACAGAGGCAGCGCCCGCAGGTTCAAGCCAAGTCCATCCCCCACACTCTTTCGCCATTCATCGCGTTCCCCTCCCTTCCCCCCATCATGTGACCGCAGCCTGGACTCCAGGCTTGTTTTTCCCTTCGACTCAGCCCCACTGCGCAGGCGCCTCGGAGCCCATTCATTCGAACTGCGTAACAATGAGCCCCGGGGCCCAGCGGCTCCGCGAGCTTCCCAGCTCGGTCCGACCCTTTTTCGGCCCCGAAGGAGGCGGCGCCTCACTAGGGTCCCCCACGCCCGGCTGGATCCCCACAGCTGGCCAACTTCCGACCCTCCGCCCACACGCGGGTAGTTGAAGTCAAACTTTCCTGGGCAGCCCTGGCGCGGCGTCGGCCCCTTCCCCCGCCCAGGCCCGTCCCAACTCCGCACCAGGCCCGGCCACCCACCACGCAACCGGCCCGCGTTGCGGTCCTTGCCGACTCCTCCCAGCCCCCGCCCGCGGGACCCCCTCGGGCCGCACTGCTCCAAACTCAGGTGAGCATGCGGAGGCGCTGGTCCAGTGGGTTCGCAGCGGGCAGTTACTAGACAGTTAACTGCCCCCACTGTGAAGACAGCCTTTCGAGGACGAGGAACACCGACCCAAGCTTGCCTGGCCGCCTGTTCCCCTCGGGATCCTGCCCCTCCCTTCCCCACCCCCACCCCTTCCCGAACTGAAAGAAAACAAACCCGCCGCAGAGTGCGGGCAGCCCCAGTACGGGCGGCCCTGGCCGCGACAACACCACCAGCAGCTCGTGTCCCCAATCTCCAACTGACGCCGGCCTCCCCGGCGCTCGTTACTGCTCCTGCCGCCGCTCGTACACCTCAACCGAAACTTTCCTACTTACCAAACCCGTCGCCATTACAAAGTCTTTCAAGCTTCGTCTTCCCCCTCCCCTCAACCCCCTGGGGGTTGAGCCTCCTACCAGGTCTTTCGTCCTCTTATTGGTCTGCAGAACTGTCATTCGATCATTCCCCTTTCCCATTGGGTGATATTTGGCCCGTCTCAGGGGCGGGCTTGTATTGACTTTTGTGTTGTGTTTACTGGAGAAGACGGCGTGTCAATCACTAGAGTGAGCGCTTTTGATTGGATTGCTGCCGAGACTACGGGACCCCAAGCCAAACTTTGCCCCCGAAGTGGATTGTGGGTTCGTAGTTGCAGTCTTGCTTGGTACCTCGGGGAAACGGCAGGCCGGAGGAACCGGTTGGACTACATATCCCAGAGGTGGATGCACAATCCACTCTTGATAGTAAACAAGAGTCATAGGGACACGTGTATCAGCTCGTTTGTTTTGGTGTCTGGGACAAAAGGGAGGAGGCGGAGGAAGGGAGTGTTTTAAAGCTTTGGCCTCTTTTCTTCCTCTGGACCTGTCCTAACACTCAGAGCAGCCCCAGCCTCTCGCAGCACCGGTTCCCCACCATAAACAGCCAAAGTCTCTTGCTGCTCAAAGTTTGGCAGCAGGCCAAGGTATTGTTTTAGTGCTGGGGGAAGGAGATGACTACACAAGCGGAAGCAGTGCAGCTTCGCGAGGGACCCAGTCACCCACAAATCACGGTATCAAGCATGATGGGGATAATAAAGGTGGCACTGGGCTCCAGTGGGAAGAACTAGGTTTCCTTTATCCCGAACCTTGCCTCGCCACCCCCAAGACAGTAACTTAAGATTTTTTTTGCCAACTCTGTTCAGTTCACTCAAGATTTGCTGAATGCCGGCTTCGTGCCAGGAACTGAGAGGCTTGGGGATGGGTAGTGAGAGAGACTCTCAGGATCTGGGGAATTTACAAAGCTGTAAGGGGGTGGCCGATTACTGTTGGCTTTGAAATTGAGGAAAGTCAAGCATGTTTTTCATATTGTGTGCAGCTTGCTCGTTGGTTTCGGTAATGAAGAGGGATATAAAGCGATTTAAACTGATTTAATTTGTGAGTCGTTATCTAAGTTTCTCTGGTGTTTTGTTAACTATTTCCTCTCTCCAGTTGTCTTCCCATTGATGAAAGAATGTCTTTCCACTTGTTTCCACTAGGAGTTCCTCCTTAAATGCTCTGACTCATCAGAGGATGGCTTCTCTGCTTTATAGTTCCCTTCACTTTAAATATGGCTGTCCATCGCAGCCAATCTAGACTATAATTGATGTGTTTACCATTCACATTACAAAGACATTATTAAGCCTTTTCCCTTTGAACCTTTTAGTGTTTAATCATTTAAGCTATGCTTTAGGTTGTATATCTTTGGTTCATTGTATGTATGCTTAAAGTTTAAGAGACGGAAAACTTACATTAATAAGAAATCAGTAAAGTTAAACTTTTGAAAAGAGCCTAAAATCATAGCTAATTATTTCTTTAAATTCTCTACATTTTTTGAACTTTTAAATCTACCCGAAAAGCCACAAAACAAATCCAGAAATACAAAATTGCCCTCATATGTTGAAACAAATTTTTAAATTCAGTTAGGGATTCCCTGTTTGAATCCTTGAAGTGATATTATCTATAAAATAGCCTTCTCTACCGTGTGATCAAAGATTTACTTTCTGTATTCACGAATAGTAGTCAAAAATATTTTTTTTCTGAAAATAGTTCAGAGGGCCAACAAAATGCCAATTTTTTTCCCTAAGGAAAAAAGACAGGATTTGAATTTATCATTTTTCAGAGATTGATAGAGTGATCCAGAAAAGAACTCGACTGTGTTCCTGCAATATCCTTTTTTTCTGCCTTTATTTTTTCGGTGGCAGTTCATCATGCCCCAGAATTGAAAATATAAACTCCAATGTTTAATTTCTCGACAAAATCGTTTAAAATATTTTTGTCTAACTCCCTCTAGGAAACTAAAAAGCTTTCCCTCCTCCAAAAAATGAGCTCTTAAGTGCTTGAGCTACTTCCTTTCCCCTCTTCATTACGTAAATTGTGAGATCTGCTTTTGGCTAAACCTTACATTATTTTAAAAGTTACTCTATTTGAAAGTTTTTACTGAAAGCCTTAGTGGAGATATTTTTTGGTGGAAACTGTGATGGGCAGAAGAACTTCAACATTAGATCAAGATATTGTACATTATTATAAGCAATAATTTATTTTTTAATGGCACTTTTTTCATTTATTCAAAAACATTTATTTAGTTCCTATTATTTGTTGACCACTGTGCTAATTGATAAGGATACAAAGATGTAAAATATTTTCACATACTTTCATTTTTGTCCAAGTACTGAATATAAGAGTAAAATTGTGATAGTTCAGTCACAACTGATTAAATATCAGTATTAGAATTCTCTACATCTTTAAGTGGACAATTAGTCTTGTCTTCTGGCAAGCTAGATGACCACATTAGTACTATATATATTTAATAGAAACATCATTAATTTGTGGGTGACCATTACCTTATGTAGATTTAGTACCATAAGTATATTTACACATTAGCTTATATATACTTCTTATGTATACTTAGTACCTTACATATACTTATACATTATATATATTTAGCACTTTATGCAAACTTCTATACCTTATGTATATTTAGTACTTTATGTATACTTACACATTATACCTTATGAATATTAAACAGGAACATCATTAATTCTTGGGTGACCATTATGAAACCAGCCAACTGATAAGCCAGAACAAAGATCAAAGTACTACAAAACTAGTAAGATTCCTTGGAAATCTTTACATGTATAAATTCTACACTTTCACTAAAACAGATATAATTTTTATGTTCTTCAGATGTTTCCATGATAAAACTGACATTAGAAGATATTTTGTTAAATAACACCTACTCTTGGTTAACAGACACAATATATTTACACACATATTACACATAAATTATGCTAAACTATGTCAAGAAGTTGTCATCTAAAATAAAGATGTCTTTCCAATGGTTTGAAAATTACTTCTGTTATTTAAAAAAATCAAGTTTTTTTAAGTTCTAATTTAAAGAGTAAAAAACTAGGTAAATTCTATTAAGGGTAAAATTAAATAGTATAGTTCTCTTGATTCCACCCCATGTGGTACACCAGTGACTACTTTGCTAGACTAAGAAAGATGTTCGAAAAAATAGCATTGCTTGAATATTGAGAATATTACTGTTCAAATTGTCAAAAGGCAAGCAAACAAAATCATTCAAATCAAGTACTAAAATTGGGAAATGGAGCACATAATGGTCTAAAAAATAAATGCTGAAACTTTTCAGATAAGTATCCTTCTTGGTGGATTATTTAAACTCTTACAAAAATCTCTTATTGATGCAACTAAAAGTTAAGATTTGGCTCTGGAGACCATACAGCAAGACCTTGTTCAGTGGTCCATATGTGAGTGTCTCGACACTATGACCAGTAGGAGGAAGAATCAAGGGAAAAGGGAGGAATCAAGAATGATTGTTGCATTTCTAGCCTCAGTAGAGTTGCTGGCTTGGGTAATTGTGATATGTTGATGCTAGAAAATGTTGGAGAAAACAGATTTGGTGACCGAGAGATGGGGAAAAGATGGTTTCAGCTTTAGATCATGACCTTGTTATGCAGGCAAGAAATTGGTATACAGAGTTTCTGGAAGAAGCTGAACATATTTGGAGTTTAAGAAATTCAAGTCTAGAGACATGAACTTGTGTGTCCTCGGGACATAGAGGGGACTACCCCTGTGGTTTCATTTGCCCTCAAAAGTTTCGTAAAAGTTGTCCAACTTGGTAGAAATGAAAATATGAATATTTAAAGAAGGCAACACATAATTCCACTTAATCCTTCTAATTTATAAAATCAAGAAAAAAGTAACATGAGGGTTTTCACCTGCTCAAATGACTTCTCGTGGCTTTCACTGCAAATTTTCTAGACTAGATAACTTATGTCTCAACTATTCAACACAAATTCTCACATGTTTTCTACTTGTCTATTTGGTATTCCAGGCCCTTCTTTATGTATTTTTAGTTGCCAGTCAAATGTACCTCATTCTGGAGATAATTGAATCAGATAAAAAGCAGTTAAAATCATAGGAATAATATGTACATAGGACTTAGAGTGCTATTCTTGATATTTTTGCTAACATTTGCTTCCCCAACATCTACATGATCTCCCACTTCCCTATCAGTCACCATCTCTTATGTATCTTTTTGTCAAAGCAATCAATAGATACTTGCTGAAAAATGAATGGAAAGTTGGGAGAAAGAAGTAGCATGAATTTTCTTATTATATAATGTTTGTTATGCTGTATGTCATATGCCTTTTTGAACATTAACTCTTAAATAGCTTTCATGGGCTTTAAGTGTCACCTGTCCTATATATTCATCAGTTATTTGAGAACAGGTCTCATCTTCTACTACATTGTATAATTTGTACTGTTCCCATTCATTTTGTCTCCTCATGGTGCCAGTCACACAAAAGCAAACAACATTTGTCTAAGTAACACACTTCAGCCTTTTAAGTTACATAGCATATCATGATGTGCTATAGTAATAAAAGTGCTGAGGATATTTAAGTTCAGCTTTAAGGAGCAGTTATGTGAAAGAGATTTGCCAAAGATGTCTTTATAGCGAGCACTTTTCCTAAAATAATGAAAATACTATTTGGTTTTAAAAAGTACTGTTCATTTACATTTCAATAATATAGTCATTATGTAAAGGGAAGTACAATTATATTAAATGTCAGCCTTAGCAGGACCCAGGTAGGTTTTTGACTAGGACAAAGATGGAAAATTAGCAACTAGAAGCAACTTTATCCAAGATTTTGACTGGTCATATTTACTGTTCATAAACTCATTCAAGGGTTCTATTTTGTAAACTTTTTTCCATGCTAAATAGAAAACATTTAGAGTTTCACTTCTGGGTTGTTGCAGTCAATGGCCGAGGCAGGTCTTGTTTTGAGTCTTTTTCCACTTACACTTAACTCTCCTTTGCACCTAGAAGTCATTCTGTTTTTCCAACTAAGAGTAAAAAATGCATTTACTTACTATAATGAATTATAATTGGTACTAACAACATATTTCACGCATATTCATTTTGCAGTAGTGTTTTTTAATATTTGGGAAAATGGCAAGACTCGGGCCCTGGTTAAAATCAAAATCTGATAGGTGGCATTTCATTTTTATGGGGTAGACAATTACTTCTGTATCATACATCACATGCTTCAAGATTTCCTAGCCAATTTTAGATTTACAAACTTAGAGCATAAAAAGGGACAGAATGATCTAGATCTATTGGTCAAATAATAAAGCTTTCCTCTCAAAATAATGTCTGCATTGGAAACTTTCTATAAATTTCTCTATATATCAGGCTCAATAACATCATTATTAGGACAATATATGAAGCCAAGAATTGCATGAGGAATCAAGAGATCTCAATTGCCCACAAGTTCTGCCATGGGCTCACAAAGTTCGTGGTTTTGGTGAAGTCACTGATTCTCCTCTATTATGTAACTGATTTAAGCTCTCATAGTTATTGTTGGGCACACAAGTCCTCTGGAAATACCTAGTGTACTTTATTGCTTGTATTTCCATATTTATACTTTTAAGTTTTTTTTTTTTTAATACCTGTGATGACTAACAGCTATATAGTTTCAGTTGCTCAACCAGTTTTGCTGCCTTTAAAAGTATCCCGGAACAGGGTAAGGTTGTCTCAACTCTTATTCGTTTCTTTTTGTCAAAATTCTAATATTGAACATCAGGTTATACTTCATACTACTTTTAATTTTAGAAGTCAGCATTCACTATCATTCTATTTCCCTATTATGTATTCTGTTTCTCCCTTAGGTATTAACATAATTAGATATTAGAATCCTTCAGTTATTTAACAAATCCTTGACTTATCCAGATGTGTTACTTACCCCTGTAGGCTCACAATTTAAGAATGCCGAAGGTCATCTGATCCTTGTTATAAACATATAACATTTCATGACAAAAATAGGAAAAATTATATCATTATTTTAAAGATGCTTTAGAAAGGAAAAGAACTCAGTATTTAATCTTACATATTTCAATAAAATCTAAAGTTCCTTATTTCATGCCATATGTTTCGCTTGCATTTTTTGAGCATTGTAAATGGTGTGCTAGCATAGTTTATAAGTAAACCAAATACATTCACTCGATTTGTGTCACAGGTAGTATTACTGTTAAAATACATGCACCAAACCCTAGTTCATATAGCTATGCAGGGAACACATATACTCTTTATTAAAACAAATAAGCAGAAGCACCTTCGTGTTAAAAGAATATTCTCCAAGCATTCTTAGCCACGCATAAAACACATCCTTGAATGTTCAACAGACAATTTCTAAATATTACTAAGGATTCTTAGTGATTACATAACATCCACAAATTAAACGAGGTGTTTTAGATACTTTAAGACATAAATTCCTTAGCCAGATTTCGTTATTTTAAATGGCTAAATTAGTCTGCAACATGCCAAAGTTTTATCACATGACTAATAGTTAAATTTTAAAAATCTGTTGCCTTTCAGAACCATACTTTCTTGCCACATTATGCCAAGAGGGTTTAAAAAAAAATTTTTTTTTAATTATAGTTGACATTCAATATTATTATAGTTTCAGGTATACAGCATAGTGATTAGACACATATAATTTAGGACATGATTCTCCAGATAGTCTAGTACCTGCCTGGCACTATATACAGTTATTATAGTATTGACTATATTCTCTATGCTGTACTTTACATACCCATAACTTTTGTAACTACCAATTTGTAATTTTTAATCCCTTCTGCCTTTCACCCAGTCCCCTAAGCCCCCTCCCATCTGGCAACCATCTCTTTGTTCTCTGCTTCTCTATGGGTCTGTTTTTTGTTTTTTAGATTCTGCATATAAGTGAGATCCTATTGTATTTGTCTTTCTCTGTCAGAATACCCTCTAATTCCATCCTTGTTGCAGATGGTAAGATTTCTTTTTATGGCTGAATATTCCATTGTATGTATATATGTGTGTGCATGTATACATACACACACATACATACATACATAAACATCTTTATCTAGTTATCTATTGATGGGCACTTAGGTTGCTTCCATATTGGCTATTGTAAATAGCACTGCAGTGAACATAAGGTTGCATATATTTTTTCAAATTAGTGTTTTGGATTTCTCAGATAAATACCCAAAAGTGTAATTGCTGGGTCATAAGGTAGTTCTATTTTTATTTTTAGGAACCTCCAAACTGTTTTCCATAGTGGCTGTACCAATTTGCAATCCCATCAACAGTGCACGAGAGTTCCCTTTTCTCTACATCCTCACCAACACTTGTTTGATATATTGATGATAGCAATTCTGACAGGTGTGAGGGGATAGCTCATTGTGGTTTTATAGGGGGGTTTTCACATATGTTGTATCTCTATTGTGCTTTTCACATAGTGCAGTATGTGCTATAGAAGTCATATTAAAGAAACAAGCCCCCCCCAACAACATTAAAAACAATTAACAGTTTATTATAAAAGTGTGCTTTATTATAAGGAAAATTTAAATATAACCAACAATACTGAAAATAATGTAACCGGCATTTACAGCCTTGGTCAGAGTTCCTTATTAAACAGGCATTTTTTGCTATTCCATGAATAGTCAACAATCAGCTTATACAACAAAACAGGTAACTTTAAAAAGTGAATAAAGAATACAGAATGATGAGCCAGAAATTTGGGGTTCCGTGTGTTTTTTCCTGTTTAACAGACATGGCTTTTAAAATAAAAAACAAATCATCTTCATGTAGTAAGCTCTCTTCCTACAAGAAAGTTTACAAAATTGTTAAACTGTTTTAAAATGTGGCTGAAGTTATACTTTACAGACTTTAACTGTTTATATATACATTATCTAATTAACACATTTTAACATTTTCATTATATAAGACCGTAAACATCCTCTAATGAGACCACAGTAGCAACAGAATAATTTTACCCATGTATATATTTCTTTAAAACATGTTTCCCAAAATGGAATTGCTCATTTAAAAGTGAACTGGTTAGAATTAATTTCTCTAGACATTGGGATCATGTAGGCTAGAAATTATGTCAAACTATATTGCTTTGGTTGAATAAAATTCATGTTATGTGCCGAATAATAAGCATATCTGTTATCAATGAAAACCTATAAAGGTTGAGTTCATTCTGCACTTTTAACTGTGAGTGTACATCAAAGCAAATGGCAATGCCTGAATGGTGTATATGGAGTAGGCAGAAATTCCTTTTATCTTTGTGTATGGTTTTGCTGATAAAAATTTATTTCTACCACCTTGGAGGAACCCCATGATTCAGATGTCTGAAAGGACTGTATTATGGACACCTAGTGAAGAACAAAGAAATATCCTGTGGGCCTGAAATATCCTGATAAGGCCCCCAAATTATTTTTGGTATAGAAGGTTTTGTTTGTTTGTTTCTTGTTTTTTTTTTTTTTTGTAGTATAAGATTTTAGGCTTTTTTTTTTTTGTAGTATGTATAAGATTTTAGAAGACAACAAGTAAATTTAAGTAGCTTTTTTTAAAAAAAAAACTTTGCGGCATTAAATGTTAAACTCAAAATTTTAAAGATAAAGAGAATTGCACGTGAAAAAGGGAGCAGAGATATATGCTTTATGAAGAAAAAGTGTTAATGATCTCTCATCTCAAAAAGACTGTATTACAATGACTAAATTGCCTGCCCTTAAAACCACTGAACTATGTAGTTTACTGACATTATGCCAAAGAAGTCAAAATGTACTTTATTGCAAAAAATATAAAAGGTTTTAAAATTGCATATGATGTTTTATACCATTTCATCAATAGGCCAAGGTCAGCACATAACTTATCAAGCCAGAAAAACTTTAAAACAAAAATAATTAAAATTGTACTTACTATATATATGAGTTGTAAAAAGAATGTGATGCCATGCTGTTTAGCATGATTCATTGCCAGGTTCCCTCTTACATGGGTATAGTCACTAACATATCAATCTGAGTAAGTCAGAACAAATACATATCACCTATGATAACATCCTTATCTTCTTAAACACAGATACTTTCAGTATATTACAATTACTTGAATAAACCTCTCAAATAATTTTGTGGAGTAGAAAATCATTTTATCAGTATGTCAATATTTTTATGATCTACTCTTTAGAAACTGATGTTAAAGCCTATTTTCTATTAAATCACTACTCTGTTTACTGATACATTGTAAATGTAAAAAAAGGAAAAAACCTGAAATCACAGAAAATGCTTGGCATCTACACAAACACATTCTCAGTGGACTAACCACTACTGTGTAATTTTGTCACTATAGGTCTTCTTGCTCCATACTTTTGCTTCATGCAGTAGGTTCAACAATATCCATGTTTGTTCCAAACAGGGCAACTAATTGTTCTTCATAGGTGGTGATGTTCCTTTTCATAATTTCCATGCAAGGTCCCAAAAGCCTTTCAAATGCTTGCACATCCATGGCTAAGAAAAAGGGAGAATAAAAAATAAATAAATAACATTCTTTGAAACTCTGCAAAATTTCTGAGACACTTATGATATCATTCTGCATATGTCAATAATACAATGGTATTTTTAGATTTAAAAAAAGGCATAAAGATAAAAATGTTCCACTTTTCAAAAGGAAGTAGCAAGGGTCTCTTGACAATATGATGTGCAATGCAAGGGTTGGTGGGAGGTTCCTGATTTGGTTGAGAAAAGAATGAGGGATTATCACAGGCAAGACTTTGGAATTTAAAATAATTAATTTTGATGTCACCTGAGTAATACAAACTCCTCAAAGATGGCAACAGAGTGTTTTCTATCCTATTTTTCCACCTCAGGGTTTACAGTGCCACGTTGTAAAGACCAAATGTCGCCTTTTATAATTTTAACTACTGTCTAGTCACTTCAAAATTGCAGCCCAAATAATGCTTTTGTCTACTTCTATAAGTATATATCACATGTCACTTTGCTGGTCTGTCTCATGCAATATTTAAAACAATTTATAATGTGCACATGGAAAATATCATACTACCATAGAAATACAAATTAAAATACGTTGTTTTTTGCCTTTTAAATTTGCAAAGGTAAAAAAGGCAATGGTTATAATAAAGTGAATGGATATTCTCACACTGATGGTAACATATAAATTGGTACAAATAAAAGTTATCTGCCATATATATAACTATAAAAAGAAAATCCACTTCTGAAACCATTTCTAAGAAAAAATCCTATATACGGAAAAGTAGTCTATACACACACCTCAAAAAAAGAAAACCCTTCCCCCCACAAATGGAGCCAAAACTCTCAAAATATGTAGCAGTGGGGAATCATTAAATAATTTATAATGTGTATATTTCTCTAAGAGAATGTTACACTTTGCTGTAAAAAAAAAAAAAAACGGAAATGCCTAAACTATAATGAATTTAGAAAACAGTTTACAAAATAGTTTAAAAACAGAAAACTCATGCAAATAAGAAATAATAAGATGTGGCAGTCACTGAGTGGTGGTGATATGGGTGCCTCTTAGTTTTTCTTACTTTTTCTGTATTTCTCAAATTTTCTTTAATGTGAATATAATTTATTATAGAAAAAAATAATGGGGTGTCACATCACCTTTACTATTACTGTCTAATATCTCTACTCAGAGATATTACCTGTCAGTTTCTAACTTGATTAATATTATACTTTAAAACATTTTAAAAAGTGACTTCTCTAAGAAGTTAATTCTGAGGATACTAGCAAATCTTAAGAACACTGAAGCTAAGTTTATTCTACTAAACTGGGGGAAGAGAATAGTGAGTGGCTAATTACTGTTGAATCATTTTTTAAAAGAAAATGTCACCTATAGTGACACCACCTGAATTATATTTTTCATTATTAAAGTAAGTTATTTCTTATATATAAAACCTCACATACAGATATTTTCTAGCTGAAGATGGCATTTCTGCTAAGCTACTATATGGTATAAGATGGTAATTAAACAGCTGAACAATAATGAAAATTTTATTGTGCTTTGACAAACCTGAACCTTTGTTTCCCAGCACTAGGATAAGTATTACCACAGACATTTCCACTTTCCGCACAGAGCTTAATGTACTTTATAAAAATATTGTTTTAACCTTTTTTGAGGAACACAACATAGTGCATGTTATTTATTTGAAAGATCAAATATAAACCTCAGTACTCTGTTCTTATTTTAATAACCAAAATAAAATGTAATTTCATGCTTCTGAAAAAGAACACAATGTGTATGTATGTGAAATTTTTAAAGAAAAAAATGGCTTCCACGAACTGATTTTATAATGCAATGAATCCTAACCTTGTTATATATTGTGGAGCCCATAAAAACCATGAGCCCAGTAAGATAATCCATTACAACACGAATATGTAAAATGCAGACATAACCATTTCAACCAGGAGAAGCATTCCCACTATTGTGAGTCCTACCTAAACATTTGACAGTCCCAATGGCGTGTGCAGACGCTGCTCGAGGTTTGTTAGTTACCAGAGCGAGTTCTCCAAAGTACTGTCCCCGGGAACACCGAGCGATTTCTACTGCACCGTTCTCTTCCACTTCTGATTTACCCTGACAAGGTAATCAAAAGCATCAGCTTTTACTCAGCTTGTTAGAAATAAAAGTTAACCTTAGTCTAAACATCAAAAAGAAAATTTATTATGTTCCTTGCTAACATATGTGGATTTTCAGATTTCACACTCACCTTCCTTTTCATAGTAATTTTCACTTCTCCAGATTCTACAATGAAAAAGGAATCAGCCAAATCTCCCTATGAGAATAAAACAAAAACGGAGGGTGAAATTGCAAATTTAGATGACAACAATCTTGCCTATCATACCCCTGAAGTCAATCCAACCCCAATGCACAGACGATTTGCTTGAAAAGTGAAACCTCATAGGAACTGGCTACCTCTCACTATGGAAAATGAGAGGTTACAACTGATAATTAGAAAGTAATGATTTCATGTGTAAAATTATTTGAAAAAATATACTCTCTACCACAGCATTTCTGCTAAAACTATCCAAGAAAACACGGCAAATAACACTGAGGTAAGAATTTCAACAAACTTCAGCCTGGATAACAGCAGAGATGTAAGAAAAAGCAGCACCATTCCCAGCAGCACCTCTTCGGTCAGCAGAAATACGGCAGCTGATGCTGTGCTCCCTGTGTTGTCCTAATAGAACAAGCAGTAGCATGGTGGCCCCAGATAAGCTACTGACTCCCGAAAAGGGCACCGCCCAGACTTACTTGGAAACAGTAGATGTGGGTCCTTATGTTTTGATTGCAGTTAGCTAGGGGACCAAACTCTGAGATGCCAGTTTACTGACAATCCACCTCAAGGCCTTCTAAAAAGACTTCTAAAAAGTGTTGCCATTTCTGACTACATACTCTTTTTTTCTTGGTGGAATAAACTCTGCCATGATTTTCAATGATGCCTTCTGAATTAAACAGTATAATCAGAAGATAACAGGTACTGACTTTTTGAGCCTCTCAAAAGTAATTGTGAAGAAACTTAGGTATTTCAAAAGTCTTTAATACAATTCAAGAAATAAAGTATCAGATTACCTCACACAAATGTAGTCTAGATTTATGTAATATAGTGTAGACATATGTCTATAAATGCTTAAAAGATAACTAATATCTCAAAATATCTCTAATAAACTGTAGTATATATATATCACCTTTCATAAGAGCTTCATGTTAAATTTTCAAGTGTTTTGAATCAGTAGGACTAAAGACAACTCTGTAATTTTGTTCTCAAAACATGCTCTAAGTGCATGTAAAACTGGTGAAATCTAAATAAGGTCTGTGGATTAGGTCAATGTCAGTTTTCCAGTTTTGATATTGCACTGTAGTGATGCAAGATGCACTTGGAGAAACTAGGTGAAGAGTGCATGGGATGTCTTTGTATTACTTTTGCAACTCCCTTTGAAGCTATGTAATTTCAAAATAAAAAACTAAAAAAAAGGTGCTCTATACTTTGTTACTTATCAATTTATATAGTAGAACCTTAGTTTTGTTCTTTGATTTGACTCTATTCCTTTCCAATTCTTCACTGCTCCAAACCCTATGTGTATGTACAGAGATTGATTTACTTGTTTATTTGCTTTCTAAAATAATTCTTTCCTCAGTCTCACAGTCCTTAAATCTTGTTTCACATACATCAAAAGAGATAATATTTTAATAAATAGTACAATACAGTATAATATTGTCATAAGAATTACAGATTCTATTAAAAATCCGTTTAAATCATTTGTTCAATTCTTCAAAAATGTAACTAGGAAATAAAGTACTATCATCTGCATGCTTATGGGTCCCAGGCCTGGCTGGTCCCAGGTCTGGCTGTGATCCAGGCTCGCGGCTAGGAATAGGACCCTGGATTTAGAATGTTACATTAGTGAGCAGGGCGCCTGCGCCTAAAATATGTAAACATAATTCAACTTATTGTATCACACATGTGTGGCTGAATGCCACTATTGTACTCCGCTATAGCCATGTGGTCCCCTGGAGAACAGAAGGGGAGCAGAAGAACAGAAGCAGAAACCCACTCCCTGCAATAGACTGCACTTCCCCCAATAGAACTGTGCTCCCCACAATAAAGTTGGTGCGGGCCATTTCATTTTCATGTCGGCCTCTTGTGCATTCTTCCAACTGGGCATCTCACCACCGAAACCTTCCCTTCTCAACCAGCTTGGCACTGACAATGCTGTATTTGTGAACTTCAACTGTCTTCCTAAATTTTACTTCTTGGTAGCCCTATTCTAGCCAAGGTATATATTACTACTAGTTTCAACTGGGATCTTAGAAAAAACATTACAAGTTAAATAAGATGTTGGCCCCCATTTAGCCAACACACTGCACCATTTACTGTATTGGCCCTGGAAAATTAACCAGGAAGGGAACACACTGCACCATATACTGTATTGACCCTGGAAGCCAGTACAGTATATGGTGCAGTGTGTTCCCTTCCTGGTTAATTTTATCAGAGAGCAGCCGCAGGCAGTTTCAACATGAACTAATCACACAAAATGCTATAATATCTTCCAATGCACCTTTGGGGTCCTTACTAATCTCATAGAACACTCCCCTGTTTTTCCTCTTAAAAATGACATCTTATTCTTTATATACATGTGAATTTCATGTCATGTGCAAATATCCATTTGATGATTTAATGCATATTCATTAGAATTATATAAGTAAAAATATCCAAATAGCTTAATGGCTATAAATTAAACCATTTTTAGTAAATTAAACCAGGTCATTTGGTAGAAGTAATATTCATTTAATCCATTACTATATGCTAATTATAGACACATGAAAAATTTACCAAGATTTACAATGTAGAAGAACCTTTTGGAATATAACCCTAAACTGAATTACATAAAAAGTATTATACCTGAGCAATGATTTGTTCTCCATCATTGTATACTTTGGTGCCTATCACATCTACCACTTTCAGGCGTTCAGAAACCTACAAAGGGAAAAAAAAGACAACGTTAAACAGATTAATTGGGTAATCTTACTTATTTCAGAGATGTAAAAATTGGTAGCCCACAGGCCAAATACACTGAGCAGTGTGTGGTTTTATGTGTTACAGTAATTATCAGCCAGCATTTTGAAATAAATTTCTCATAAAAATTTGAATTCCCAGCTTCTCTTGAAAAATCAGGAGATTGAGCGACACTCAGCCCATATTACATGGCAACAGTAAGCTATGGTGGAATAGCAGTTGTTTCTTTAGATAAAGCACATGTTCTCTAGTTTACCAAAGCCCCTACTGGCTTGGTTTTCTTCTTTATGTTACTTGCCTAGCTCTGAAGGCATTTGAATTTCCAACCCCCGATCTATTTTTATTTAAAGAGATATGCTGCTAGAGAAGATGAGCTGCCTAATATGCATTCTGTAATGTGGCCAAAATTTCTGCCAGGCACATACTGACAATACAATAAAGAGATATTTCAGTAGATGAGTCAGTACTAACCCCAAGGATTTTGGCTGAGATGCTAGAAGGACTAAGATGGGGAAGAAAGGGGAGGAGAAAATTTAAGATGTGTTAGGTCTGAGGTGTCTATTAGGTGTTTGAGAGGAAATGTTAAATATGCAGTTAGTAAATGATCTGGCATTCAAGGAAGGGTTCTCGCCAAGTGATGTCAATTTTAAAACGCATCAACTTACAGTATTTAAAGCCAGGGGATTTGAAAAGTTCATCAAGTGAATAAGAGTAGCCTAAAAAAAGAAAATACTCTGGAATGCCAATTTTAAGAGAAAAGGAGAAGAGGCCAGTGAGGACATTTTGTATTTAGATAACCTCTCCCTGAAAAGGTATTCTAATGGCTATTGCTGACACGTGACTTTTTTAAGTCTGCTTTGAGATAAAGACAGCATATAATTCTGCTATAGATACTCACAGGAGCATCTATACTTGTAAACAACAAAACTTACTATTACTTGTAAACAACAAAACAAATGCAATTATATGTAGTAAAAGAAATATTGAGTTATACAAACACTATAATTTTTTAAATGAAAATATGGATAGATTTTTATTCAAAGAAACTTTTGTGTAGAAGTAAACATTCCTAACAAAATAAAAGCTTTGAAAGCAAAATAAAGCATAAATATATACTTACTTCCAAAGATTTAAGGAATGGCAGTGACTCAATAAAGCTTTCATACATTTTTCTTTTTTTGGCATTATTTTTTACAATTATTCTTCTGAAGGTTACCCTGTCCTAAAAGGCAGAATATCAAATACAAAGACAATTAAAAGGGAGATTTTATGAGGGAAAAAAGTTTAAAGAGATAGTTTCATTTTATTCCCTATAAGGAACAAACGATTGAAGATTTTGAAACAAAGATTAACAATATTATACTATTAATTAAACCAGTTTCAGATTTTTATTTCTTCAAGCATAAAATATAGAACCATATAAAATATTGTTTTCATTTTTTTAAAGGAAGCATCAGTTTACTTTTATTCAGGACAGAGCTCTGAACACCACATAATTAGGCTAAACCCACGAGGTGGCGCTGTCACACCATTTTAAAAACTAGATACTATTACCCCCCTCAGCTTTATTGAGATATAACCGACCTATAACGTTATGTAAGCTTAAGGTATACAATGTATGGATTTGATATATATTGTGAAATGACTACCACAGCAGGGTTAGCTAACACTTCTATCACCTGACATAATTACCATTTATTCTTTGTGGTGAGAACATTTAAGATTTATTCTCTTAGCAATTTTCAAGTATGTAAATACAATATTAACTATAATCCCCATGCTGTACATTCGATCCCCATAATTTATTCATCTTATAACTGGAAGTTTGTACCCCTTGACCAATAACTCCCCATTCCCCCACCCCTCAGCTGCTAGCAACCATTTTATACTGTTTCTATGAGTTTGAACTAGCACCCAGTTCTTTTACTGGGGATGACAGCCCCAGACTGTTATAAAATTGACTCTCTAAGACATGACCAACATTTTTTTTTTTGAGATATAGACATATATTAGTTTCAGGAGTACAATATAATGATTTGCTATTTGTATATATTGTGAAATGATCACCACATTAAGTCTAGTTAACATCCGTCACCTACATAGTTACAAAACTTTTATTCTTCTGATAAGAACTTTTAAAATCTACTCTCTTAGCAAGTTTCAAATGTACAATACAGTTCACTACAGACACCATGCTGTGCATTATATCTCCAGGACTTTTTATTTCATAACTGGAAATTTGTACCTTTTGACTCCCTTCACCCAAGACCAGCATTTTTATAAAAAATAAAATAGAACAGAAAATAGCATGTGTCCCTTTTAGTAAAGTGATTTTTAGTAATATATTTACACACAAACACATACAAACTTATGCACTGGTTGTGATGTTTCCTAATGTGTTTATGTGGGCTACGGTAAAAAAAAAATATATGGAAAACACTATTAGAAAAACTTTTTAAATCATAAAGCAATTATAATGTAAGAGTTCTTGGAACATTTTTTGGGTCACATCTACATTACGTAAGTTCTCTGTTTTAAAAATGTGCATAAAGAAACTATAGCTTCTTGAGTAAAGTCTAATTCCAGTGTTTATTTCATGCTCATCGTTTTAAATTGTTCCTATGTTTATATTACTTAACCTCAAAAATACAGAACTGAATTAAGAGACTAAAGAAATTTTAAAGATAACTCGAAAAATGTGTTTTCTATAAGTTTTATTTTGCAAATATTCCTACAAAACATTATTTTAGTTCTTAGTAAAGAGCTCCCAGAATTGTTAGTTTGACATACACTGATGATACCATTTTAATATAAAATATAAAAATTGGGATATGTTCATTAACTAATTACTATGCCAACGTATTAAGGCTGAATTGAAATGAACTGGAGAAGGATGGAGAAAAATGCCGGTGTATCTGGGAGATGAAACATCCTGTTCTCCAATTTAGTTTATTACAACTTTATAAGGGCTGTAATTTGTATTCGTGCTATTTTTTTTAAAAAAAAAAGTTTTACAAGGTAATTAGAAAAATAGTTTTTAAATTTCCAAGCTTGGCTCTGCATCAGAATCAGCTGTACTGTTTAAAAAAAAAAAAAGTTTCTTGAGGTTCCAGACTTTAATGACTCAAAATCTTGGCATGTAGGGCTCAATAACAGATCAGAGCTCCGCTACAGAAGTACAGATATAAAGCAAATCCTAAGAGAAAAGTCCTTTATAGACTATTTAACTTTGCAAATAATACTCAGTGACAGTTAACCTTAGAGAATTAACTGATCTACATGACCATGCTGATGATTCAGAGGCGACTACTGAAATGACTAGGATAAAAACATTTGAAATGGGACCTTCTGAATTACATTTATATGTCACAATGGGTATGAAGAGGTGGGCCACTAATAGAAATATTTTCCTGACACATATAGCTCATTGTGGTTATTTTTTAAATTGCTAAACTATTTCTAGTCTTCTCTGTTTTGTAGTAAACTCCGCCCATAAAATGTTGTTGCAGCTGGTTCCCAAACCTGATTCTGTATCAGAATCACTTGAGGAGCTTTTATGAAATATAGGTTATTGAGGCCTTAAAAGAAAAATTTCTTTTCTACTTCCCTGAAAAGAGGCTAGTTAGGCAAACTGTTCTTTAAAAGTAGGTCTTCAGTATTGATTGATTATATTATTCTATTTAAAAAAGCTATTGCACCAACACACATACCCCAAGGTGATCATCACAAACTGTCCACTTTTATAAAGTTTAATAACATACAGATTAGTAAAAATCTCTGAAAAATGCTTGATCCTTCTTGAAAGCTTAAGTATCACGCACTCTGGGAAACGCTGGGCCTTTATACCTGCTTTATGGCTTCGACCAGGGCTTAAAACTATCAATACTCAAAGGAGTCGACCAGATGCATGTGTGATCTCGAGCCTAGGATTTGCAAGCAGGAAGTTTCCTTACCATGAGATAATCTGACCCTGGCTGGTAACCCCATTCAGAGGGTTAATTTTTTAAATGCTACTCCTTAATGAAACAAGTCATGGCCGACTCTAGCTTTACCTGCTGCTCTGATGACAGGCAAATACTACCTATGGACCAAGTCTGCAATGGTTTAGAGTTTTTGCTGGCTTTGGATATTCAAATCTTTGATAGTTCTTACAACACTTCAGATGATGAATTTCCCTCCACCTGAAACAATTCCAATTATTCTTCAACAACTTAAAAGGTGACTCATCACATTTTTAATAAGTAAACAGTAACTGCCTGGTTCTAATAAGAAGAAATGTACACTATGTCTTATTCCTCTGATCGAGCATATTTTTATCAGCTGAATCCCCTTCAGAGTCAAATGCTGAGTCGTGATTGAATAATGTGTAACTTCTGTAAAGCTACAGTCCTCGGAAATGAGATTGTTAACATGATTCATATTATTTCAATCTCTTCTCCTTCCACAAAGGATTTCAGAGAAATAACTGGATAAATGCATGTCAAAACTTTAGGGTGGGTTGTTTTTAACAATTTTAAAAGAAAATACAAATATCGTAAACATTCTCTTAAATCAGTGTTGCTGAGTATTCTGGACACCAGCAGCATTGGTGTCTCATGGGAGCTTATGAAAAATTCAGTGTCTCATGGGAGCTTATGAAAAATTCAGAGTCTGGGACAGGCCTTGTCCCAGATTCACTGAATCAGAATCTGCATTTTAACTAGATTCCCAGGTGATCTGTAATCTGAGAATCACGAGCTTCCAGAATCAGCTTTACTAGTGCCCGCTACTCTGCTTCTTGATTATCATCTGTGAAAGGACTCTCTCTCCCTACCTCACTCAAACATCTCTAAACCAACTTTTAAGTCTTGTAGAAATACCACCTAAGTCCTAGAGCAACTGATTAAATTTATCTGTGGTAAAGCCTTGGCAAGAGGATTTTTTTTAAAACACCTCCCCCTGCCTCCCCGCCCAAGTAATTCTGATATGCATCCAAATGAGAGGCACAGGCATCAAGTAATTTTTTTTTTTTTTTTTTGCAAAGCAGCTTTTCAATGCAAAGTTTTACCAATCAATTTATACCACACCAAGAGAATCAGTTTATAGTGGTTACTCAAACTCTATCATGCATCAGAATCACTTGGCAGGCTTGTTCAAATATAGATTGCTAGGATCCATCTCCAGAGTTTCTCATTTAGTGGGCCAAAATCAATAAGTGGAATCCCAGAATTTGCATTTCTTGCAAGTTTCCAGGAGATACAGATGCTACTGGTAAGGAGACCACACTTTGGGAACCACAGATTATATAATACTAAACACAGAAAGCTCTCTGAGAAAATAGCACTGAGAGCTTTGGTTGTTTATGTGGCTAGCTAGTTAAGAGTGGGTAAAAGATGACCATTTTGGAGCTGAGTGTCTTTCCAGGGCCAGTACATTAGGCGCCTGACTTTACTAGGGAAGCAGAACAGAGAGAGTTCAACTGAGCACAGTTGTAGTGCCCAACATTTCAGCATCCAGTAGTTGCTTCATAAAATCCCCAGTGCCTGGTGATGACCCCAAATAAATCTACTTATTAGAACTAAAATACTGGCTTTTGTCACAATGCTTTATAACATTCAAGTCAAAGAAGTATTTCACTCACCAAACCCCACAGAGCACCTGGAGAGGTAGCAGTGATTGTGGCTGCTCTGGGTGTATTGTACATTAAGGCCAGTTCACCGAAACTCCCACGATTATCGTAGTTACCAACACATCTTCCAACACCATCACATTTTACATAAATATCATATGTTCCTCTGTTGGACACAGGAAAAAAAGATAAAAGTAATTCAAGTAAAATTTCATTACAAAAAATCTAGTTTCAGAGGAGAGTCCTGTGCAATAAAATCACATTCCCAGCCTCCGTTTCTCCTCTGATGACAATAAGCAATAAAAGGGCATTGATGTGTCAGAGACACCATCTGTTACAGATGAGTATGAAGAGACCACCCATCAACTAGACCAGAGTAAGGACCGTACATGTACCTACTGGGAAATATGAGGCAAAACCATAAAAATGTAAGATAAATGATAAAAATATAAGAGAGCAACCAAATAATATATGCATAGGCAACCATCTGAAAGAATGTATATGAAAATGTGTAAGAATAATGAAGGATTCCAGGGACATTAACTATATAATTAAAGAGTTTCTGTTTCTAAAATAAACAAGTACTACTTTTGAGACCAGAAGAAAATAATTTTTTTAAAAATATATAGCTTCAACAATTTGGTCAGCCACTATTGTATAGTACTTGGGAGGGTCCTTTATAATCTAAAGGATGGGCTGGCAAGCTGTGGCCCACATACCCAACCGCCTGCTTTCGTAAAGTTTTATTTGAACCCAAACACACTGGTTTATGCATTATCTATAGCTTATTTGTGTAAAACATCAGAGTTGAGTAGCTGCAAGAGAGCACATAGTCCACAAAGCCTAAAAAATTTACATATTTATATCATCTGACCCTTTATTTTCAATCAACCCCCTATCTAATTATAAAAGTAAAAAGTGACAGAAATCCAGACTTAATATCTGAACCTGCTTTTTAAAAATAGTTTCTCTGTGTTTATCTTTTAATTGGAGTTCTTTTTCTAAGCAAATAAGCCTCAGTGTGCATGCCTCTGCACTACATATTGTCCAGACAGTACATTTATATGAACTACATTCTTCTTGTAGAGGACTGTCTTTCCATATACTGCATTTAATCAGAGAACATGGTTTCAAGGCTTGGTGAAGAATCTGTGAGGGCAAAGAGGAGAAACACCAGTTTTATCCTATTGGTTAAACCCTCACAAAGACGAAAAGGAAGTGTTTTTACTAAAAATGGATTATAAATGGTAAAAATACAATAAAAGCAAAAACAAGCTAATAGGTAAAGGTAGTATTGAATAAGGAAGAGAATAATTGGTTTTGAACAAAATTCATGGGTAGAATGGCTATTTCAGGGATACCGTCTAGAATTTGTTTCATGAATAATTATTTTTCAAGTATAGATTAATTCTTCTATCTATGCTATTTACACTTTTGCGCATCAAAACTGTTCTCTACATTTTCTACCTTAAATAAGGTAAAATATACAACAAATGTACTGACGAGAAGTAAAATGAGCTACTGTCCAGTTAAAATCACATGAATCTAAAATCTAATAAAATACTGTGTGCTGCTTTTCTATGTAGGTTCCTTCCATGATAATGTGAGGCCTCAGGCAGTGCAGAGTCATGGAAAGAACACAAACTGTGGCCAAGAGACTTGGCTGTGGGGTTGGCTATGCAATAATCATCTGGGTGAACTTAAGCCCACTCACATCACTTCTCTATGCCTGAGTTTTCATCCATCAAATGGATGATTAGGATCTACCTGAAAAGGATGTACTATATACAAATGTAAGACAATTTTTATAGTTCAAAATACCTACTAAAAGAAGATTAATCCTGTGTTGTATTTGGGGTTCTCATAGACTCCCACAGTTAATATAATTAAATAGTTGAATGACTTTATGAAGTGTTTCACTTGATGAAAGCTGTTAATGATATCAAAACCATGACTTTAATTTATATATGAGACAACCCCTTCTGTTCTATTCTAAAATCACAGAGTCCACACCTGCCCTGGCTAGTGCCTTGGCAAAAGCTCTCTAGGTCACCAAGGCATTCAGGATGAGGGAATGGGGCAATCAGTGAAAACTCTTGATTCAGAGAGCATGCATTACTCTCTGAAGAGCCTAGATCAAGAAATGAGGACTAAGTAGACAGTTGGGGAGTAGTTTTCTACAAGGCTTCTGAGTTGAACACAACTCTACACAGAGAAGCAAATGGAATCCAATAAATCAGGCTGGGAAAGTATCTGAATTCCACACAAAAGAGGAGGGGCTGGGGATACCAACTGCCTCATAAACACTTCACTATCACATTACAAAAGTGAAGAAATACTCAGTTCAGACTGATCCCCTATTACACTTTAGGACACTTAATTATTGCTTAAAGCATACTTAAAGGATAAAGCTTTGAAACAGAACACAACTTAAGTTTTCTGAAATTAGCTTTTTAATGTAAATGCATGCCTTCTCATTTAAATAAAATTTCTCTACAGAATTTTAAAAAGACAAATATAACAACAACAAATATAGAATTTGTAAAAGATGAAGCATAAAGAATTTCTGGAAGGACACATAAACTACTCACTCAACTTAATGGATGATGCTGAAGCAGTAGGAAGAGAAACTGACTTTTTACCGTATGCCCCTTTGATTTTTTTTAAACCATGAGCATGTTTTGCTTTATAGTTAATAAAAGAAGAACCTCTTTAAAAAGATAACTGATTGAGTTATACTGGGATTTAATATCCCAGGTGCCGTATTATGCTTCTAATTCTCACTGTAATAGGCATCTATTACATACTACCTCTCAAATAGAACTTAACGAAGAGGCTCACAGTGACTGAGCTGTACAGATTGAACTAACCAAAAATAAACAGTTCTCCTATAAATCATGCCTCTTTTCATGATCTAGTCTGGTTTTACTGCATGCATTCACAGCAGGTTTACATGCCTATTATGTACTAATAAGAGTAAAGAGGCAATAGCAACTGTTATCTATTAACTTGTCAGTCATTATAATAACCACTGAGATTAAACACAAAAGGTTCGTTACATTTCAGTAGTGAAGTTATGCAAAACTTACCTATCGATTACATAAAAGTTGTCACCATCATCACCTTGATCGATTACATGTTCCCCTTCTTTGACCAATTTTTCAAACATGGCATCTAATACTTGAGACATCTGCTCCTATTTTTTTTTAAACAAAAGATATAATCTTTGTTTATCTAGAACATTTTTTCTTAAGTAACGATAATTCACTTTGTATTCTGTGAACAAGTGCAAAGAAATGGAAATACCATCATTGCTATTAAGTCTTGTCAAAAAATACACAGTACAGTCTTTCTAACCACATACAAATGAGATAATTATATATTTACTCTTATATTCAGTATCTAAATGAACATAATTATAAATAGGCTATGTCAGAATATTTGTAATTATTACCATTTTAATAAGAAAAATAGCCACCAAACCGCCATATACCTTGTGAAATATAATATTAGCAACTAAAATGACCAGGTTAGTAAAGAACTACTGCAAATGTCTTTTAAAAATATGTTTTTACACCTCCCCTATATTAGTCATCACTAGAATTTATATAAAGATTACCTAAATAGTTAGCGAATTCAAATCCTAACTCCAATCATTTTTGGTTTAGCACCAAAAACAAAACAAAAATAAAAGCAAAATAAATAATGACTATGGCAAATATTCTATCACTATTCTTTGTTACTAAGGTTCTCTTCAAGAAGAAACCATTTAATTCTCTAGGGCAGATTTATTAAAACTGAAGCCAGAAACATCAAATCCATTATCCAAAAGCTATGTAAAATATATAAAAATCTGATTCTGCTAAAATGTGGTTGATGAGGCTTGATTGAGAATAAACTTCAGCTAGTGAGAACAAACTAGGAGGTTAAAGAAATCCTTCCTTAGAACAAACACAGAAAGAAACAATTCAAAAGTCTTAGAACAAATGGATATGGAGAAACAGCGTGGTGCATCGTAATAGAAAAATAAAAAGCCTTAAAAGGGTTATTTTCTTTACCACTTATTAGCTCTGAACATTTGATCAAGTCACTCACTCTCCATGAGTATAAAAGGGTACAAAACTAACTGCCCAGGACAAAATCAATTATTATAAGGAGCTGAAGATAGATTGGGGGTGGGGAGGAGGTACAAGTGGAAAACGCATGCTGAAGAAACAAGATATTCTGCTTCAAAAACATGAATCGACCACATCTGATTCTCTTCTTTTTGAGACCCTGTTAACACTTCATAGAGAATATGACAGTATGAATCCACAACAATATAGAGTGTGGGAAAGGGAAACTGATGGAGAGATTTCTAGAGCAAAGGTGAGGTAAATGGGGGAAAGAGAAAGGGTGCAGCGCAAAGTAGGATAGATGGGGTCAGCCACCTGTCAGAGCACCAGGAGGCTGGGAAACACCTGGTTCAGTCAAGATGTGTCTGAGACACAGCTGAAAACAAGTGGACTGATTCAAAGTCATAATCACTTGATACCTTCCAAATGCCACCACCCTGAACAAAGAATGCCTAGCAACCAAATACTGACCCCAACTCTTCCCAGATAAAAGATTAGAGTCAGGTTTTTGGCAGAAACTAAACAAATTAGAGAAAACTAGAACAGCTACTGTGAATACTGGTGCCCTAGAACAAGGACCTTCACTTGCTGTCGTTTAGGGGTAACAGCTGACTCCCTGGCCACTCTACCTGAACAGTTAGTACATTGGTTGAGAGGCCTGCCTTACTTGGAGCTCCAAGTCAGCTTTGTGTTGCCTTTCTGGTAGGCTACAAAATTAAGATAAACAGCAAAATAACACTAGATGAGACAGACAATTCAGGAACAGTAAGAGAGCTTTTAGTAAATTCTACTCTGTATACCCAGAGATATTCAGGATGATATCATATCCATGAGATGAAAAAGTAAATCAGAGAAAAATGAGTAAGCTGGAAATTAAAAACATGATTGCCAAGATTTTTTTCTTCCTTTTAAATTTTTTTTTTTAAAGCAATGTTAGGTTCACAGCAAAACTGAGCAAAAAGTATAGAGTTCTTTCTCATATACCCTCTGCCTCATCCCCAAGCCTCTCCCTACTATTATCCCCCACCAGAGGGTACATTGGTTACAACGGATGAACCTACACTGACACTCATTCTCACTCAAAGTCCACAGTTTCCATTAGAGTTCACTCTTGGTGCTGTACACTCTGAGTTTTGGCAAATGTATAATGACATGTACCCATTGTTACAAAATATTTTTAAAAGTAAATCAAGGAGTAAGAAAATAAAAAACCTCAAAGAAAGTCGATAAAGACATGAAAAGACAAGAGTTCCAGAGAAAGTAAAAATAGAGACAATAAAGAGGAGAAAATAATCAAGGAAATATGGGATGAATTTTCTAGAACCAAAGGACATAAGTTCTCATACTAAAAGGGCACATTCAAGTGCCCGGAACTATCAATGACCAAAAACTCCACCTTAACTTGTCAATGTGGCTTTAGAACACCAAAGATAAAGAACAGATCTGCAAAGCTTCCAGCAAACAGAGGGAAGAAGCTCTTAAAAATACAAAAAGACGTTGAACTTCTTTGAGAATAAAGAGAAACGCAAATTAAAACTGAAATGAGATAACCACTTTTCATGTGTCAGATTCAAAAAGATAAAAATGTTAGAATAACATACTGTATTGGAAATGGTGTGGGAAAGAGGTATTCTCATACAGACTGCTGATGGGGAGGTAAAATGGAACAAATTACAGAGGGCGATCTGTCAATTTTTGATAAAATTTAAAATATGCACACCCTTCACTTCATTTTTTTTCTGGTACGTTATTCTATAGATATTTGTGAAAAGATGTGCACAGGCATTTTTCATTGCAGCAAAATACAGCAAAAATTTGGAAAAAAATGAATGTTTACCTACAGGGCACTGGATGAATAAGTTTGGTACATCCATGCATTGGAAAGCTATGCAGCTATAAAAAAAGAATGTGAAGATTCTAAGACATCTATCTTTCATTGGAGTCACTGAGAGCACTCAAGGGTAATCAGGAACTCTGAAAACCTGCCACAGGGGGAAAAGTTCAGGGAACTGGGGGCATTTAGGTGAGAGAAAAGTAGGCCTGCTTGTGAACACATCTGCTATCTTCTGTTACCCTGATGATGCTGGTGATTCTAGAGGCCACAACTGGAACTGCTGAGTGGACATTTCTTAGAAACTTCAGTACAAATGTTAAACACCTGCCCGAGAAATAACTGTCTAGAGTGGCACAGGCTGCCCTGCAGAGAGACAAGCTTCTTGTAGCTTGAGGGAAATATTCGAGGCAGGCTTTCCATCTTCCACGTGCTGTTGAAATGGCTCAGTGTTTTTCAAACTGTGTTTTGTGGAACCCTGGGACTTTGTGAAGGTGTTCCAGTGATTCTTTAAACAGCTGATTTAATTGCATTCTTAAAGTGTGTTCAACCATTAAATATTAAAACTAATGGAAATCAAAATGCTCAGATTACATATATAATTTTTTTAGGTAAAATTTCACATAACATAAAATTAAACATTTTAAAATGAACAATTAAGTGGCCTCAAAGTTGTACAACCATCACCTACCTCTATGTAGTTCCAAAAAACTTTCATTGCCCCAAAGGAAATCCTGTACCCATTAGTCACTTGCCATTCTCCCCTCCTATCGGCCCCTGGCAACACCAATCTGTGTTCTGTCTTTATGGATTTACCTATTCTGGATATTTCATATAATAGAGTCATATAATACATGATCTTTTCTGTCTGGCTTATTTCACTCAGCATAAGGTTTTTGAGATTCGTCTCTCTTGTGGCATGTATCATACTTAATTCCTTTTTTATGGATGATTTATACACACACACCACAAATTGCTGATTATGCCATCACACTTGGGTTTACTGTACATAATGTGGTTATTGGCTATTGTGAATAATGCAGCTATAAACATTTATATATAAGTATTTGTTTGAATATCTGTTTTGAATATTTTAGGTCTATATCTAGGGGTGGAATTGCTGAGTCATATGGTAATTTCATGAGAAACTGACCAAGTTGTTTTCCACAATGCCTGATTCATTTTACTTTCCCACCAGCAATTCATTAGGGTTCCGATTTCTCCAAGCCCTAACACTTATTTTCCTTTTTCAAAAAAAATTATACCCATCGTATTGGGGGTGAAGTGTTATTTCACTGTAGTTTTGATTTGCATTTGCCTAATGACTGACTAGGTTGAGAATCTTTTCATGTGCTTATTAGTCATTTGTGTATCTTCTTTGGAGAAATGTCTATTCCAATACTTTGCCCACTTTAAGTTGGGTCTTTTGTCTTTTTGTGCTTGAGTTTTAAGAGTTCTTAATATATTCTAGATACTAGGCCCTTATAATACATATGATTTGCAAACATTTTCTCCCATTCCATAGGCTGGCTTTTCTCTTTTTTTTTTTTATAATGTCCTTGCTTCACAAAATTTTTTATTTTTTACGAAGTCCAATTTATCTTTTATCTTTTTTTTTTTTGTGGGTTTGGAAAAGAATTTTTTATTTTTATTTTTTTAATTAATTAATTAATTTTTATATGACATTGGTTAAAGAAATCTGGTAAGTTTTAGCTGTACATTTTTATAGTGACAAATATATATATGTTTGCATTGTGTTCATTGTGTTCACCTCCCATAGTTAGATTTCTTTCTCTCACCACATATTTGACCCTTTTTACCCTATCTACCTCCCCCCTCTCCCTGCTCTAGTAACCACTAGTCTATTCTCCACGTCCATGAGTCTCTGTTGGAAAAAAATTTTTTAAATAATTTTTTATTTTTCAATTACAGATGGCATACAATATTATATTAGTTTCGGGTGTACACAATGGTGATTAGACATAAGTTATCAAGTGATCACTCTAATAAGTCTAGTACCCATCTAACACCATACATAGTTATTACAATATTTCTGACTATATTCCTTATGCTGTACTTTACATCCCCATGACTATTTTGTAACTACTAATTTGCACCTCTTAATCCCTTCCCCTTTCTTACCCATCCCTAATCCCCCTCCCATCTAGCATGCATCAAAATGTTCTCTATCCATGAGTTTGTTTCTGTTTTATTTTGTTCTTCGGTTTCCACATGTAAGTGAAATTATATGGCATTTATCTTTGTCTGACTTACTCCACTCAGCACAATACCCTCTAGGACCATTCTTGTTGTTGCAGATGCAAGATTTCATTCTTTTCTTTTTTTTATAGCTGAGTAATGTTCCATTGTATTTATGTATCCCCTTTATCTATTCAGCCACTGATGGACACTCAAGTTGTCTCCATATTTGGCTACTATAAATAATGCTGCAATGAACACATGGATCCGCATGTCCTTCTGAAACAGTGTTTTGGGTTTCTTTGAAAAAAAATCAAAGTGGTATTACTAGTTCCTTCTTTGTCTCTTGTTATAGCCTTTAATGTCTATTTTATCTGGTACAAGTATTGCTTTTTTTTTTTGTCTGTTTCTATTTTCATGAAATATCTTTTTCCATCCCTTTATTTTCAGTCTGTGTGTCTTTTGATCTGAAGTGAGTCTCTTGAAGGCAGTACATAAAAGGGTCTTGCTTTCTTATCCATTCAGCCACCCTATGTCTTTTAATTCGAGCATTTAATCCATTTACATTTAAAATAATTTTTGATAGGTATGTAGTTACTGTCATTTTATTATTTATATTTCTTCTTCTTCCTCCTCCTTCTTCTCCTTCTCCTTCAAGAAGTCCCTCTAACATTTTTTAATACTAGTTTGGTGTTGATGAACTCCTTTAGCTTTTTCTTGTCTGAGAAGCTCTTTATCTGTCCTTTGAGTCTAAATGATAGCTTCACTGAGCAGAGTAATCTTGGTTGTAGCACCTGGCTTTTCATTACTTGGAATGTTTCATGCCAGTACCTTCTGGCCTGCAAGGTTTCTGTTGAAAAGTCAACTGACAGTCCTATGGGCATTCCCACGTAGATAACTAATGGCATTTATCTTGCTGCTTTCAAGATTCTTTGTCTTTATAATCTTTGGCATTTTAATTGTGATGCGTCTTGGTGGAGGCCTCTTTGGGTACATCATACAAGTACTTTCTGGGCTCGTATGTCTATTTTCTTTTCACCAAATTAGGGAAGTTTTCCATAACTATTTCATCAAATAGTTTTTAAATTATTTGCTCTCTCTTCTCCTTCTAGTACTGCTATGATGCAAATATTGGAACCCTTGATGTTGTCCTAGAGGCCCCTTAAACTACCCTCATTTTCTGGGATTCGTTTTTCTTGGTGCTATTGTGATTGGGTGTTTTCTGCTACCTTGTCTTCTCAATCAATGATTTGATCTTCTGCTTCATTTAATCTACTGTTGATTCCCTCTAAGGTATTCTTCATTTCATGTATTGTATTCTTCATTTTTGACTGGTTCTTTATGTTTTCCAATTCCATTTTTATATTTCTTATCTCTTTGTTAAAGTTCTCACTGAGTTCATCCTCTCTTTCCCTAAGTTCACTGAGCATCCTTATAATCAGTGCTTTGAACTCTGCATCTGGTAGATTGTTTGTCTCCATTTTGTTTAGTTCTTTTTCTGGAGCTTTGTTCTGTTCTTTCATTTGGGACATGTTTCTCTGTCTCTCCATCAAACACCCTGTCTTTATTTCTATGTAATAGGTAGAGCTGCTGTGTCTTCCGGTCTTAGCAGAGTGGCCTTATGTAGGAAGTGTCTTGCGGGGCCCAGTAGTACAGTCTCCCTGGTCACCTAAGTCAGATGCTCCAGGTGTGTCCCTTGTGTGGTTTGTGTGTGTGCCCTCCTGTTGTAGCTGAATCTTGGTTGTAGTTTGCACGTCAATGGGAGGAACTGACCCACAGGTTGATTGGTTGTGAAGATTGGCTGCTAAGGGGCTGACTCTATGGAGCAAGATTCGCTTTAGCAGGGCTTTGGTGCCTGTCCAGTCTGCCCTTTGGGTATGTTGTCCCTGGATGTGACCCTGGGTGGTGCTCCAGCTGGGTCAAAGCCGGCCACTGGCCATGCTGGCCCCAGGGCCTCCCGGGAAGAGCTCCACCACAGGCCAAATTCAGCCACAGCTGGTGCCCTGCCTGGAGCCACCTGGTATGAGCCACCAAGGAATCCACAGATGGATTGCTAGCCACCCTCACTGGGCTTGGAAGTGCCTCAAAAGGCCAAACAGCAAACCAACGCTGCTGCCGCTAGTGCCAAGCTTTGGGCTGCTCAGCATGAGATAGCACACCGAGGCCAGATGCTACTTGTTTGGGGTTTGTGAACCTTTGAGAGATATTAGGAAAGTCAGTAGCATGAGCCAAGACAGGCTGTTTGTATGGAATAACCACTGGAAACGGCTTGGGTGGGCCCAAAAGTTGGGTGGGTGAGATCTGAGGGAGTTACCAGGGCAAGGCGAGTGGTATTAGCTCTGGTTGATGGAGACTCAGATATAGCACCTGCCTTCATGAGCACACTTGGTTGAGGGAGGGCTCAACAAAGAAACAATGGTTTCTGTCAGCACTTCTGTTTAGGAAAAAGCTGCTCTTCCTGCTCTCGCTCTGAAGGCAGACAATTCAGTTCCTCCCATATGTCCCTTGTATCTTTTGAGCTGCTGCCACAGTGCTGGAGCTCAGAGCGAGTGAGTCCATCTGCAACTGAGTCTGTGCATGGGCCCTTTAAGAGAATATCTAGGTCTACTACAGCCCTCTGTCTCACTCAGCCACAACCTCCACTGGATTTCACAGCCAGAAGTTGGGGATTTCTCTTCCCAGCACTGGAACCCTGGGGAGCCTGGTGTGGGCCTGGGATGGCTCACTCCTCCAGGGGGACCTCTACAGCTGAGATATCCTTCCTGATTTTTAACTGCACATGCAGGCGTGGGACCAGCCAGGTCCTCATCTTTGCCATGCCTACTAGTCTCAAGGTGGCTTCTTTAGTATGTTCTTAGCTGCAGGACTTCTATTTAGCCAGACTTCAGGCAGTTCTCAAATGATGGTTGTTCTATAGTTCAGTTGTAATTGTGATGTGGTTGTGAGAGGAAGCAAAGACAGTTTTTATCTGCTCCACCATCTTGACTGGAAATTCTTTTTTCTTTTCTTCTACTTTTGGCATCTAAGAATTCATTGCTAAATCCAACGTCATGAAGAATAATCCTGTGTTTATAGTTTTAGAGCTTACATTTAGGTCTTTGATCCATCTTGAGTTAATTTTTGTATACAGTATGAAGTAGGAGTCCAACTTTTTCTTTTGTGTGTTGATATTTAGTTGTCCCAGCACCATTTGTGAAGACATAATTCTTTTCCCACTGAATGGTCTTGGCATTTTTGTCAAAATCAAATGGCCACAGACACAAGTTTGTTTCTGACTCTCAAGTCTATTCCACTGTTCTTCCCTATGCCAGTAACACTTTGTTTTGATTACTGTAGCTTTGTAGTAAAAGCTGTAAAGCTGGTAAGTGTGAGTCCTACAACTTGTTCTTTTTCAATATTATTTTGACCACTGCGACCCCCTCCTTGTTATATATACAGTTTTAACACATAAGACAATAGCAAAATGTTAATGTGGTTTCCTGGTTTAGCAAGCTTTATAATACATAATTGTAACCCATTTACACTTTTAAAATAAATTAGTACTGATAAAAATAATTTAAAAAATATGGAATCTATGAATATAGACATATTGTTAAGTAAAAATAAGAACTGAGCAGAATACTGGGTAGAATTTACTGCCACCAACGTTGAAAAACAATATATTTGTATATACATAGCATTACACTGCAAAAAGACACAGGCCAAAAGAATTAGGCTCCTGAGAAACTAGGTTGCTGGGAGACAGAGATGGAAGGGAGATTTCTGTTTACTGACTACTCTTTGTTCTTTTAGAATTTCATTCTTTTGTTCTTTTTGAATTTTTATAAATTGCATATGTATACTGATTTAAGATTTTTAGTTAACTAAAAAAAAAATCAAACTCTCCATTTAAACAGAGAATATAATATTTGCATCTTCATGTGAGCTAAGAAAAACTTTGGGAGCATAATGGGGATGAGTTTATAGGAAGTGGTTTCCGTTCCTGCCCTGAGTCCCTGTGTGAGCTCTGGTACTGGTCTTTGAAACAGCAGCCAGGGCTGAAGATGACGGCAATGTGGCACTAAGATAGTGCTCTCTAGATGTGGTGCTAATTGACCCCACAGGGACCATTTTACTCAAATGAGTTCATGAACCAGGCGACAGATGGTCACCTATCAAATTCATGAAATTTGATTAAATGGTTTACTAATTTTTTTTGCTATTGTTTATATTTCAACTCTTTTAGGGCATATGGACAAGGAATATCAGCTTTATTGATTTGCTCTGGCTGCAAATGTCAAATGGAGAAAAAGATAAAAATTATTGCTATAGTTAATTTTTTTACCTTGGAATTAGCTGCATTTTAAAACATAATAAAGCTTAAGAATTCATACATGGATATATGAAAAAGTAATTCCTGATAAAATACAGAACAATTATTTCTTCTAGAACTTCTCTATGAGACAGGTATCTGTTCTAGTCCATCAAAATGTAATTTCCCCATAAATATGCACAGAATAAAAAGAACTTAGGAAATAGTTAATATGCAGAGGCTTATCACAATGACTGACAACTACTATAGGAAATCCACATCTTATTTTCCTACAGAATGCAAATTTGAGACTGAGCTCAGTAAAAGGGCTCTGATTCACTTTTAAAAATACCAATTTACTCTCCATTAATGAAAGAGCCTATCATATAGCTTAGGAAAATTATTTCATTTTGCCTCATACTAGAAATATTTCAGAAGAAAAATGGCCTACAGAGTCAAGCATTAAAATATTCATGAAAAGATTATCTTCAAAGAGGTTAATAATTATAAATGCTGTGCTCAATGTATGAATATACAGCACTCTAAGGAAAAATGTTCTGAGGCCTAGAATGTGCAAGATTTTTAAGCTAAACAAGTCAGGAAATTCAAATGAGACAGACAGAAAGCCAAGATCATTCTTCTTGCTAGTTTGTAACTACTGCTTCATTTTCCTCCTTCAAGTATTCTCATTTCAGGAAAAGGTACCACTTTCAGAGTCATTCCAACTAGATACTGGGAATCATTCTAGACTCTTTCTGTCAAGTCCGAATTAATTTAGTCACCAAGTACCAACTTCTGCTAATCCTGAATATTTTGAGAAACCATCCCTTTTCCCACTTCCATAGCTGGGCCCATTTCTTTTCTCTGCATCATGGCATAGTTTCTTCACTGAGCTCCATTCCTTTGTTCTTACTTGTCACTCTCCCATCTTTAACTCAATGCTCTGCCACCACAGTGACTTAGGCTCATCTGATTGTTATATTCTCTACTTAAAATGCTCCAATTGCGCCTGCCCACTGCATACAGTATGTGTCAAACGGTCCTTCAGGACACAGGACACATGTTTTCACGCCAACAACTGGATGTCTCCCCATTTAGACTCTAGTGATAACATTGTACTTTTCTACAACTGGCATTTCCTACTCACTTTCTGAGGCGCAGCTCAGGTGGCCTCTCCAGCCTTGTGAATCCTCAGATAAGCTAAGAGACCCTCATCCTTTCTAGTGCCCTGACCACATTATAACATTTATCATGTTTTACCACATTGCTTTGTATGCATATTTAAATCTCTCATTAAATTTTAAGTTCCAAGAGGACAAGAACCATGTCTAAGTGTTTCTGTGGCCTCCACCACTTTAGACAGGCTTTGGAACATGGTGAGTAGTCAAGGAATTGAACTGAAAGGAGATACTGTATCATAAGCAGATTATATGAGTTGAACATATAATTCAATTTAAATTGCATATGGATTATTGTAAAAAGTATACATCATGAATAAAAGCTATCTGAAGTATGAACTTAATCTAAAATCTTCAATCTGCCATATTTGGAGATAAATTTCTTATTCCAGGTGGTAATTTGCTGAGAAAAACTGATTTTTACATATTTATATTCTGCATGTTTCCTAGAAGGATTTGAGATAGTGAGGAAATAAGCCAAGGTGGTTTGAGCTCAAGCTCAATATAAGATCTTTTGGTAACAGCTATGTAAATACATTTGTTTCTTCTCTATAAAACATTCAATAATGGTAATTCATGAAGCTGATAATTTCATGAACTGGCTTTTTGGCTTTTAAGACTATATATATACTTATATATATATAATCTTCAATATATGTTATATTTATATATATATAAAACCTTCAAAAGAGCAGTAAAAGAAGTCTAAAAAATTCCTATGTTTATAAAATAATCACTTTAATTAAGCAAAGATGCTCCTTGTTAGAGTATACTAGCAAGTTTTTAAATTGTTTTAAATGAAACCAAAATTTTCACAATGTTTTAAAAGAGTTAAAGTTGAAATGGTGAGAAAAATCAATTTAATCTAGAGGATGGAACAGAACAAACAGCATCTTAGAAAAGTATAAATGGCAGCTATTTCACTCATGCCTGTTTGTCACTTAGTGTATAAACACCAGAATATCACTGTTTAGTCACTGATGAAGCATTAAAATACTGGTTCAATTGAATAGGGAAATATGCAAACAAAATCATATGGTAGTATCAAAATACTGAACTAGAGCATTTTCACATCTGGCTCTACTTCTTGCTATTAAAAGTATGGTTGTGGGGCAGGAGCATCAACATCACGGGGGTGCTTGTGAGAAATGCAGACTCTCAGGCTCCACTACAGACCTACAGAACCAGAGTATGCATTTTTAACAACATCCGCTGATGAAATGGAGGCATATTTGAGAATCAATGGTTTTGGTGGCCTATGAAATTCTCCCATGTAAAGTTCAAATCAAAAAATAGAGAATCTTCTTAGTTAAAGCCTACATGTAAGAGTAAAACTAAGGATTAATTTTACAGCTCTCTTCTGTGTGAATCTGGAACAGGAGTTAAATTCTAATTTAGTTTAATTCCAACACCAAATTATTATCTTATACAAACATACACACACACACACACACACACACACACACACACACACACACGCAAAGTTCTATCTTTCCAATAATTATTTGGACTCATACTGGTTGGAAAGCATGAGAGATCACATAGTTTAGTGTCCTTTATTTTACAGAATCATAACCATTCTAGATAATGAGATGTGAGATTATTTGGAAGCCCATCAAAAATTCACAAACTCCTTTTAGTCACTTATTCCACTATTTAATTCTACAAAGAAAATTTTCCACTCATAAACTAAATTCTTAAGTTTTCTATATTAATTCCATTTCTTACTCTTCCATTATTAGAGAGAACAATCAGCAATCTGATTCTTTATAGCTCCTAGTTTTGCAAACTCAAGGATAATTCTGGAGGACCTGGATCAAACTGAACAAAACTTGGAATGTGTGGTCCTAAAACAAGACCCCCAAAGTCACAAAATGTAATCCCTGTTCCTGGAGAACATGATATAAACGAATGGTACTAGAAACACAGCAGCTTTTAAAAATATCTCAGTGTATGATAAGACACCTAAATATTTTTAAATATTTGTAGAAGTATAGAAGACTTAGTATAATGCAGTATACTGCCCTCTTTATAAAAATGGCCTTTTAAAGAAAACCTCGTTTTAAAAAGAATGGGTCTACGATTTAATGTTTTCTTCTCTAGGACATCAATCTGAAAACTATAAAATGTTGAATTTGACCAAAAAAAAGTTGAAGTAAATTACAAAAGTTGACTTAGTTTTCACATTTGGAACATGGCAGCTGGGGTTCTTTCCCAAATGACCACACAGCAGTGGATAAGCATAATCTGTGATGACGGAAGCAGAACATTTAGGTCAAACTGCAGGGCAAAACTTGAACAGCAAGTTCACACTAAGAGAGGGTGTTCTAGAAATACACCCAAAACCAAAGGCTAGAGATTTTCAAAATCCTTACAATGAACAAAAAATCTCCCCACTTTGAAAGCCAAGTAAAATGTTACTTTTAAAATATGTATAATGTAAGTTATATATTTGATATAGTTACTATTACTGGCTAGTGAGAGAGGCAATCCACCCTGGGCCCTGTACCTCCCTGCATATTCCAGCTGGAAATACAAAGAATGCAAGGTCCTAACTTCTCTTCACCTGGGCCATTTCTCAGGGTTATGTTTATAGCTAATAACCTTGAGGGATGAGATAATGTCTTCCCCCAGACGAATGGCAGGCCTGCTTACACCTTATTCTAATAGCAGTGGACCTCCCAAGTTCAGTACAAACATCTTCTTCCCCTATAACACAGCCCATTATGCATGCAGGAATCCATGACGGGGTGACGGTAGCTTGTGGAGAGGTTAAATCCAAGACCCTGCACCGTTTTTCACACTGACACTAAAAAACCATTTCTATTGAGTTTTATCTCACCGGATCCAGGTTCTTAAACAGCAGGATGTCTTTGCAAGCCTCTTGTAATCGGTTCCTTTGATCATCAGTTTTTGGATGTATAATCTAAAAGGACACCAAATTAACAAACAATTAGTCTACTCTTCTTACTCATAAGAGATAAAATTTCCTAGTAGGATGTCAGAAGGAAGAACTCTGAGTGCTGAGGTTCACTTTAGGTGACTAGACACTTATAAGCCCACTAAGTAGGGGAAAGTAACACAATTTGTCCCAGGGAGGGAGTGCACATTGATCAATACAGAACTTAAGCATTTTTTCAAAAGAGTGTTCCCCCTACATTATTAGCAAGTTCACTTTGTAAAGGTCTGTGACTGGCCAATAACTAAAGATGCCCATACAAAAGGACAACAGGTGACATCAGCTATGTTGAACATTTAGACGGCCTTTATTCTATTTAATATTCTTTATAATATTATTGCTCTTTACCACTGAGTTTAATACTCTTTCAGGATGTATCTCTTTCCTTTACTCTTGATAAAGTCTCTAGAAGACAGCTAATTCTTACATGCATAGTGCATTAGATGTTGAATACATTTTTATGCATAATGTATGTAACTACCTCCACAGGGAGTAACTTTCCAAAGGGGGGAAACAATCGTGGCCTGCCACACCAAGAGTCTAGACCTGAGGAAAAATGAATAGTCCTGGTGTGCTCACTTTAGCTCAAAGAAAACCAGTGTCCTATATTCTTATGAAACTTTCATTCCAGGAGGATGAAGACCAACAGAATGCTTTCTGTAACTGTGGCCTGCCAACTCCCCGGAGTCCTTTTTGACTAGCAGAAGGCTCAACTGACTTGGACCAAATGGTCTATTCTTTTATGAACATCAGCAGTTTATAACTATAAAATAAGTTGGACAGACAAGAAACAGTCCTAAAGGCAGCAGGCATTGAGCTGATCTCCTGGAGACATATACACCACCTATTCCTATTCTAATGTTCACTCAAAGAGTGACCATGGGAGATGATGAGCTGGCACCTCACCTCTTCAATCAGCCAGCCCCGCCACCAGAGCAACCAGAATCAGGGAGTGGTGAGTTTCGTGCCCAGGAATATATCAGAACTCACAACGGGAAATGAAAATTAGCAATTCAAACCCATCTTGGATATCTCACAATTAATGAAAATCACAGGCTCAAGAAGAATCGAGGAAATTTATAGTGTATGTGTATTATTTACGTGTATGCTATTTATGTACTACACAAAAATCTATTAGCCAGTTTGAAGAAAGTCATTGAAATTTTTCTATAAGGGTAAGGTAAATGCAAACTTTTTTTTCACTATCTAATTAATATTCATCTCAAAATAGATTCTAAGATGACACATGAACAGAAAAAATAGATTCTGGTGCCTACAAATTCATTGTAGACAAGAAACTTCTACAATTTGGGTATTAACTAAATCATGCACCAAAATTCACTTCTCCCTACTTCAAGTAAGGAAGGCTAACATAATAAAACAAAACAAAAAGTTATTTTTTACTTCATGAAATTCATCTAGGGCTTCAAGCAATAACAATCATGAGTGTTTGCCTGCTGAGAAGCTCTATCCTCAGAGAGAAAAGGTTTGGAATATCATTTCACCATTGTTGAAATAACTTTCTTGGCTCAAGATGGAGCTGCTGTGGTGCCAGAAGGGCATATCGAAATTTGGGTAACTCTTGTGTACCTGTAAATGATCTGCTTCATTAGAAATGCAGTATATCCAGTCAGCCAATCCCCAGAAGCTAAGCCAACTCTGAGCTCTACGGTAATTTCCTTGTTCCTTATTTATTTTTCTCCCTCACCCTGGTGCTGGGCATCTCCATCGTATGAGAGTGAAATGGGAGTTCCTTGAAGATCTTCTGGTCATATAAAGGCTCCTGATCTTGCTATTATTGAATTTTACATACATTTCAGGGAGCTTAATGATGTAATGATTTAGGGATGCAGTATCTGCTTTTCCATATAAAAGTCAATCTTATAAAGTATTTTTCATAGCTACAGAAATAGATTTTTGTTTATATTGTTAAAGCCAATAGAAAAAGGGGGACTTTGCAAAGTACGTACTCAAAAAAAAAAAAGGGTAAATTATTACTTCCATTTCCAGGCACAGTAATCTCTAGTTTACTTTTTACTAAATAAATAATAGAAGAACAGAGCTAAAGAACACAGCTTACAAACTGCTTCAAAACAAACTGGACACATTTCTACAAAAATATTAGGACCTCCAAGAAGTCAGTTTCTGAGCAAAGTATTAAGACTCAAAGATTTAAAAAAATAACTGCGGTACTGACACTTTAAATGTAATTTTACTGTGATTTTTGTTTGTTTCACAGTAAGCTTCTGCTTTTATAAATTAGTAGGAGCAGAAGGCTCTTCCAATATTTTTCTTTACTAGAAATACTAAGAAAAATAAATTATCACTATGAAAAAGATGGCTAAGAACATTTTTCATCACCAGGCTGTATTTTGCAAAAGAAATAAAACCACGACTGCAGTGAGTTTTTATGTTCATCTTTCCTTTTAGCCAAAGTAATTCTATAGAACTTGAAATAGAAGCTATCAGAGATTAGACTAAGAAAAGAAATGGTGAAAATAATTCCATATCTCCTGTTAACCTATATGCCTGTTAACATCCTTTCAATTATTATTTTCCTTATTCAACACCAGATAATTTAAAATTAACTTATTCAGTAAATTACATACCCTGGACTCTGCATCATCTTCTTCTTCATCAGGATTATAAGCTTCTGCACATACTATAAAAATAAAAATGGACATTTTAAAGACTCTTTTATCAAGAAACATACTACAATAAATATATCTTTAAAAATGAATAAACAAAAAGAGTACCATGCCAAAAAAATAAATAAATTCACCTTATCCAGGACAAGCAATCTACCCCCAAAGCTGGTTTCTTATTCCAATATATACAGAATTTACTAAAATACAGGGCTGCACTTTTAGACATTGATAATTGCTTTTTGCTTTCTCTTATTCAGAGAAACATAGCTTAACCTCTTTCACCTTCACTTCCAAGCCCCAGAAATGCATAAGATCTAAAAATTCCCTAAAAGAACAGACACCAAAAAAGTCTTAAGTCTGCTATAAAATGATTAATTTAATCATATAGTTAGGAGTAACTTTCATAAATTATCTATAACCCAATCTTCCAGGAGCAAATACTGCCATTAACATTTTGCATATTCCTTTCCAGTCTTTATTCTGAATTGAGTTCATACTGCATATGCAATTTTAAAACCTGCTTTTTTCATTTAACACTGTAAGAATTTCACATGCCATTTAAAACATTTTATAAATATTATTTTAAGGACTGCTGATTATTTAGCATAAGTTATAGTTAACTACTCCCCTAATACTAGACACTTAGCTGGCTTCTATTAAAACAACTCTGCAATAAACATCTTCATGCAGAAATATGCTGTAAGAATTATTCCCAAATGTTATTTTGGGGGGCTAAAAGATAGGATAATTTTTAAGACATACTTATCACCAAGTTTCTTTCCAGAGAGACTGTACCCATCCACTGCTACAAAGAAGCCTCCTCTAAACTGCACAACAGAGTTGGATTTTATTGTTTAAAATCTTTGCCAATTTAGATGGGAAAAGTATTTAAATTTTTAAAAATTATTATTGAATTGGAATAATTTTCAAGCATTTATAAGCTGACTAAATTTCCTTCTTTGTCCTCATGTATGAAGAATTTATTGATTTGGTTTCTTTCTGAATTATATTAATATGTTTCTTAACACCCCTCTGTCATATTTTTCACAATCATTTTATCCAGTTTGCTTTTTAACTACAAAGCTTTTACAGATTACGTATGTTTATTTTTAACATAGTGACATCAAGGAAGAAAACTCCCCAATATGATTTAAACTCAAATGTTAAACATCACTAAAATACCACTGGGTTTTGAGCTTTAAAATTCCTTCTTTATTTGAAAATCTAAAGATGTGTTACTTCTCTTTTGTTTCACTTTTTTAAAAGTAGATCTTAAATTTACCCTTTATCCCATATGGACTTTATTCTACCACATATGTAGAAATTTAAAGAAGAGAGGATGGTTGAAGGGTTGGAAAATGTCTAAGAGCCTTAGGATGGAATGAAGAATATTATCATCATTAGTATTACTAACACCATTATTCTTATAAAACCTGACATTAGCTTTCTTTTCTCCAGGCATTTTTCTATGTACCTAAGCCAGCGAGTGATTCTTAACCAGGGCCAAATCTGCCCCCTAGAAGACATCTGCCAATGTCAGGAGACATTCTGATGATCACGACTACTGGGGCTTAGAGAGAAGCTTCCGGGAGAGGCCAAAGATGCTGCTAAACATCCTACGATGCTCTCCCACCCAACAAAGAATCAGTACCTGGCATGAGGACATCTACTTCTAAATAGTGCTGAGGTTGAGAAACCCTGACCTAGAGGATATTTTCTCATTCGCTCTCACGACAACCCTAAGATAGGTGTTATATCATCATTTGACATAGAGAGTGAATTCACCAGCATGATGCCTGGACTTCAGCCTTTTGTCTCAGAAATCTAACAGAAGGGGACCTGTGTCTCAGGGGTAGGCTCCCATTAAAAAACCTCAGTGATGCATATCTCTAGGATGCCAATTTAGTAACTAACTTTCTGAATCAAGCGGGGAATCAGCATGACCAGCCAGCTTTCTCCCTGCAGGAAGACCACAGAAAAAGCCAAATCATAATTTAAAGGTTGTTTGGTGAGAAGGAGATGGAAGGAAGAGTTTGTCAAATAAAATGAATGGTTAATGGCATCAGTCTGGGACAGTCTGAAGCATCCACATACACAATACAGATGGTCCTGCTAATGTGGCCCAGACACTTTGTGTTGGCTGCAACTCTCTTAAAGCATTGACATCTACTTCTAAAGCTGGGCTCTGTAACTTTCTGTTTCTGTGAATGACTAATCTCACAGGACTGCTACAAAATTTGCAAGGCTCAGTGCAAAATGAAAATACAGGCTCCATTTTCAAAAGTTAAGAATTTCAAGGGGGCAACAGCAGAACATTAAACCAAACTCAAGGCCTTTGTGAGTATGCGACCCATGAAGTCAGCCCTACTTATAGGATCAATATCTTCAATGAGGTAATATAGTAGGTAAGATATTTGCTTTTTTAAGGCAGGGGTCGCCAACCCCCAGGTCGCAGACCCTACTGGTCTGTTATCTGTTAGTAACCAGGCTACAAACCAGAAGGCAAGCAAGCAAAGCTTCATCTGTATTTGCAGCACTCCCCAGCACTAGCATCACCATCCCAGCTCCACCTCGGATCATCGGGCATTAGATTTTCATAGAAGCACTGGTCCCTGGTACCAAAAAGGTTGGAGACTGCTGCTTTAAGGTAACTTGTTATATATATCCTCTGACCTAGTAGCATTGACCTTAAATTTTAATTCACAGAGGAAAATCTTAACCCTGTACTTTCTAAGTTTTAAGTCCCTGAACTCTGACTAAAAATCATGAGGAGTAAGAGTCTATTATTTTTCTAAATAACTTACCAATTATCCCAGTATGATTTATTATTCAATACTCTCTTGATCTGTGAAATCTATTTTATCACATCTCTGTTTTTTGGTTATGGACTATCCATTTCATTGAACTATTTATTCAAAAGATTTAGTTTTTAGCATTTATGAACAACTGTTTTACTATGTTAAAATTCATTTACCACCTTCTATAGCCAAATCAAAAAACTTGCACTGAGTACCCTGCCATGGTGCCTCAGACCTCTTTATCTTCACTTACACTGTTTCCTCTGATTGGAACTTCCTTCACATCCTCCTTTTCCAGCCATCTCTTTTCTCCAACCCCAACTAAAAAGTCAGCTCAAGAGTCACATGTTGAAACTTTCACCTACATGGAGCCAATTTAGGAAACCCCACATCTGTGTTCCCTTTCTACTGTCCCAATATTGTGGGCTGAGATCATTATCATTACCATGCTTTACCAAAAACATTACAATCTTTTCATACCTCCAGGATCTGACTTCGAGGACTTGAAGCCCTTCAAGGACTGACTCTGTGCTCTTGTTCATCTCTGTTATTTCCCTGGCACTGACTAGGCATGTTGCCTGGCTCAACACACCTTTTTCTGAATGAATGACTGACTGATGAACAAACGAGCTTCCAAGGGCTTTGAAGGCAGAGCTGATGTCTTTTTTTAAATAACTCCCAATAGTTTACCTGTATTATAGAATCTCAAACAAACACAAGCAGGATGAATGAATGAATAAAAAGTTGCTTTTTGTTAAAACGCCCTACACCATCTGCCCAAGAAACTGGAACAGAGAGGATAGTGAAAATAAGGACCTTTTGTCTTGTTCACCAAGGGGCCTGGCATACACACTAGGAGCTCAATAAATATCTGTACGATGAATGAATGGATGAAAGGTTCTACGGTTGGATGAACCCTCAAATTAAAGTCTCAAGATAATGAGCTGCCTCATACTATTTCTGAAATGTATTTGCCCCATCCCTCCTGGGCAATCTGAAATTAAGCTTGAAACGATATGCTCCGTTCTTTGCTTGGCAATTACACAGTAGTGAAGGACAGAGCCTTACTGTTTAAGTGAACCCTATATTGAGGTTTATGTTGTGCATATATGTATTTGAATGATACATTAGTCATGTAGAATGGTCCAAGAATTTAAGTAGATTCTCACTGTGCAAACAGTGTAATTTACACTGGTATATCCAGACACATGTCACAGTTTGTAGGACAGAACAGGAAAGTGAAATCTATACTGACTTTGCATCTTCTGGGGTTTGCCCTCAATTTCTTCTTGTAATTCTATAGATAGATAGATAGATAGATAGGCAGACAGACAGAGAGATAGACTGACCAACCTACATGGGGTAATAAAGGTTCTTTTTCTCCTCCTGACATTGAATATGTATTATCTTTTCCAACACCACTTCAACTCTCTGACATCAACTAGGTGTCCAACAATTCAATTCCGAGACCACCCACGCAAAATTAGCTAGAGCCCAAAGTTAAAGGACTCGGTCCACAAGACAATCACAATTTCCGGGCTACCTATACTCTGACCACCCAGCGATAAATTGGAGGTTCCTACTATCTCCTTTTTCAATTCGATAATTCACGAGAATAACTCACAGAACTCAGGAAAGTGTTTTCCTTACTCTTATTGGTCTATTATAAAGGATACAACTCAAGAACAGCCAAAAGAAGGGAAGCATAGATATGGGGAAGCAGAGAGCCTCTATGCCCTCTCTGGTTTGCCACCCTCCAAAACCTTGATGTGTTCACCAATCTAGAAGCTCTCTGAACCCTGTCACTTAGGGAAGGGGTCCCCAACCCCCGGGCCACAAACCAGTACTGGTCCGTGGCCTGTTAGGTACCGGGCCACACAGCAGGAGGTGAGCGGTGGACCAGTGAGCAAAGCTTCATCTGTATTTGCAGCCGCTCCCCAGCGTTGGCATCACCACATCGGCTCCACCTCAGATCATCAGGTATTAGATTCTCATAGGAGCACCAGTCCTTGGAGCCAAAAAGGCTAGGAACCTTTTAGGGGGTTTTATGGAGGTTTCATCACATAGGCGCGACTGATTAAATAACTGGCCATTTGTGATTAACTCAATCTCTAGCCCCTTTCTCCTCGTCCGAGGTTGGACCAAAAGTTCCAAGCTTCTAATCAAAATTTGGTCTTTCTGGCAACCAGCCCCTGTTCTGCAGCTATCTAGAAGCTCCTTACCATGCATAACCTTGTTAGCGTGCCAAAGAAACTTTATCACTCACGAGATTCCAAGGGTTTTAGAAGCTCTGTGCCAGCCACCCAAGACAAAGACCAAGTATCCTTCTTATACCACACCAACTCCCAGGGTCTTTCACAAAGTGCCCACTATACTTTGTTGGTAATGTATAAAAAATCAGTACAGTCAAAACAACTCTGCACTGGGTAAGTTTACATAACCCAAGTTAGCTTTAACGAAGCTAACAAAATATAAAGGAACCAGACTGAACTCCACGAGCCACTAGGCCTCAGCACCTGGCACAGAGTAGACCCTCAATAAATATTTGTCAAAATAGAATAAAAGGCAAAATGTGGCCTGTACAGAGACACTGCATGGTTTAAAGGCCATTAGACAAGAAAAAAATTGACTTCTATAAACTATATAAAATTTACTTTTCCAGTGTTCTCAATATACTAAGATTTTAGCATACTTAAGTTATAACCAGCTTAAAATAAAGGTATTATAAAAGCACAGATATATTAGATAATATAGTTCTGATTTAATATGGTTAAACAGCTTATTGAAGTGGAAATGCCTTCCTACAAAGGGAAAAAATTTACCCTGTACGAATATTTAAAATGTGAGAGATGATACAGAGTAAAAGAATGTTGCAGAGCATAATTTTATCATTACATATTGTAAATAGTATAGAACTTTTTGTTTATATATTTTATATTACTTTAAATATTATATATAACTACATACTGTATATGAACCATTTGTTTTCTAGGCAATCATAGCCTAGAAAGCAAGGTAGAAATAGACTAATCAGCAATAAATTAGTGCCATGATGAAAGTATGTACAAAGCACTGTAGGAGCACAGAACAGAAAGGAGTGACCAGCTGCTTAGAGGACAGAAGGATTCACAGGACAAGAGAACTCCCTAAATAGTTAATGAAAAACAGGAAGAAGTTTACTGAGACAAGAGGTAATGTTTTGTTTACTGCTGTATTCTTAACACTTAAAACAGTGTCACAGAGCAAATGTTAACAAAAATGTTTGAAGGAATGAATAGTTATGTTAAGTAAGGAGAAAAGTATTATCTTTTTTTGATCTTTAGACTTATGGATAATGCATCTGTCAGGATAGGCTGGCTTAAACTATCGTAACAAGCATCCCCAATCTTAGTGACTTAAAAAATAGAAGTTTACTTCTTGTTCACACTATGTCCATCTCAGGACAGGTGGTACTCTGCTCTATGTGGTCTTTACAAATGCTGCAGGCTAATGGAGCTGCCAACTAGTTCCCAAGACTGTGGCAAACTGCCCATTAGCTCCTCAAGGGGTTAAGACATGGCACCCCAAAACATGGCACGTTGGCATACTGACTATCTTAAGCAAAGGAGTCTGGGAAACCTGCAGAAGCAGGAAGATCACTCTGACTTCCCCCTACCTTGAGAGCAGGAGATCAATCTCCCATACCAGGAGGAAGGGAGACATCCTTATCACTAGAGACAGGGAATCTTGGGCTGAGAAGGATTCCATAAACCAACCTTATTACTTCTTCATTACTGACTTTCCCTCCCTCTCTCCCTCTTTCCTTCCTTCTTTCCTTCCTTCCTTTCTTGTCTAAAAAGTATAAAAGCTTCCTGCTTTGATCACTTCTTTGGGTCCTCATTTTCTTGTGAAGGCTCCCAAAGACATGTAAAAATTCAATAAAATGTGTATGCTTTTCTCCTGTTACTTTTTTTCCCCAGCTTTATTGAAATATAATAGACAGTTGCATGTATTTACATTGTACAATTCAATTTTTTTCAATTATAGTTGATATGCAATAATATATTAGTCTCAGTTGTACAACATAGTGATTAGAGATCTATAGAACTCAGAAAGTGATCACCCCACTAAATCTAGTACTCCTCTCCCTTTTACATATTTATTACAACATTAACTATTTTCCTTATGCTACGCTTTGTATCTCCATGTCTATTTTGTAACTATCCATTTGTACGTCTTAATCTCTTTGCCCCTTTTCACTGTTCCCTCAACCCCCCTCCTATTTAGTAGCCCTTAAAATATTCTCTTTATTTGAGTTTGTTGTTGTTGTTTATTTTTTTATATTCCACATGTAAATGAAATCATGTGGTATTTGTCTTTCTCTATCTGACCCATTTCATTCAGCACAATAATCTCTAGGTCCATCAAGGCAATAACTTTTTCTATCTCCTTCCTTTTGGTCTGTCTTGTGTCTTTTAATATGAAATGAGTCTCTTATAGGCAGCATATGTAGGGGTCTTGTTTCCTTATCCATTCAGCCCCTCTGTCTTTTGGTTGAAGCACTTAATTCTTTTCCATTTGAGGTAATTGTTGATAGAAATGTAGTTGTTACCATTCTTTATTCCTGTTTTTGATACATGTTTTTTCTTCTTTAAGAAATCCCTCCAACACTTCCTATAATACTGGCTTGGCGTTGATAAATTCCTCTAGATTATTTTTGTCTGGGAAACTCTTTATCTGTTCTTCAACTATAAATGACAGCTTTGCTTAATAAAGTATTCTTGGTTGTAGATCCTGGGTTTTCATCATGCTGAATATTTTGTGCCAAGCCCTTCTGTCCTGCATAGTTTCTTTTGAGAAATCAGCTGCCAGTCTTATGGATGCTCCCTTGTAGGTAACTAACTGCTTTTCTCTTGCTGCTTTTAAGATTCTTTCTTTGTCTTTAACCTTTGGCATTTTAATTGATGTGGGCCTCTTTGAGTTCCTCTTTCTTGGGACTCTGTGAGCTTCCTGGGGTTTGATGTCTATTTCCTTCACCAGGTAAGGGAAGTTTTCCATCATTGTTTCTTCAAATAGCTAACATCTTGTTTTCCTTCAGGTACCCTTATGACATGGATAATTTACCTTTACTAGTGTCCCATATGCTCCTTAAATTATAATTATAGTCTTGGCTTCTTTTTTCTTGCCATTTTGATTGAGTGTCTTTGGCTTCTCCATCCTCTATATCGGTGTTTCAATCCTCTTCTTTATTCACTCTGTTGATTCCCTCTAATATATTCTTCATCTCAGATAATGTGTTCTTTATTTCTGATTGGGTCCCTTTTGTAATTTCTATTTCCATTTTTATGTTTTTTATCTCTTTGTTAAAGTTCTTATAAATGCATCTACACTTCCCCTAAGTTCACTGACTATATTTATAAGCAGTGTTTTGAACTCTGCCTCTGTTACACTGCTTGATTTCATTATTCCTGGATCTCTGTTCTGTTCTTTCATATGGTTTCTGCTTCTTTGTCTTCCCATTTTGGCTGCCTTTCTGTGCCTGTTTCTATGTCTTAAGCAAAGCTCCTAGGTCTCCCAGTCTTATTAATGTGGCTAGGTGTCTGATAGCACAGTCCTGAGAGTTCAACTGCAATCCAATGTTAGCCCAATCCTGCGCCCCTCTGGGGCTACCTGTTAAGATTCAGCAAGCAATCCACAGTTGCTGAGCTTATAATCACCTCAAAAAACAACATCAGAAATCGAGGCCAACTGCCACTAGCTTGGCACTGCTCAGCAAGGAGTACCTGACTCACCAAAGACACACCTAGACGTGGCCTGGGTGGGGCTATGAATTGGGGGAGATGGAGTTTAAGAGAATCCTCTGGAAAGAGCGACCTCTGTCATCCAGTTTGATGATGTCTCAGTTGCATCCGTACACTGGGAGTGGGGAGGGCTCAACAGAGTAACAATGGATACAGCCCAGCACTTCCACCCAAGAGAGAACCTCACCTCTGGCCCTTGCTCCAACTCAGTGTCCTCCTGTAAGTCTCTGGTGCCCCCTGAGTAGCCAACCTGGAGCTGATGCTCAGAGTAAGCAGGTCTGTCACTGCGAAAGTCTGCTCGCAGACATGGCCCCCTGTATGAGGTGTCTACAGCTGCCAACTGTTGCTGCCTGTAGCCTCTGTACCACTCAGCTGCTCGGGACCGGGCAGCCTTGCGTCTTCACCCCTACCTTCTACTGTTGCAGGATGATTAATTATTTTTCTCCCTAGTTGTAGTGCTTCTGTTCATCTAAATCCCAGGTGTCTTTCTTTGTTATTTGCTCCTTATTTCTATCATAACTTTGATTTGGTCGCAAGAGGGATGAACAGAGCCTTTATCATCTATGCCGTTCTTTCCTGTCCCCCCGTTACTCTTATGTCAGTTTAATACTTAGGCCCAGCCAGAGACCCAAAGAGGGTACAGGAGAATTTTTCCTCCCCTAAACGTCTAAAGCTCCTGCCTACAAGTGATAGTTGTCACTTCTGCCTAAAAGGAATACATATATCACATTTCATAGGACAAGTGACACAGCCATTCCTAACTTCAAGGATATGGAGAAGTGTAATCTCACCATGTGCGCAGAGGAGAGAAAACCAGAATATTGTAAAGAGCCCCAATGACCAAATGAAACCACCTGACCGCCCTAAACCCAAGGTTTCCTCTCTCTCACTCTTTCCATCAGAGGCTTAGAAGGGGAATTTAAATCAGCCTCACAGCTTTCTTAAAAACAGGGGATTGGCGGGGAGTGGGGAGAGTAGGAGTTAACTTAAAAATCTACAGAGGAAGGCTCATAAACTTTAAACAGAATTATTACAATTTTCTTAAAGCTACCTTTTAAATGTTAATTGACTATTTTGCTATTTAACATACAACTTAATTTACTATTCCCTGCATCAAACTATTAAATTATTATAATGTACCCGTGTTATTGCCTATATTTCGGCTACAAAAAAAGAGCAATATAAAGACATCCTGTACCTATGTTGCAGAAATGTTGGCTGCCTTCATTAAATAGTACTTGAGTGAATATTTAATTCCCAGATCAGCTATATTCTTGTCAGCAGAATTTTACTAAAAAGATTTTAGCCAAGACTATATAATCTTTTGTCTGGTGAAATGACAGAAACACATTTTCCACTTAATCTCCAAGGTTATCAATGGGGCTTTAAGAATCAGCCCTTATTAATAACTACTTCTGGTTCTCTATAAAACTGTTTTAAATCTTCATTCACATAGGTTCCTAAATCATCTCGGACATAAAATTACCAATCCTGAAAAATTTCTATAAAAATTTTTCTTGCTACTTCTACTATAAAACATTCTATTGTCTCATAAGTATTTCAGATATACTGTATTAAACATTTCACTAAACTGCCCTGATTACAAAAGCATTGTTTTTGTTGTACTTTAACAAGAGGTATTTCAAATAAGAATACATAATTTACAAATTCCTTCCTCTGCTATTATGTTTCTAAAAATAATTTTCTTCCACCTATATACTACTCATCTTTAAGTGACTATATAATCAGTTATCATTCATACCTCACAAACGAACTCATGTTCAGGATATACTACTGGATCAGTGTCACTGAGATACATAAACAGCAACAGAAAGCTTCACACAAATGGGAATTTGCTCATCACTTGCTATTTTTGTATTATTAAAGCTACAGAAAACAAAACATTATTTAATCTGTTTAATTTTGTTTACTGTAATTATTTAAATGTATAAATTTTCCTTCAAAAACTCCAAAGGAAAAACAAAGCCTTAACTATGTCAGAATCCATGTGTATATGTGAAGTCTTTATTCTGCATTTGGGTTCCAAAGTATTTTAAATTTTTAGTTATAAACTATGTGGAAGCAATCACTATGTCTAACCTGAATCCATGTTTTTCTATTACAGTTGACATTCAATATTATTTTATATTAGTTCCTACTTCTTTCCCTTTCTACTACATGATCTACACATGTGCAGTCTATAAAACATCTACCACTTCTTTTAATAATTAACTCTTTATAAGAAATATGGCACAATATTCAATAGGTTTGTAAAAAGAATCATGTCAATATGGAATGTATCTGTGAGGAAGAATCTAAAATCCAGTAGGCTCAAATACTCTACATAATTCCATTGTGCATACTGTGGGATTCAGAGAACAGAGGATACACCAGGAGCCCTTACCCTCTCTCACATGGAACAATGTTCTCTGTAGCTATTAATACTTACTTCATCAGTAAGGGTATACGAAAATTAACAGTGTGTAAGGTCCAAGCATGTAAGGCAAGTGCATGTAATCTAAGGACCTGATTTCTGTGTATTTTTCAAATAATCTATTCCAAGTAAATTTTCTTTAAGAGAAAGTATAAAAACTTACAAATGACTATGAATAGGGTCAATAAATACAAAACAAAGAGCCTGAAGAATAATTCTAAGAATTATTTTGATAACTATTAATATTTTAAACCCCAAATATGTTTGTTACTAATCACTACGATTCCTCAATGATATTTTCTAGAACTATTAAATAACAGACAGTTAAGTGGATCTATCTGTACTAGAGGACAGTACTGTAATAGAAATTATTTTGTGCTTGGCCAAAATAAAATGAGAATTTCTGAGCATTAAATTTGATGAATATTACAGGTTTTTAGAAATTAATAGCCAAGGAGAAATCAAAAAAGAATTCTGATCTTTCGATTAAAAAGCCAACAGCTTCCCAAGAGTTTGTGCGAATGTTCTAATAGTTCAGATAATTTGATCATCTTGTGGAATTTTATTTTGGCCTGAAACCTTGACCTACATTAAAGTAATATGAATATAAGTACTAGCTGCTAATGAATGATATACCCACATTTATCAAAATACAATTTTGCCCTTCAGATGCAATAGAGCTAGACCTACTTAAAGCTTCTGAATAATTTTGTTTATTGTTTTTGAGACTAATACTGCCTAACATATACCTATAAGAGAATAACAGGGATAAAATCACCATAGGGAATCTTCTAAGTTGTTAATAAATTTTCACAATTAGTATTATTTGACAGATGGTTCTAGGATGTTAAATTTGGACAAATATAGCCAGAATTATAAGAAAATAGTTTAGTCAATGCTTGGCTTCCAGATTTAATAATAGAACTTCCAAATGTGAGCATTTGGAGATCGTTTTTCAATCAAGCCTCTTTATGTGATTATCAGAAGTCTATTAAGAATTTCAATGCTCTTTTAGAAAAGCATGTGACAGAACAATGTGTATCAATATCCAAAGACTTAAAAAATACAATATTTATAAGTAAATGCAATTCAGTCAAGCTTTCTCATTACTTAAATTCAAAAGATATAAATTCTTATAAGTAGCCTAATAGGATTTTCTTCTTCAAGAAAATTTTCATTTCTATTTTTTGAAGGAAAACTTTTTTAAAAAGTCAAGATCTGTGAGGCGATAAATGACAATGAATTTAAATGAATTTTTAATTAAAAAGAAACAAAGACAATAAGATAGGAGATATGGAAATAAGATAAAACAGCAATTAAACACTTTAAATCTAATAAATTAGCAAAGTTACTTGTTTTTAAATACAATCCAGTTTTAAGAGGGTGCATAGATTAGTGAACTTTTTCATACATTGCTGGTGAAACACTAACCTGGGAGTGGGGGTGAAGATGGAAGAATCAGTCTAAAAATATTAAAAGCCTTGAAAATATTCATGCCCAATTAAGCAAGTAGTCTTCAAGTGATTTGACTGAAAAGATAATGAGTTGAAAATAGAAGAAACCTCAATTCCCAACAGTAAACAAATAATAAATTATAATAAATATCTGTACATACTACTGATATACTATGCAGTCATTTAAAAATTATGTTTTATAAGAATATCTTATGAAATAGGAAAATGTTCACCAAATCTTACTAGTTTTTTGTTTGCTTTTAAGGAGGTTTAAAGACAGGTACATGGTTTGGGCTCATATAAAGTATGCATGAAGTCTGGTAGGGTAAACATCAAAGTTTATATGGTAGTTGTTTCTTGGTAGTATGACTCTGATTATTCCAATTTTCCTATTTGTGCCTTCCTGGGTATCCTCATTTTCAACGGAGAATGTTTGTAATCGGAAATAAAGTTGTTTTTTTTTTTTTTAAGAAATGACTGTAAAGCTCCCCAAAACATTCATATCTGAAACACAAAAAAGGCTTAATAATAGTAACAGCTATCTTGTTACTATTTTTAGTAATAGTAATAATCAGCCTTTTATATGCATCTAATTCTTTTACAAAATTACTTTTATAATTTAATACTTCCTAAAAACATACAGCTTCTACAAATGGCAGAATTAAGGCACTAAAACTTCTTAGAAAGAATTTGTGAAAAATAATCTCAATAATAATACTACTGTAAGACTGAAATTTTTCTTTCTAATAAAAATTTCACATAAAATAAAAATATTGACTTAATGTCTATCTCAATATTATAATATAATGGCTTCCTCTATAACTTGAATACTTAAAAACCATCTTCAGAGGTGCAGTACAGCAGAGTGAGGAGTATGGCAAATCCTCATCCTAAAAGCAATGATAAAACAAAACAAAGTTTTTTCACAAAAAAACATTTTAGGATTCTGGAATTTAATTAAAGACATACAACAAATTGAGAAGCACTGATTCATGGAAAATTAATGAACTTCAAGTTAGAACAGTGAGAGTGTACAGGAAAAACACAGGAGTGTTTTTCATTTATTCACACTACTACCACACTCAGAACATTGACCCAAGGTGCATAGGTTTATTCCCACACTGGCCAATTTTCCAAGACCAGCTAGGTGTCCTACAATTCAATCCAATTCTGACACTATCTTCCTGGATGTACCTGGACACTATCTATCAGATCTGACAAGGTAAAGGCTCAGGCCCAAAAGACTGCTCCCCACTTCCGATGCCAATGGCAAGTAGTAGGTACCCAGATTACCCACACCTTGTCTGACGTGGCTACAAACTAGAGGTTAACACAACCCCCTCCTCAGAGTCTATTACTTGCTAGAACAGCTCACAGAAATCAGGGAAACACATTTACCAGTTTATTATATGATAAAGTATATGATAAAAGATATAGACAAACAGTCAAATAAAGAGATACATAGGGCAAGGTCTGGAAGGGCCCTGAGGGTAGAAGCTTCTGTCCCAGTGGAGTTAGAGTATGCTACCCTTCCAGCATGTCGGTGTGCTCACTGAACCCTGTACTTTTTAGATTCTTATGGAGGCTTCGTCACATAGACATGATGATCATTAACTCAATCTCCAGCCCCTCTCCTCTTCCCGGGAGACTGAGTGTGGACAGAGCTGAAAGTTCTAAGTTTCTAATCATGGCTTGGTCTTTTTGATGACCAGCCCCCATCTTGAAACTATCCAGGAGCCCACCAAGAGTTGTCTCACTAGAACAAAAGACAGTCCTATCACCCAGGAAATTCCAAAGGATTTAGAAGTTCCACGTCAGGAACCAAGGTCAAAGACCAATGTTAGAAGAGAAAAGATGGTCCTAGTGATCTTAGTACTTAGGAAATTATAAGAACTTTAGGAGCTCTGCACCAAGAACTGGGGACAAAAAAAGATAAATATATTTCAAATTATTTCATGAGGAGTCTATGGCATTACTGCCTGGGACTGCTATCCAGATCCCCCATCTCAAGCAGGGTAGTTCTACCAGCTCTGCTGCTGCTGCTGGAAGAGACTAACTTGTATGAGAGTAGAGTGTAAAAGAAAAACAAACCATCTCTAGCATCACAGTTAGTAATGGTGACCTCAGTGTCAGACAAGCAGGAAGGCAAGCAGCTTGCCTAATGTGAGGTTGTGGTCCTGGTTACAGAAACATTAGACCGACAAATTAACCAGAAATTAAACCAAAAAATGAGACAGCACAGAGGAGCTTCATAAGCTCTCTAAACATCCATGGCTGACTGGAAGGCTGTACGGGCATGCTGGAGAAACTGGACAGGACCCAAGCCATCCATACTGGCTGTCCATAAAACATTCAGAGACGATAAAGGTGACAGAAGTTGGGGCACGCTTTGAACTATCTGAAATATGAATATGCGTCTCAAATCACACACATATTCATCAGCTCAAGGTGTGAGAATATAACTTCTAACCAATCACTGGCTGATGACTAAGCCATGCACTAACAGGGGTTAACTTTGGAAAGCCAGGGTTAAATTTTTTTTTTTAATTAAAAAAAAAAAGAGACATTAACAGCCACATACCATGATAGAGTCAGAGTTCATAGATTTAGCCTAAGAAAATTACTAAATAAAAAAATAGCAACAACAATGCTAAGAAGGAGGAAATCAGAATTCAATATTGCTACAAAATATAATCTAAAATGCCAGTTCTCAACAAACTTATAAGAAACAGGAAAGAACAGCAGAGAAACAGGAAAGTGTGATCCATACTCAGGAAAAATGCAGTTAATAGGTATTATTTCTGAATAGGCCCAGCTACTAGACTTAGCAAAGACTTCAAAGCAGCTATTTGTTCGAAGAAATAAAGAAAATCATGTTTAAGGGATTAAAATATAATGACAATAACTCAACAAATACCTTTACCTCGATAATGAGGTAGAAATTACGAAAAAGAACCAAGTAAAATTCTAGTGTTTTAATTTTTCAATTACTGAAATGAAAAATTCACTAGAAGAGCTCATTAGGTTTGAACTGTTAAAGTCAAAAACAAAGAAAATCATCAAAATGAAATTATCTTTGTATATAAGGGAACAATAAAACAATTAATGGTTAACTTCTCATCAGAAACAACGAGCAGAAGGCATTAATGGCATATTCAAATCTCTGAAAGAAAAAAACTGTCTCACAAGAATTCTATATCCAGCAAAACTATCCTTTAAAAATGAAGGTGAAATTAATTCATTCTCAGATAAAGACTGAGAAAATTTGTGACAAGCAGATGTGTCCTATAAAAAATACTAAAGGCAGTCTTTCAGGCATAAAGGAAACAACACCAGATGCTAACTCAAACTGGCAGGAAGAAATGAAGAGTAACGGAAAAGGTAAATATGTGAGTAAATATAAAAGACTGTATAAATACATATTTTTGCTCTTTTTCTCTTAATTTTTACTTTAAAAGACAAGACTACATAAAGCAATAGTTATAACACTAAACTGTTGGGTTTATAACATATATAATACATATGTTAATAACAGCACAATGGGCTGACAGTCTAATTCTACCTCCCTCAATTCCTCCTCACTCACACATCTTAGTAAAGCAGTTTGATGGTTACATGTTACTATGCCCAGAAAGAGATCAACTCTTCTCAGTTTGTTCCCGAGTTATTGATAATCAAGGTGAAAGAGGCGTGGATAATATGGATCTATTTTTAAATTTCAGGATTCCAACCAGAGATTCCTAAACATGGTACATCTCTGACCAAAACTTTTTAATGCTTCCCATGATACAGAAGACAAAATCCAAACTCTTGCCATTACTTTTAAGGGTCTTCCTTGATCTGATTCAAATCTATTTTTTGAAACTTTCCTCCTACTATACTCTAAGCCCACAAATTTCTAACTTTATTATACTATTAGAAGCCCACAAACTTCTAACTTTATTATACTATTCACTATTATTCTCTCAACACAATATTATTTCATGTGGTTTTGCTCAATGGGAAATTTAGCCCTTCCACTCTCCATTCCCACCTATCGAAATCTTACCCTTCCCTCAAAGATCTGCACAAATGTCACATCCTCCCTGAAACTTTCCCCAAGCACAAAAGTTAGGATTAAAAGTTTTCTTTTGTGTAGGAACATAAACACACTTTATCTGTATCTTTATTTCAGTGTAATAACATTATGTGGGGGCTGAATTCAAAATACAATATATGAGGCAAAAATCTCCAATAGTAAATGTTATTTTTGAAAATCCCATGTGAAACTATTGCTGAACATGGCCATGCTGCCCTACAATAAGTCCACAACAGCGGATTTTCCTTCCAGCATTAAAACTAATTGCTTTCTCTTCTGTTGAATACTAGAAGTTGTTGCTCGCTTACATTTAGAAGCCACACATGTGGAAAATGGATATCTTTAAAACCCCAGAAATGCCCAGACTCTGAGAGGCATGCAGGACCTGAGAGGCCAGCAGGAAAGGTAGATTCCCATTCCTCCTCACCTACTGAAGGCACATACTCACTCTGCGGAATGTCTGTCTGTCCCTTTGTACTCTGGCTCTCTGTAGAATGTGTATAATGGAATCAGAGTGGGTGGCAAAAACCATGGCCCAACTGTGCTGTGCTGTCCTACAACTGTCTGATGGAATAGCCCAGGATACACAGTCAGCTCTTCCAGGGGCTTGGGCATAAGTTATATTTTCCTCATCATTAGCAATCTCACAGTATGCAAAGAACAGTCTTGCAAATGTGAGTTAATGAGCAAAGTTTTTTAATTTAACTGATATGATAACACAACCAACCATATACAAAAGCCATCTATAGTTATCAGAGTATAAACATTCTCAAAATAAACAGTTTTGCACAAAAAAGTTATCCGCTTACAAATCAAAAACACAAGTCTAGAAAAAACATCCAATCTGATTGTAAAATGCAGTAATTTTGCATAGTATGTGGGAACCACGTGGCTGGCTGCTCTTAATGTTCTGAAGAAACAACATCAAAAAAGAGTTTGTAAGAAGAAAATTACAGTGACCTTTAGCCTCCCACTTTATCTCTTTGAAAAATTTGTGGTATGAATACACAAGATTATCTCTTCTTTGGGGATTTTTCCTTTAGTAGCTAGATGAATTGATATGCAAGATAACAGTTCCATTCTTTTGAAGAGAAGCAATGTTTGTCTGGTATTGTTATTTATTGTCATTCCATGTGTAAAGTATTATTCTATCACAAAATGGTAATGTTTCTCAATAGAAAAAGACAAATCTAAATAGGTCACCTACAGTCCTACAAGCAGATGATAAAACAAATTACTTGAGCTTTCCTCACACACAGCTATACTATACTTGAGGAAATATTTTAGGCATTTTACATTATCTCATTTATCAATTAACAAGACCCCATGAGTAAGGTACTCTTCTACCACATTTTACAGAAAAGAAACTGATGTTCAAAGAGGTCAAACAACTAATGAATGGCAAAGCCCAAATTTGAACCCCAAGCTATCTGACTTCAGAGTTAAAACACTTAACGAATCAATAAGGAACTAACAATTGAACAGGTAGTTCACAGAAAAATGAATATAACTGGTCAACAACAATGAAAAAATGCCAAGCCTCACTAATAAATTTTTAAAAATGCCAACTAAAACATAACTGACACATTGAATTGATACACATATAAAAGTTCTGTAATATTGAGTGTTTTATACCATGTTAAATACAAGATGAAAATATTAATTAGTATTGCATTTAGAGGGCAATTTAACAATGCCTATAAAATTTCAGATGCTCGTACCTTTGACTAAGCACTTCCACTTTTAGAAACATATCCTATAGATAAACTTGCACAATTATACAAAGATACATGTACTGAAAATTTAAACACCCTTGTTATATAAAATTTAATATGTACCTATAACAGAATACTATTCAGTCATTAAAGTAAGAATGAGGTACCACTAGATGTAAGGACATGAATAGTAGTACATGATACACTATTAAGTGAAAGAGGCAACTACAAAGTTGGATATAATTTTAATTCCAACTAAATATGTATGTGCATTAAAATGTCCACAAAAGTATCAAAAAACCATTAACTATGTTTCTCTCTAGGACTAGGACTGGAACAATGAAAGAAACAAGCACTCTTAATTTTCATTTTATACCCTTTTGTACTATTTGACTTCTTTATAATGAGCAGGTTAGAATTTTATAATAAAAAAATCTTTAAATGATATAAAAGGCATATGTACACACTGATCACAATTATAAGAAACATGGATATTAATTCGCAAAGATTTTATTTGAGAAAATTTTTAATAGTTGAACTTAATATATAGTGGAAAACATGACTTCAATCATTAAAAGCCCCTCCCCCCCCAAAAGACCCTGACTGCTTTATTGTTGCTGAAGATATGGGAAGTTGAAAATGATTTCAAATTAAAATGGAGAAAATGAGCAAATCCTTCACTTCTCATCTCTCCCTCCATCCACGCCCATCTCCTTTGGCCCTTCTCATCTCACCCTATCCCTTCCTAATGACCCTCAAAGCACCTCACATACTACTATTAGACTGCTTACAGTGCTAGTCTCACTGAGTTTCTGGTATATACTAACAGTATAACTAGATCTTTTTATTCTTTATAGGCTCCATAACTGAAAAAGAGTATAACATTTAATAATACAATTCTGTAAACCAAGCAAACATGACTTATGCAGTTTTGAGCATCTTCCTTAGGTATATCTGCATCATTAATCTTTTGTTTAATTTGCAGACATCAGAAAAGTATATAGATGGTAGTCATTACAATCTACGTTAAATTGATTTTTCCCAATATTAAGGTTTTTTCCCCTCTCCAAAGAGAAACAAAGAGAAATAATAAACCCAACTAAACTGCAAGCAAATAATTTCTAGAAATGTAGTTAATTCCATGTGTAAACAAATATTATTATGGTTTATGATATTTCTAGATACTTCTCCATTAATTTGGGTGGCAACACAGTATTTTCAAATTTCTAGCTGAAAAGGGAAGGAGATAATATTTAAATTTAAATCAAAATTCAACTGGATTGGGATGTCAAGGGGCAGAGGCAGAGCAGAAGTCATATCAGAAATGCTTTTTATACATTTTGCACAAGGACCCTTCGGAAACGACTGTATTTCCACCAGTCAATTTTAATGAGTGGTAGCACCACATCACGTCCCACACCAGTTCAGGGTGAAAATTTTCTAATAAATGTTTCCTGATATCAAAAAAAAAAAAAGAAAAAAAATCTGAAACACTCAAATTGACTGTTAAAAGCATCAAAATTTAAATCATTTTATAATTTTGGGCACAGAAAATTTGAATGATGGATTAAAATGTAAAGAATACTTTGCACATTATTAAACAACAATTTAAGTGCTTCATCTATAAGAGTATGTATAGAATAACAATGCTGGTACTAGAAATTACTATAAATAATTGTCTTTACACTGTTAGAATTTAGTGTATAAAGTATTTAACATAATTTCAAAATTGAGGATGAAAATAATAATAGGGAAAAATAGCATCCTCTAAAAGAAAGTAACCTTCCAATAACCAACCCATTTTTTTTTGTACAGGATAACTTTCTTGTTCCCACTCTCTGCTGCATATTTTAAGTCTTACGTTTGGTAAAGCTCCTCAGAGCTCCTTTCTATCTGCTAAATTGGATACTGCCCAATTCGAATCGATTTTTTGCTCAAATAAAAATGTTGATATGCCTCTGTTTATCTTTTAACAGGACTCATAGGCAGCCTTCAAATATAACGATCTCTGCCTTAGAGTCTGTGTCCAGGATGAGAAAGACAGTGTGACTCTCCTGCAGCAACAACAACCATCCAAGACACATCAGTCCCACCAACTACATAAAGGTCTCCCTTCTAACAGGATTATTTAACTAAAGAAAAAATTTAACTTCTAAAGTAATTACTATGTGATATAACATGTTTATTTTTTATCAATAAAATGTAATTCTGGATTATAAGCCTTTTTGTTATTCTAATTCCAAGAACAGCTCTCAAATCTAAGAATTTAAAATAGATTAAATCATCCCCTTCATATAAATGCGCGGAAGAAAAGAAAAGCAACACTCTAATAGGTCCACAAAATCTGAATAATGTGAAAATACTAAATAAAAAAGTAACACGAAAGTAGTTTATTTTTAGAAAACCACAGGAGTAGCTATGGTAAGTGTAAGTTCCCAGTTTCTACTGCAGATCACCACTCAGCAACCTGCTGAAACGTAGCTCTGAAAAACAACCTCACAGCATCAAAGCCATGTCTTTGTGTCTGGTTTCCTATTACTCTATGTTATACAACAAACATGCGGAATTATCTACATCTGCTTTTAAAGGGGTGCTTTAACTTGGAATCCTATTTTAAAATATCTAAGGGGAGGGGCAGTTCTACCTTTTTTATGGAGGTCAATAAAGATAACATTCATAATTCCTTGAAAGAAGTCTAACAATACAACTATTTAAGCTGTTTAGTCTTTCACATGAAAGGCTCTTCTTTTCTACCATCGTGAAAACAATATATCATTAAACCATATTTTAATATTTTAGCAGTCTGATTATATACTCTTATGTAAAACAACAACATCAAAACCAATGTTTTCTGGTTTTAGTAACTCAAGACTGAAGACAGAGAAAAAAGGTGGTGGTAGCAGTGGAGGTGAAACCTGCTTGTCACAGGCAAATGAAAGAGAAGACCTGAATACACTGTCTGGGTTTTAGTTGTGCCATGAATTTTTTATATATCAGGAACACAATCAAATTATTAGCCAGTATACAAATATGTTGCTGGGATCTCTGAGAGCAGAACTCAATGACAATAACACTCTCTAGTAACCGGCTCCAAGAAACAGGTGGTTCAATCTAATTAAAGGAGGAGGCTGCTTTTAAACATACTTGTTTCAAATTAAAGGTTAAAATTTAAAAAGCAGATCAATTTATTTTCAAAATAACAGTCTACAAATACAGCTTATAATTTAGGGGAGACTGAAGTTGCTTTTTTGTTTTTATCTAAAAAGCTAAAGACTGTTACATTTCAAAGAAATCTCTCCCATTTCCCACAACTTCACATGCAATGTTAAATCAATTAAATTTGGGGTAAGGGAATTAGCTGGAAGAGATATACAAAATCACATACTTTGGCTAATTAAAATTAGTTGGGATAAATTATAAGAGGAAATAACAGAGATACTAATATTATGGCATTTTTATTAGAGTAAAATTTGACAAATTGAGCCTAATGATACACGTTATATACGTTAATTTAGCACTATGTGTCAGGTACTGTGCTTTAAAAAAAAAAAAAGCTTTGCTTCATGAATTACAACGACCTGGTTTTACAGAAGATGGTTTGAGTAAGTTGCCCAAGGTTACAGAGCTAAAACATAATGCGAACATGTCTATTTGCCTCAGACCCAACCCAGTGCCATTTACATCGTAGGCTCTCATTGAATATTTAATCAATAAATGAAACAATAGCCCAAATCCCAGCTCTTCAGTTCTGCACCACACTGCTTTCATACTTAATGTAAATATCAGGTTAAAATGTTCTCACTAGAAACCTGAGTGTGAACAAATTAGAACCTAAAGACCTTTCAACCATATCCTCTCTGTTCTGTTATCCTTGATCACAACATTTAAGACCCTCCGGAAAACCACCTTTTCCCCAATGTCATCTCCACAGTCAAGGAGAGTTTGCTGCCGCTGTGTTCAGTGCCTTGCATAGTGCCTGGCAGTGGTAACTGATTAATAAATAGTTGCTTGATTGAATTGCTGACCTGTGGATTCCTTTCCAATACTTTCGCCCTCAAATGCTTTTATGAAACATTTCCTACATTCTCTGCCTTAGCTGAAACTTGATTTTTCTCCAAGAACACCACTTTGAGAAGGACTCACTCCCTGCACACAGTGGGATCCAAAAGATAATGAGGGACTCTCGTGGCTCCCACACTGGCATTCACACTGCTAGTTGGTAGTCCCCGGCAAATGTATGTGCTCCTCTGAGACTCACAGCATTCAGGCACCCCTCCTGACTGGTTCTGGGGCTCAGTTTTCCTTCCACTCCCATTTTGCCATCATCACAGAACACTTCAATGTCCAAGCCCGCCCTCAAATTGTTTTTGTTTCCTTGATGCCAATAACACTTCATCCAACATCCGCTTCGGCAGTCTAACTCTGTAACAACGTACATGGCTGGTCCTTACTACAGGAATCTCAACCCTCACTACACATGCCTGGCCAAACCTTCCCACACTGCCAGTACTCTCACTTCTATTTCTGTGTTCTCCTTTTCTTTGACTTCATCCAGAAATACACTTTCTTCTCAGTTCACCAACTATGATGCTTACAGTTCTAGTGGTAAAGAGACACATGAACAAACTACAATATCAAACGACGTGTAGCAGTGACAGCAGCACATATTCTACACATTGGTGTCATCCAGAAAGAGAAATGATACCGAGGGGGAGGGAACGTGGTCAGGTGGTGGGGTGAGCTGTAGCAAGGTTAGACAAGCAAAGCCTGTGAAATATTTCACACAGCAACAGCACATGTCAGGCAGAAGAATGAATATGTGTATCATGGACATGGGGCAGGGCTGCTGCATACCCCATTCTACCACTCTAAGAGGCACCACTCATACTACAGTCTGTTCTTACAAAATGCCAAAGTAGTAAAATTAAGTTTTTGGCTTTGTTTTAATAATCAGTTCTTTTACGTAAATGTGATTTTTCCCTTACAAAAGCTTTTGATGAGAACTTTCATATCTCATACAGAGCACACCAAGGTCACGTTGCCTACACTACAGTGGTCCACAATGAGATAAGTAGAGAGAGCGAGAATGTTTAGGAACTATTATAGCTATCTGATACTGCCAGAGCAATCTTATTGTATTTTACAAAAGTACTGTTGTGCAATGGATTTTGAAGGTGGTGAACTGATCCTTCACACAGAGTTTGTGGAGTAGTGACCTAAGCTCTGATCATAATTAGAGAATGGTTGCAGTAAGTTCAAGTGTCCATTCTATCTACTCATACCTGTTTTATAGGCATTGTCCAATAACCAGGACACGCAAGGGGCACAGTGGGCTACAAATGCCACCCATGCCACCTTCCAAGTTCCTCCCAATCTGCTGGTATAAAGAATCTAAGGACACCATAAGAGCAGAAGGAGACATCCCATCCTGCCCTGCCCTGCCCTGCCCTGAACTGTTAACCATGTTTTTACTATTGCATTCCTTTCTCTCTTCCCTGAAGGGCTCAAAGAGAACTTTGGAGAAAATGTAGTTAAGTTCAAGAGATAACAATTTTTCAGCATTCCTGGGCCTAAGAGAAAAGAACCAGATTTAACACTTCCCACAGATTCCACTGGGCTCTGATTCCCACAGCAGGCTAAGGCCTGCAAGAGCACAGTATGCTCAAGTAGCAGCAGTAAATGAGCACTGCTAGAGTGAGGAGAGGAGAGGCTGGAGACGAGGTGGGAGCAGCTTCTGCTCTGTTCACTTGTTTTTATTTATAACAATTCACAGAGTAGAATCCGTTTTGATTTCAGCCTGGGCAAGAGAGATAACAGGTGCACAGAGTGGTGGAAGCCACTTCCACCCCACCTAAGGGAGAAGCTGGATAAAGAACCCCAGGGACTATGCATTGGGATCTCAGAGAATTTCTCTAGGTCCACTCTCCACCCTCTCTTCTCACCTCCCTTGCCCAGTCCTGGCACCTCTGGTTTCATCCTATTGCCTCAGGTAAACTGTCTGGCTCTTGGTTTCAGCCTCACCCTGGGCGTCATCTTTCTAGTGAATTTTCCTTGTCAAGCTTTGCAGTCCACAAGCTACTTCTGTTCACCTCTGTATCCTGTGCAGGCTTCTGAAAGCACCTGCCTATTCGGGAGACACATTTGGACAACAGGCTGATATTGTGAAACCAAAATGGAGAAAATACTGTTAAGTGTTTTTCATGGATTATCTACTGTTTCACTACAACAATCTTGCGAGATAAGTATTATCCGCATTTCTAACTAGAGACATTGAGTATTAGAAAGGTGACTAAGGTCTGTCTCAATCTTTCTGTCTCTCTGTCTCTCTGTCTCTCTCTCTCCCTCTCTCCTTCCCCGCTGCCCACCTCTCTCTCTTTTTCTCTCTCTCAACCAGCGGGCATGTGTATACTAGAGCCATTAATGCAGTCCACGTCTATGTGAATCCAGAGCTCCCTTGGTAAAAGAGACACACATTTTGAAGGAATGTTAACTTAAAGGCAGAAATAATTCCAGGCCTTAAGCCTCTGCAGGCCATAGCCATTGGCATCTGCTTACTCCAGGCCACAGGAGCTTAATGGCAGAGGCAAAGTACAGAGGAGCATACTATAAAAAAGGACTTTTTTAAAATAAAAATGGCCAGTTATTAGTGATAAGACACAAATGCGCCTCTTATTTTTTTGTTCAAACCCATGTTACAAGGCTTAATTTAAAGACCAGCTCAAATGGCACCCTATCTATGAGCCACACCCTGGAAAACTATACATTTTCTCCCTTTCCCTTTGCGGATATTGTAGTAGTTATTATAGCTTTCCTGCTAGACTCTGAACTTCACAAGGACAGTATCTGACTCTTCTTGTATCCCTAACACTGTATCTGGCACACAGTAGGCATTCAGTAAATGTTTGCTGAATGAATTAGTAAATTAATTAGCATAGTACACTAACAGGTATACATTATTATCCAGCGTTGGTGATTACCAAGCCTGAACTGAGCTTACAAAATGCTCATTTCAAAAACAAAATGTAAATGTAAATATATTCATACTAGCAAATTAGTTCAACAATATGAGAATGACCTCTGGAAATAAAACATTGGGGGGTTAAATAACTTTAAAGGAAAAACAACGAATACCACAGCTACAAAATATTTCCAAACAAAACAAAAGGGAGCATATGTTCCCTGAACTGGATTCAAGGTAAGATCTGAACTTCTGCTATTTCACTACTTTCTTGGGGACTAGTCATCTTCAGTTTGGGGTAATTTCACTGAGTTTTTAATATGTCATTTTACACAGTGGGTATGTGAGATTTAAAGACTTACTTCACCTCTGAATTATTCTAAATGCTAGTTTAGGATAAATTGTAAAATTTTAGCTCTGCTCAAAATATACTATAAAGTTCAATGCTCATGTTATGGCTAAAAAAATTGAAGAGTGGCTAATTATCTACACAAGAAAATTAACAAATTCATAATTTAGAGTTTGGTTTTCACTTCTATTATAAGAAATAATTATGTATTTGAAAAAGTAATGCTTAACAGTAGTCCATGGAAACAATACCAAGTATCAACGCAAAGATTTCGTGGACATCGATGGGGCACAGTGACCAGATGGTGGATGTGCCCATACAATCGAAGAACTCCTAACAGGCGATACAGGAAACTGTTTCATTTTTAGGGATAACCTTCAGAATTCTAAAACAACAGATTTCAAAAATTTCAGGGAGTCAGTTTATGAAAGGCAAGACATCAGAGTCATGACAATTAAATGCAATATAAAATCCTTGAATGAGCCCGAATTTAAAAAAAAAAAGGAGAAAGAACACATCAAGAAAACTGAGGAAATCGGATTCTAGACTGTATATTAGATAACAGCATTGTATCAAAGTTAAATTTATTGAGTGTTATATAGAAGAATGTCTTTGTTCTTAGGAGACACACATGAAATATCTAGGATTCCTAAAAGGTTCAATGAAAAAAAAAACAAAAGGATGTGTACGTGCATGTGTAAAGAAGGAAGAAAAAGAGTGTGCAAATGTGGCAAAATATTAACAATTGGGAAATCTAGATAAAGGTGTTCACTGAATTATTCTTCAAACTTTTCTATAAACTTGACTTTTTTCAAAATAAAATCCTGGGGTTAAAATAATTCAGAGAAAGGTCTGATCTCATGGGGCAAGGCACTGTTTCAAGATTAATGAAACGTTTTGGGACTTTTTTTTTTCCAATTCAGTAAAAAAAAAAAAACAAAAAACCCCACAGAGGAACACCATTATAATCTTTTAAGAAATTGTAACATGCAAACAATAGAAGAGATGCCCATACTAAACTATGAGTATCAAATAGTTATGACTCTCTAAGGCTTTTTTACAACATCTAAGGCACAGAGCAGAGATTTTTATTGTTTTGTTTTGTTTCAAACTATGTTCAAGAGAAGGCTGACCACGAACATTTTTGAAAGCCTACACATTGCTTTATAAAAACCATCTAACTTAACTATCACAAGTCTAAATACAGCAGTTATGATCCCAAACTGAAAGAAAAGGAAAATAGGAATGTAAAACTAGAGGTAAATAATGTACATACAAATTCACAATGTAAATGAGTGGTTTGAACTTGTTTGGATAACTTCGCATCCTAGAGTCTTTCCCATATAGTACAGTAATGAACAATGAAGAAATAACATTGTGGTTTGCTTAAAGTTTTACTCTTCAAAATTTTACTGAGCTGCTACATCTACCACTCTAGCTTATTTTTAATAATTATTTTTATTTTTAATAATTACAACAATAAATGGTATATTTCCATTTTTCTACCAAAAAGAATAATCTTCCAAAACAGAAAGCCTGTAATAAGTTTTAAAAATATATATATATATATATTCCTAGCTATATAAAATGCTTAATGCCTGATCCATAAGGGTACTCTATAAATTAGTTCTCTTTTCCTTCCAATAATGAATGTTAAGATTAATTGTCATAACTGTGTTCAGCATGTGCTATTATTAGGGTAACAACTTTTACTCCTTTTAAGGCTTATTGCTATATATAACACAACTATTGAACTTGATATTATCTTATTATTTTTCTTTAAATCAAATTGCTTCCTGTGGTTTTCACTGACATTTTCTATGGCCTGTCATTCTAGGAATAAATACAACATTTGACTTGAATGTTTATTTCTTTGCTGGCATTCCATCTTATCTACGTTTTCAGCCAAGTCTTGCTGAGATACGTTGCTCACAGATTTACTAGTGGCAGGGGACTAAAATAATGGTGTTTCAAAAGTAATCTACTGAAGCCGGACCCATCAATTGATGATATATATATTGTACAACAAATACTAATGAAACTTGCCCAGAAATAAATTTCACGTCATATGGTTTAAGGAAGGAAAGGAGATTATTTACTCTAAGACTCCTAACTATGTTTCCATGGAAAGAATTTTAAACCAGAAAGACAAGATATTGCACTACTGATTCTCCCTTATTGTTCCTCTTTTGTTTCCACCACTGCTCATAAAAGACTACATACTATACTAGACTATGATCATACTTGATCGCTCTCCTTTGGAATAAAGTCTGATGACTTACTGACATAAACATAATCTCTCATTCTACAAAAGTTATTACAATCTACTCTTTAAGATTTAAAATAAATGTGCCTTGAGATTACAAAAAGCTCTGGAGGGCAAAGTAGGTACCATCCCAGTACAGCATATTTTCTAATCCCTGTCTTTTTCCTTATATGCCTACAAAATAAGAGGAGATTTTATCAGTAACTGCCAATAAATTAAAAATAAAACTCAATCTTAAAACACTTTTAATAATATAGCATAGGTGGAAATAAGGTAATTTTATGAAATAAATTAGTCATTTGTATTATATAAATGTCAAAGATGATCTGTTTGAAATATTTATCTCATGTTTTTCAATGAAAAATTCTAGTTACATTTAAAAGAAAGAGTAATTTCCTCAAAACAAACATAACAACACTTCATTTGTCCTCTATCTTCAGAGAAGGTATTACACCAAGGTAAATTTTCCAAATAATAGTTTGTCCATTTCAATGCCCAAAATCATTCTTCTTAAACCATTTTGGATAGAAATGCTCTCGACTGTATCCTATACTTCCCTACCATTGTACACAGCACTCAGTATGGTGAACCTAATTTAAGCTAAGATCTATCACCGTGAATATGCATTAAGTTACTGTGGCATCTTTAAGAAAGCAATGAACACAGAGGCATTAACAAATATAAAGCAATTTGCTCCAATTCTAAATGACCCCCTGAAAACAAGTTCTTACAGTATCTGCATTTTAAGTTTTGCTGTTATTAAAAACTCTTATCCATGACTGTTTCTAGAGTGTCCTTTACCCAACTTTCTAAATCACTGCTTCTAAACTTCGGCTAGTCAACCAGATAACCATGCACATAATAGTGGATCAAGAACAAGAATAAATATTGGGGTGGGAGTCTCCATTTGAAAAGGTACATTAGCCTCAGCACACAGTGTGATTTCAAGTTCATCCAATTCGAAAATATTTCCAATTATTTCCTAGTTCTTGATTATATCAGAGGTCATATTACTTGGGAAAGTGACTGACAAATCATTACAGTAATTATTCTCTTCATACCTTCTTGTCTAATACTGCTTTCATTTAAAAAAAAGTCACTGTTAGTAAGCAAAATCCATAATACAGTCAGACTTACCTGAGGCACGCCTCGTGAATCGGTTTATTACCGGAGCTAAAAGAAAAAAACAATAATATTAGATAAAAATCTAATTTATCCAAAGCACTGAAAAGAACCAAACTGTTAAGTGATCCCATAAGTTAAATGAAGAAAGTGAGTGAATAAATTATCAAGAGGAAATACCACAAACACATGAAAATAATCCCCAGTTAGACAGCGGAACCAGCTTAATTGGAGGCAGTATACATCTATATATCTTTGTTAACAATTTGGCAATTACATCAGGTACCATAAAAAGTTTACCTTTTAGTAGGGTAATTCTACTTTTAGAGATTTACCCTAAAGAAATACCACTAGAGAAAGACAACACAATATATGTATCCATTTTTTCAGCAGCATCACTTTTACAATAAAAAAAATTAGAAAACAAAACTAAAAATGCTCATGTGTACCGAAATCATCATTACATGAAGGATAATATATCCTTGATAATCTTAGATTTAAGATTTGTGGCTTTAACAATGTTTTTGTAATTCAAAGGTCCATGACTTGCAAATCTGTATACTGAAGGCTGTGTTTCAGGCTGGCGTGTAGTTCATCACACAGCTGGTAAATTCACCATGGGCCCACTCTTTGGATTTAACTCAACTCTGCTGGTGCTTCTTGGCTTTGCTTACAGTTACTTCAAGAAGTGAGGTTTTTAAAAAACTTATTTCTTGCGAGCAGCAGTTAAATTTGGTTCATATTACTTACAGAAAAAAACATCATGTACTACACTGTATGTTTTAGTGGCACAATGTCATACTACTACAATGCTTCCCAATACTTCAGTATTTTTAAAACAGTAATTATAAAAATTATTTACAGTACTGAACTAGGTCAAGTAAAAAAAGAAGCCACAATTTTTATCAGCGCTATGGTACTGCATGAAAAATATGGATGCACAGGAATAAGTACTAGACGAAAACTGTGTCAGATGTTTTACATTAATCCTTGTAACCATGCTATTAAAATTAAATATCAGCAGTGCCATATTACCGATGAGAACATTTTATAGTAAGGCTCAGAGATATTGATTAGTTTGCTTTAGATCACACAGCCACCTGTGGCAATAGCTGAAATTTGAAACTAGGCACAGCTAGCACCAAAATGCTGCCTCAGAAAGAAGAGAAAGCAAATATACTAATTTCTGAAATCATACAATAGGTAAATATTTCCCTCCATATTGATTTCCATTGTTATTAAAGATTAACTTTGTGAATTCACAAACCCCATTATCAAAATACTACTGTTTACAGCAAAATTATATCTTCCAAATTAAGAGAGAAAATTCTCATAATTTATATACCGAAATAATTTAGCGTATATTTGCAAAGTCATAAATTACTAATACGAAAATTTTTCATTGGGTAAATTGTATGTTATGTATATTTAACACATAAAAGAAAAAAAAAAACTTACATCAGTTTTCTTGGATCCTTTCAAACCTGTTTTTCACATCTTCCAAACCTAGTCTAAAGAAAGCCTCCCCAGAAAGCTACAAGGACAAGAAACAGAGAGGATGCAAAAAGCTTCAACCACAGGAATGCAGGACAGATAGTGCAAGCTGATAACCTCAAGATGAAGGCAAAAAGCATTATCTCGGCCTTGGGGGAAAAAAACAAAGTAGAAACAATCTCCTCCTGCCTCTCTAGACAATGACAACACAGCACTACCAGCTTCTGGTTGAAACTTGGGGAAGTCTTTGTTCTCCCCGGGGCCTGAGGGCCCTGAGTCTTCCGAGTCTTTCTGAAGGCAGAGATTTTCAACACAAGTGACACTGCCATCTAGAAGGTGTAGTCGAAGTTTGTGGGGCAATTTTTCAATTGTCACAATAATTCAGAGAACATCCTTGGTATTTGGTAGACAACATAAATCAGTGGTCCCCAACCTTTTTGGCACCAGAGAGTCACAATGCTCCTATGAGAATCTCATGCCTGATGATCTGAGATGGAGCTCAGGCGGTGTGCTAGCGCTGGGGATTGGCTGCAAATAGGCTGCAAATACAGATGAAGCTTCCCCTGCTCACCCACTACCTGCTACGTGGCCAGTTACTAATGAGCAATGGACCAGTACCGGTCCGCGGCCTGGGGGTTGGGGACTCTTGACATGTGGAAGAGTACAACAAAGAACTGTCCTGAATCCCATAATTTTTGTCCTGCACTACTTTTAAATATCCCACTGGACATTCATGTTGGCAAAAAGGTCAATTTATAACCATCTGAAAATAGATCCTAATGCTGTTTTACACAAACATGATTTTATACAGTTTTAATATACATCAAATTTTCCACAACTACAACATAAACCAAAGAAATTTTGATTTTTTTTTTTTTTGCATTTTGTTTGTTTGGAATTTTACTAATAGATGTTCATCATTTCAAAAACTCACATCACTCCTGGAATGCCGCTTGGGGTATCTGAATTGTCAGTACATTATACTTGACCAGACTACACTTGGAGCTTTCACATTTCTAGTGATTTCACATGTGAGCGGGAGAATCTAACTACATTATGTCTTCTTTTGTACATAGTGATACAATATTAAATACATTTTATTTACTATACTTTCCTTTATTTCTTCTTTATATTTTTGCTAGAAATTACATCAATTTTTAAATTGTGGTAGACAGGTTAAATGACTATGATTTCCATTTTCTAATAGTTAATGGGGCACAGGGTCAGGCAGTTAAGAAGATGGGTGCACCAGGCAAGTGGTATGCAGCAGCCAAGGAAAACACTGGGTTTTGACAACCATTACCAAAAATCCAATCCTTCATATCCATATCCCTCCACATCCACTTGCAAGGAATAACCATGCATTTCCTGCACAGAATTTTGGCAAGCTAACAGTAACTTTCACAATTTTTCTAGATTTTTAAATCTAGCTACTAAAATGGAGAAGACGACTGGGATTCAGGGTAGAAACCTTGCTGGAAATAAAAGTAATGTACACCCTGGTCAGGGTATACTTGGTGTTCTCTCTCTCAGGAACCTGAGTGCAGGGCAGGGAGCAGGAGGAAGGGCACTGCGGACAGTCCCTACTATTGAGGGCTGGGGCAGAGGGTCAGACACCTACTGGAATCAGAAGGTTTAGGCTCCACTACTGGCCCTGATGTTGTCTGTGAAACCCCGAATGAATCACGTCACTCCGACTTAAATTCTCAACTTATAAAATAAGAAAAGAAAAACCTGCCCTCCTTTCAGGGGTGGTTTGTGAAGAAAATGAAGAAACATTTTTGAAGTGCCTGTAAACTATAAATTCCTATTCAAATGTAAGACTGATGTTTATTTATCGTAAGCTACTGTAACCAGTTTTAATATTACCACTTTTGAAATATACAAGTACACAGCAGTACCAGTTCAAAAGAAGTTAACAGATGTTTTAAAATATGACAAGTCAAATTAAGTTTTCTCAGACTCTTGGTTTCTACCTTTAGATTTTTCTATTTTATGAATATTCTGTGAGGGTATTTATACACATCCACACACACAAATACTAGAAACTAGGAATATATAGAAGAAAAAAATAGCAAATGTATTATCTGCCTGGAGGAACATGAAATATAATTTAAGACTATACTAAACTAATATTTTTAAGAGACATGAGATCTTAGTGAATCCTCAAGGAAAAATGCAAAAATATTTAAATAGTGTTGACTTTCTCCTAAGTGCCATTCCAGTGGAATACTCGGAGTCCCATGTTCCTATAAACACCTTCACACTGTCTAACCAGAGACTCCCTCAGCTCCCAAACCATATTCCACTAGATTGGTCTAGTCCATCACAAGTGTAACTGATTCAAGCCTTCTTTTATCCTGGAGTATCCTTACAAGAAAAATCTCCATTACTTGAGGTAAAACTGAATGAGCTTCTCTATTCCTACAGCCTCCCACATCCATGATTCCACTGATGCCAGCAGGACCTTATCTTCCCCACCTCTTTATGCCCAAAGCCTAAGCAGTACCAGGTGGAGAAGAGGCCTGAGTAAATACCTGCAGCATGAATCAAAAAGCTAGTAATCAATAAACTAGCATGAATCAGTACACAGGGCAAATTCCTTGTCCCACTTATTTTACTGCTTTTTTCAATGTAGATTCTGAGCACTGGAAATATAACCAAGTCCCTGCCCCGAACAGTCCCTGCCCTTGACAAAGGCTAGCTATATTTTCAAATTCGATGACGGTGAGGGCTTGCTTATACAATGCAAGCAGCTACCTAACTGAAAAATTTAGGTAAAAGAAATTCTGTAGAAGACTAAAAACTTAATAAATTCTATAACAACAAAAGCAATCAGCTAAAAGCATGAACGAATGAGGTCTTCAAGAACTTAAGCTGGGTGATAGTGGTACATAGTTTGTACCTCTGAGCAAATGCTGGGAGAGAAGTTCCAAGTTAAAGTAATAAGAGCCCAGAGTTGTGATCCATGATCATTACACACACACACATGCCTTATCTATACTGAAGCCACGTTACATAGGGCTTTTGCAGAAAAGTGTTCATATAGATTACATGTACACAGTAATCCTGGAGTCAGTGGAATAATGAGCATCCTTATCCTCCTATTAGTTATGTTTTCCAGCAATAAACAGTTTTTGGATCTGTTAACTGTCTAAATAAAAGATACTAAAAATTATGTAAATTGAACCATGTTAGCTATTTTTGATGGAGTATATAATTAGCTCAGAATAAATTAATTTCTCTTATGCCTATGCTTCAAATATTAGTGAAATAAGGCTCACCCTTGAACCAAGGAAGAATTAACTTTTTAAAAAGATCAATAACAGAAAAGCAAACAAACAAAATCTGAAATACTTTGCTAATTAACCTGACATGATTTTCAAACTTTTTAATACATGTTTAATTCATGACATTGAAAAGGACCCCTCATTTTCTATATTTTTGTTAAAAGACAATGAGCTTTGACCACTTTTATGAGCATTACTCATAGATACTTTAGTTACCACTGTCCTGCAAGCCCTTGAATTTGTTTCCGGATACATGGTACCTCTGGGGTACTAGGATCAGACCACTGTCAGAGGGTTTTCTCTCCAAAGCCTCCCAGTCTTGGTTCTAGGGAGACAATAATGATGAGCCATGAGAACTGTTTGAGAGGCAGGCATTTGGGGGACCAATTTTCTTTTTTTCTTTTCTTTTTGATTATACAGCATGCAATCAAGTGTCCAACCCTCTTAGACATATGAAGCATGGCTAGACATAGGGCAGAATGAAATAAAATATAGACACTTCAGCTTTTAAAAAGTGCCAGCTTTAAAGACCACTAAAAAGATGCACATTTTTGTTCTTTCTATTCGAAAACCAACTCCTCAAAATATAACTGATATTTTAAAATACTGTGCTAATAAAAAAAAAAATAGGAAAAAACCACTGCTACTTCTGCTACTTCCTTTTGCTTATGAATGAACTCAATTTTCTGCTTTTTAATTCATGAGAACTTTATCAAAAATGCCCTCTTAGGAACAGAGAGAAAAATGTAGTTTCAGCTAAGAACAGTCCTCAGGTAGCTAAATTTAAAAAACCACACATAGGGTTGGTGCAATAACAATGTCAAGAGAAAGGTTCTCAAATACTTTTAGGATTTTACAATGTGGACTCAGAAGAGCAGTGGAACGTAGGAAGGTTATTGTTAAAAATACATAAATTCAGTCTCTGCTTCTGCATATGCTAATACTGTCCCTTCTAAACCTATGTGGTCAAGTACATGCTAAGGGTAGATTTATGGATTCTAAGAGTGAACAATATAAATTACTAAGAATACCAGTTAAGTCAAAACCTTAAAGAGTTCAAATTGTCACATATCCATAAAGTCACACCAAAACAGACCCAGAAAAGGGTAATTAAGGAAAATATAAGGGCTTTCAAATAAAGACCATCTGAGAAAACAATCAGGGGACGTGATAAAGGTTGGCTTGATCATAAAAATATGGTTATAGAAATCTTCCTGTAGTCTAATCCTTCCCCATATCTTCAGGGTGAGGATGTTCCTGCTATTCCATCTCAGTTAATGTCCCCTCCTCAGGAAGCCTTTCTCTGAACACCCAGTTTAAAGTAGCCCCCTCCAGTTCCTCTCAATCACATCATCCTGTCTTATTTTCTTCAGAGCGATCAGTGCTATCTAAAGATATCTAGCATATTACATTTATTGTGTTTCCTCCCATACTAGACTATAAGCTCCTAAAGGCAGGGTCCTTCCTTGTCTGTCTGCTTCGCTACTGTATCCCCAGAGCCTAGAACACTGCTTGATATAACATATATTAGGTTCAACAATGCTGAATGAATGGTGATAATGAAAAATTAATGTAACAGTGGTGCTCCCTGACACCTAAAGATTATTTGGACAAATGTGATATTTATACAAGTATAAAATTTGTGAAACCAATAAATCAAAATACAGTACTGGCTGAAAACATAAAATAGAATTAAAAACAGTAGAGCCTGACTAGCCTTTGGCTTTTTGTACAGTAGCAAAAAGCAATCCCATTTATGCCCCATAATTAAGCAAATTTAACCCAGATGTTAGTGTCCAACAAAAATAATAAAAAATTTCACAAGATATTCAGTGTAGAAAGCAATAGCACTTTTCGATTAAAATGTGGAAAAGAGGATTTCAAGGGCATCCATGTTCTTTTTTTTTAATCAAGGTGAAACTGGCATACAATGAAATGTACAATTCAATGAGTTTTGGAAAACACATACATCTATGTAACCAACACTCCAGTCAGAATATAAAACAGTTCCAACACCCTAGAAAGTTTCCATGAGCCCCTTTACAGTCAATTCCCACTGTCCCATAGGAAACTACCAGTAGGATCTCTACCTCCAGTTTAGTTTTGCCTTATCTTTGAATTTAATATAAATGTGTGGCTCATTCTTGCTACTGTGAGAATCAGTAATTTGTTCTTTTTCACTACCGAGTAGTATCCCATTTTATGAATAAATCACAATTCGTTTATCCATTCCCCTGCTGGTGAACATCTGGGTTGTTTCCAGTTTGGACTATTTTGAATAAAGCTTCTGTAAATATTTGTATACAGTCTTTTTGTGAAAATATGAATTTCTATTGAATAAATGACTAGAGTAGAATTGCTGGGTCATAGGTAGGTGAATGTTTAACTTTATAAAAATCTATAGTTTTCCTAAGTGTTTGCACCATTTTATACTCTCATAGGCAATACATAAGAGTTGCAATTGCTCCGCATCTTTGCCAACATAAAGTATGTCTTATTTCAGCCATTCTTAAGAGTGTTTAAAGGCATCTCTTGTGGTTTTAATTTTCCTTTTCTTGACAACTAAAATTACTGAGCACCATCTCATGGGCCTATTAGCCATTCTTTATTTAAATAATTTTTTTTTTATTTTTTAATTACAATTGGTACATATTAGTTTCAGGTGTACAATACAGTGATTAGACATTTATATAACTTAGGAAGCAATCATACCAATAAATCTAGTACCCATCTGACACCATAATATTACAATATTATTGACCATATTCCTTATGCTATACTTTAGATCCCCATTACCGTTTTGTAACTACCAATTTGTACCTCTTAATTCCTTCCCATTTTTACCCCCTCCCATTTGGCAACCTATCTATGAGTTTTTCTGTTTTGTTTATTTCATTCTTTAGATTCCACAGGTAAGTGAAATCATATGGCATTTGTCTCTCTCTGTCTGACTTACTCTACTCAGCACAATACCTTCTAGGTATGTTTTGCAGATGGCAAGATTTTGTTCTTTTTTATGACTGAGTAATATTCTACTGAATTTATGTCCTGCCTCTTCTTTATCCATTCAGATCTGGTGAAGGAAATAGAAATACAAGCCTAGGAAGTGAGGGAGTCCTAAATAAGATGAAGCCAAAGAGGCCCACACCAAGACACATAATAATTAAAATGCCAAAGATTAAAGACAAAGAGAGAATCTTAAAAGCAGCAAGAGAAAAAAGCAATTAGTTACCTACAAGGGAGCTCCTATAAGACTGTCAGTTGATTTCACAACAGAAATTTTGTAGGCCACAAGGGGTTGGTGTGAAATATTTAAAGTGATGAAAAGCAAGGACCTACAGCCAAGATAACAGGCCATTCTTATGTCTTCTTTATTGAACTGTTCAAGTTTTTTACTAAGTTTGATTAGGGGATTTTTATTATTGAGTTTTAACAGTTCCTTTTATATATTCTCAGTAATGACAAATTAGAATATGGAATAGAAAAAAAGTTAGTTATAATAAAAAAAAAAACCTCATACTACATCATACACAAAAATCTTGAGTCTGAAACTCGAGACCTTAATTTTTACAAGAAAATAAAGAGATTATCTTTTTAATTTGGGGTAAAGACGGACTCCTTAAAAAAGACACAAAAAGCTAAGTGTAAAGGAAAGAAACAATGTTAGGCTACATTAAAATTAAGAAATTCTGTTCTACCAAAGTTACCAAAAACAAAATGAAAAGACAAGCTTCAGACTGGGAGAAGATTTTTTTTAATGCATATTACCAACAAAGGATTAGTAACCAGAATATTTAAAAAGAAAGAAAGGGAGGAAGGGGGCAGGGAGGGGGAGGAGAAAGGGAACGAAAAGAAATTCTTTTACAAATTAGTAAGAAAAACACAAACAGCCAGATAGGAAAAGTAGCAAACAGTAAGAAAAATATTTTTCACAGAAGATAAACTACAAATATAGTCAATGAACATAAAAAGATGCTAAGTGTCACTGATAATCAGGTAAGAGCAAATCCAGTTCACAATGAGAGTCCATCTAAAATCCACCCTACCGACAAAGCTTGTTAAAATTTGACATCAAATGTTAGCTTGAATGCAGAAAACCAGGAACCCTCATGCTGCTGCCAAGAGTATAAAGTGGTGTAACAGCTTTGCAGAGGAAATATGGCAGTATAAGGTGCAGTTAAAGATGTGCATCCCCTACAACCAGCCTCTCTATGCTTAGTACATATTCTAGAGCAGCAGTCCTCAAACTTTGTGGTCTCAAAACTTCTTTACACTATTAAAAATTATTTGCTTATACAGGTTATATCCATAGATGTTTATTGCATTAGATATTAAAATCGATAAATTTAAAAATATTTCCTTTAAAACAACCGACAGGAAAATAATTGTTATCATAGGTAACATATTTTTATAAAACATAACTACATTTTCCAAAACAAACAAAATTTAGTAAGAAGAATGACTCCACTACTTACTTATGAGAAAATGAAAAGGGAGAAAAAGGCAAAGAGTATTATTATTATTACTATTATTATTATTTTCACCCAACAGACTCCCTAGAAAGATCTAGGAATGAGAGAATGGTCCTCCAGCAGTCCCAGGTTACACTTTGAAAACCACCTTAAACACTCTAGTACATTTGCATAACACATACAAACACACGCACACTATGTTTACTACAGCATTGTAATAACAACAAATTGGAAAAAATAAAAATATTTATCAAAGAATGGATAGTGTCTATTTATACACAAAACAGTTTAAAATACCACAAAGCAGTTTAAAATAAGTAAACTGAGAGTTACAGGAATCAGTGTAACATCATTTCAAACACTGTTCTCAAAAACAAATTGAAAGATGGAAACATGTAATGCAGTTTAAAATAAGTAAACTGAGAGCTACAGGAATCAATGTAACATCATTTCAAACACTGTTCTCAAAAACAAATTGAAAGATGGAAACATGTAATGAAACTTTAATAAGTGGCATGATTTATACAAACTTTGAGAATATGCAAAAAAGCACTATTTCTCATCTATGGATAAAACATCCATGTAGTTATAGTACAAAAACATGCATATGAAATACAAACACCAAATTTATCATAGTGGTGGTTATAAGAAGGAATTTAAGAGACTGCATAAGAGATGGGTACACAAGGGGCCCTCCTACTACAAATGTGACATTTTCTTAAAAGGAAAAGAACTCAAGTGTTAAAATGTTAAAATGTGTTAAGCGCTAGGGGATGGTTTATGTGAGTGTTCTTTATTTAGTCTCTGTTCCTTTCTGTATATTGAAAATATCTCATAATTTAAAAGAGAGAGAGAGAAAATGTTCTGCTCTCCTTGGTTTAGGCAAATAAAAATCTCTCGGTATGCTCTAACACTATCATCATCAGCCTAATCAGATTAGTTTACATTTTTTTAACTATTATCTTTGACATATAAAAATTGTACATATTTAAGGTGTACAACTTGATGTTTTGATATATGCATATATGTGAAAAGACCACCACGATCAAGCTAAATAACTTATTCATCACCTCTACATAGTTACCAGTGTGTGTGTCAAGATTTAAGATCAGTCCTCTTAGGAAACTGCAAGTATACAATACAGTATTGGTAATTAGCATTTCCATGCTGTATATCAGATCTCCAGAACTCATTCATCTTGCATTAACTGAAACTTTGTACTCTTTCAATGTTAAATGTTCTCCTAAAACATTTTTTACAAAATATCCTTTATACAAATGAATTCCAAAATTCAAACACTAAAATACCTTAAGGTTCTTTTTAAGGAATTATAAGGGAACTATTTTAAGAAATTATTATGAATCAAAAGTTCTATTATTGCTAAGTTGGTAAATTGATGTTAATGACAGACAGTCCAATAAAAAATCAAAAGACCTGTAACAACTTCACGTAAAAACAAAGTTATCCAAAACGACTATCTTTTTTTTTCTTCTAAAAATCTACTACGATAGCAAATTGTAGTGAAGCAAATACAGAATTATGGATTTGGGGAATAAAACCACATTCTAATGTAAAATTTAGTTATAAATTTGTCCTACTCTGAGCTAACTCTCATAAATATTATGACCTGAGGAAATGGCAACAAGCTGTCAATTTAATGCAACTACTTTTTTCCAATTAATTTATATTTCAGACACATAGTAATGTTTTTACTATAAACATCTGCCTCATTTATATAAAGTGGCTGTTTTCAATAATCTTACTTTTTTCTAAGTTGTTTTAAAGTGATTTGTTAAATAAAATCATAAACTTGAAGATTTTGCATACACAAATTTATTTATTCTATCATTTAAACACTGATTCTCAAGGGGGGGATGCTGTGAAAACAAAGCAAAGATTTTTATCTCACTGCTTTTTTTAAACTTTTTTTTAAGTCAACTGGAATTAAAGGAGGGCCTGAGATTTAAAAGAACATGAGTTTTTTAAAAGTTTGAAACAGCTAAAAAATCTAAAGACTTTCATATTTTTCATTAACAACTTTTTAAAAAAGTAGGTTACTACACTGCCTTGAAAGTAACTTCTAGTTTCTTATATTTCCAATCAAACTTCATTTTTAAAAACTGTCACAATCTCACTGACGTCTAAAACTTGCTTACTCTTTTTTTAACTCCCCCCTTCCTCCTCTCTCTTCCTTCTTTTCTTTACAGACACTGTTAACTCATTTGAATCTTACAACAACCCTCTGTGGTAGAAACTATCGTTAGTCTCATTTTATAGATGAGGCAAGATGGTAAAGTAACTTGTTCAAGGTTCCAAACGTTATAAATGACAGTCAGGATTCAAACCCAGAGTCCAAGCCAAAGTGAAGTCATTTTTTTTTTAAGTTTCCATTGTTTCTAATTTTTCATGTCACTATTCTTAAAATTTTAGCAACTAAAAGCAATGTTCATTTGTTTTCCATAAACTACCAGGTTTAAGAAGTATGAGGCAGAGGAAAGGGGCTTTATAGACTATGTTTATCAAATGAATGGAGGAAAAACAATGACATGAATAAATAGGAAAGAATAATAAGTGAGGGAGAAGATAACACATTCAGTGTAGGACAAAATTATTTGGTGGTACCTGAAGAACATGCAAGCAGTGGTGGCTGGTAAGCAGGCAGATGTGTTAATCTGAACCTTAAAGAGAGGGGAGGTCTGTGCTGGAGCTAGGACTCCCAAAGGCAAGTGAGCCATGAGGGGTGGGTAAAATTCACACAATAAAGGGAGGAAGGCAGCCTGCACTCAGGGTAGTAGGAATGATGAGGAAAGGCACAAAGAGAAAAAAAGACAAAGCAGGTTCAGGGCAACAGACAAGTTTTGGATTTGGCACAGGGTTCATATAAGGAGAAGCAGTGACATGTGGGAAGTTCAGGTGGGTCAGAATGTCTCCTCAATTAGAATATGAAATCCTTACCAGCAAGACAAGCCTGTGTTCCTGTGTTCTCTGCATTTTGCAGAGTGATCAAATCAGGCTAAAATATAACACAGCCTCATTTTTAATACAATGAAGTCAAAATACGGGTAACTGAAGGTAGGCTGAGGCTTTCACGGTTCATGCAAACATTTAAAAATGCACTAATGTAAAGGAATATTAGGAGACTTTTAAGATTTTACATGTCTAAGAGGGTTTCAATCACTTTAGAAATATATATGTATAGACATTTACTATAAATTAGACATTTAGTATCCAACTGAGGTTAAAGTATATTTGAGCACCTACTGTGGGCAAAGTGCAGTACATGCAGGAAAGCTTAAGAAGGAGAGAGCATATTCTTACATGTTCCTGCCTGCCTAAGGCTGGGACACCTGGCATCTGCAAAGCTTACTCTGATGTAGGACATATTCATCCTACCATATGCCATATTGATACCATTAATGTTAATCAGAGGATCTTGCAAAGATTTTTAGTGGATGCAACGTAAGCTAGCCTTTGAGAAAGAGTGGGATTTGGAAGGAAGTTAAGGAAAGAGAACTGGGTACTCAGGACCGAGAGAATAACGTATGCAAGAATACTTGGCTACATCAAAGAGCCTTGCCATGTGCCTCTATAGATTGTTTTATTGGCAACTTAATGGATATTTACCAAAAAAACTGCCTTTCCTACATGCCCTTTTACAGTTAAAACCTATTTAGTAAGTAATACAAGAATATGATAAACATTTTTTTCAAAAATTACAAAAAAGGAGTGAAGTCTCCCTCCTAACCAGTTGTCAGCTCTAGATACTCTATGAAACTGCATCTCTTTTAAACTATTTTAAACTTAGATTTTCTAATTCTGATTGGCATTTCTGTGATTTAGTGATTCTTAATTAACCGTCTATAATATATGATTCTCTTTGTCACATCCTCGAAATTTCCACCAAGAAAATTGGTACTCTACAAACAAGGCTGCATTTCAAGGTGCAGACAGAAATAAGTTTAATAAGATTTTATTTCCTTTAGAATTTTCCTCTTTATTCTGCTAAATTTCTGAATCAAACAACTTATCTAATGAATATCTACTTAAAAAGACACATAGACACACACACACACACACACACACACACAAACTAGAACTCTGCCTACCTGCAGGTCCTTTATAATGTAAAGTAATAGAGTATCAAGTTGTGTTGATTTGTTTAGAGTTATGGTCTCCAAAGGGGTTCATGCACCCCAAGGCAGAGTACAAGGCAAACCTTTGGAGTGTAGGAAAAAGTAGAACTTAACAATTACTTTTTACTACTTATTTTCAAATTTACATTGTGGAAGCTTTATCATATACATAACAAATTAATTTATTCGTATATGTATAAAATTTATAAAGATATTAAGAATGCATATTCAAATATATTTTGCTAATGAAGGTAATTTTAAAAGTTTTGAGAATTAAACAGCTCGGTATATGAGGTGTTCATTTCTAAAAATAAATTTTTTATTGAATTTCTAAAGTATATGAAGCGCTAATTTGGGTGGAATAAACAGAAAACAAACTGAAAAAGGGAAAAATCAATGCTTGGCTAGACTGGAAATTTTGAGGAAAAAGTACATAGCTTACTTTTTGATATGTGGTTCTTTTCAACCATGTTACTATTACAAGAGTTACTGAAAACAAAGTCTATTCATCATGGTTAAGGAGATGGGCTCTGAACTCAGATTGTCAGGTTCAAATCCTGACTGCACCATTTACTTTAGCAGGGGCTAACTGATACATACAAATATCCTTTTTCAGTGTCTGGTTCTTAAGCAGCCAAAATGTTAACAATTATTAAATAAAAAGAACATCATTTAAAAACAGTAGCTTTCTATAGTAACTGAAATGAAACAGCTGAGTCGTGTTTTAATGTGGCGTAACCTTTTGGAATGATGCTTTAGGGGTCTAACTAAAATGTATTTAAACAAATGGAAGCTTTTTTCCTCCTCTTTTTTAAATCCAAAAAAATCCCCTCAATATCGCTCCCATGAACTATTTCGTCTTGGAACAACTAATGTAAATTAAACAATATCTGTCCCTAGCCAAACAGATACCGGAATAACTTTATACAGTATATCTTCTTGGCTTCACTTTTATGTGGAACATGTGTTTATATTTTGACCTTTTGTTTTTTAAAAAAAATACAGAAACATTTTTAAACAGCAGCAACTGGAATGATTTTTTTTTTGTTTCCAAACATATTAAGCTACACATGGCAGAACCTATTACTGAAACATTTATAAATGTTACACCAACTGTGTTTATATTTCTGATTTTTTTAGATTGTTTTGTTTTCATGTAAGCCATGACCTACAAATTTTAGCTCAAATTCTTTCCACAAAATACTTACATAATGGAACAGTTTGAGTCATTTTGAATATCTGAAACACAAAATTCACTCCCATAAAATAAAGATAATGATTGGCATCATAGTGAGGTTTTTATATGGGTTTCGTGACTATCCTAACCACTCTTAATAGTATGGGTAAGAGTGGAAGGACTATAAGAATAAGACCAAGAACATGATAATAATACATCTAACTCTGAAAAATCACTGCACTTTTTTCTTTTCAACTGTCTCTTCTAAGTTGACACAAAAAAGTCTAATATGAGATTTCACTGCTATGGAAAAAAAATCAAAGAGCAAAAAGAAACTGGTATTTCTGAAGGCAAAAGCACTTCTCTTTAGCCTAACCTTTTAAACCTTATCTATCACCTTGATGGAAGAAAGAATTCACAATATGTAAGTTAATATAAATAGCACACAAAATGTAAGTGATAGTTCTGTGAACAAGACCAAAACCGAATAAACTTGGAACTTTTCTGGTTCTCAGCTGCTCCATCTGTTAAATGAAATAGATTATATATACTATTGATGAGACAGTCTCTGTGAAAAGGACTGCTTCTTAAGAAGTGTAGAGATAGAAAACTTGAGAATCATTTTTTCTTAAAAAAAAAAAAAAATAGGAGTTGGCCCTCAGTAAAAATTTCTGAAGCAAATGAATGAGCATAGTATCCTACTTTCTCACTTTCACACATTCACTCTCCTAAGCCATCCCAGGTCTCAGCCCCTTTCTGGGCATGTGATTCTAGGCACTACTAAGGTAGACCCTGCAGTCACTCCATCGCCTTCACTGAATTCCTCACCCTCCAACAGCCCTACATGCCCTATCTATTGCTACTATTCTCATTAAATGACTTTCTTAATGGGTTACGAATATACTCATTGACCAATTTGAAGCTCTGTCAGTATTCACACAGTTAAAAAAGAAACACATTTGTTTTTTGACACAGCTATGAACAAAATCTTGACAGCTGGAAATTTACTGGAATCCACGGAATAAGATTTGCAACAATAAATAACCATGAATTATTTACTCCCTTCGCCCAGACACCTTACATCATTTTATGTGCAACCTCAAATGGAAAGCTTGTAACTATTTTATATTAAATAATGGCTGCACAGTTGGATTTTTAAGATAGGTAGACCAATGAAAGTATCCAAGGCTTAAATTATGTTTAGGTTTTTTTATTTTATGCCCCCTCTTCAGACAAAGTTTAAGTCACTCAAAGAACCCTTCACAAGTCTCAACTGATTTCACTCCTCTCTCCTGCCTCCCTCCCTCTTTGTCCTTCTCCCTTTACCTCCCTCCCTTTTTCCCAAAGTCTAAAACAGACAGATAATCTTTTGAGAAAATACACTATTTTAAGTCCTTTGATGTCTCAATTTCAAACCCTAAAGCAATCCACTTAATACTACTATCAAAATTTACAATGTTCTTAACCATTCTACTTTGAAAAATCACAATTACCATTTTTAAATCTTCTCTAATGTTATTGTTTTATGCTACAATAATGGCTTCAATACTTTAGCCATTTGTCATAAATGATGCAATCCATTTCAGGAGGATTTAAAAGCACACTTCTAATAGCCGAAAACCATCGTCTCATTAATTACAAAATCCTGGGCTCTTAGCTACAAATTATGAGTTGAAAGGATATGGTTTATTACTACTTAACATAACTTCACAGCTCATTTCATACTTCATCTTTCTAAATAGTGCAAATGCTAGATTCACTTCCACCAAATACGATAAAATAGCTATTCTGCAAGAAAAATTTCTGTAAGATTTCATATTAATGAGACATTCGTTTAACATGTAATCAAACATGTAATGAGATGAAACAGGACTGCTTGCTGTGTAGTTCTAGGGGCCTTACAAATATTAATCCATTTATCTTTGTAACAACTTTATGATGAGGGTACTATTAATATATCAACATGCCTAGCACAGCACTTCATACATAAAGAAAATAAATGTTGTATGAATTTAAAGTAAATCCAAAAAATAAAAAACACCTCACTTTCATGAATACTTTTCAAACCAATTAAATGTATTTAAGGAGTTGATGACATATTAAAAGATATTTTAACTTTCAGTTAGTTGCAACCACTAAAATAAATTTCTTTAGGTCATATGTTGATAGCTACATGCAGTGGGAGACAAGACCTAACAATTGGCTGTTTCGTCTCATAATAATCTCTAGTCACCATAGAGCAAGTTCTTAAATAAAGGCACACAAAAGTGAGCCTAATCAATCAGCGAAAGCAACAATTCTTTGAAGCTATGATTACTCTCTATAACTTACCATTATCAGTTAGGCCAAGAACTCAATAGGTAAACATACTTTTTACTCCCAGTATGAGCATAGTTAAGAATATTTTCACAGCAGATTCTTGGAAAGTCGCTCTCTCTATGGCCCTTACTGCTTTGCCATCTCATTTTAGGAAGACCACATAAACCATTTCAACAGATGAATTTCTGACTTTTATTTTTCAGGTTACAGTGAAGCCTAGTTCTTCTAATTCTGTATCTAAGACAAATATTTGCTCATAATCCTCTAAGAAAACTTTGTTAGACACATGAATATTCTTCCCAACTCTCTTTCAACTAATTCTCATGATAAATAATTTTTTCTTAGTCTCCCACCACCACAACCACCATCACTAGGAGCTCTAACGTTCAAGTATTTTGCATGATTTTAAGGATCTCTGGTAAATTCTCCATACTCTCTGTAAATTATAAAAAGTCAATAAGGTAAATAAGATTCTCCAACAAAGATTTAATATATGTCAGAGTTAAGAGGATTAAGTCATAATTTTATATGGTAAATTTCGATTTATATACCTTTGATATGCTTCCTTATTAGGTATGCTTCTATATTTTTGGCTGTGTATCCACTCTGAATTCTAGATCTTCTTCTTCCACAACAGAGAAAATTAGTTCTTCCATATTTTATATTAGTTTATTTTTCTCCCAGGTTGATTGCTCTTCATAATCAATACGTAATTTATTTTGTTCTGGCCACTTGTCAATTTATCAGGGTAATTTGGAATTTTATTTATTTCATTTTTATAATTTCGGTAATTTCACTGAAGAAATTATTGAGCAACACAAGATCTCACAGTACTACCAATATAAAACCATTACGGGTATTCCCCACTTTTCATAAGTTCATGTTTCGCCACTTCACTTTTATGAAAGACCTATATTAGTACATATCTATTTTTGCTAATGAAAAGAAATCTGAAAAGGATTTTCACTTTTGCAAAAAATGGCAAAAAGCGAAAATACTGTTCAGCATTTTTTTTTGCAGCAAGCTTGTAGAGGAAGTGCATACCCCAAGCAGCAAGAGTAACACTGCTTTTACTATATGTTAGTGTTATTTTTGGTTTTATGTGTTATTTGGTATGATTTGGTAGGGCTTTTGGGGTTCGAAATTTTTTCTATCTAAATTAATGGTACAGTTGACACTTGAACACAGGTTTGAACTGCACAGTCCCACTTATACACGGAGATTTTCAATAAATACTATAAGTGTATTTTCTCTTCCTTATAATTTTCTTAATAATTTTTCCCTAGCTTACTTTACTGTAAGAATACGGTATATATTTACATATAATGTAGTACATATGCATATAACATTTATGTTAATTTGACTGTTCATGTTATCAGTAAGGCTTCCAGTCAACAGTAGGTTATCAATAGTTAAGTTTTTGAAGAGTCAGAGTTATGAGGTTTTTCAGCTTCACAGGGGTTGGGGCCCCTAATCTTCCTTCTCCCTGCCCCTCACTTCCTGTTGTTCAAGAGCCAACTGTAATTGCCTCTTTACTTTAGAAAAGATTTCATAAAAATGCTCTATTTTCCGATGAGGGGGGAACCTGTAGTTACCATAGATTCCACTCCAATTGGTACTGATCCAACTCTTTGGCCTGTAAACTTTAAACTTTGCCCTGTAAACTTCTAATAAATTCCAAGCCTGGGGACACTACTCTTTCAGAAGTGACAAAGTCAAGCTTTATTCACTTTCTGCAGGATGGGGAAGAAGGAGGCAGAGTCTTCATTATAGCTTCTTTCAGGACTTTAAGAGTTCCTGGAAAAGGGGATCACCATATGCCATTGTTATTCTAACACTTAAAGGTTGCCCTTGTAATCGGAATTGACAGCAAACTGAAAATAGAAATTAGAAGCAATAAAATTAGAAGAAAATAGGAGAGGAATGGGAGAGCTGTCAGCAGAAGAAGGGATCCTTTAGAAAAGTAGGAAAGAGTAAAGACCACTTTCACCCATCTGACTATTTGGCCTGGTGCCATCAATGGCCATGCTACCAGACCCTGGCTGGTTTATTTAATTCAACCACCACATGAGGAGATCAATGTCATTTGCTCGATTCCTATGTGAGTCAATGGCCACCAGCTTCATGGTCAAAAACGTGCCTTTTTGCCAATCTCTCATAAATACCAGCACTTGTCCAAAAGGAATTCATGAGAATGGGTATGAACCAATCAATGCAGATTCACCACCATTACTAGAAAAAATAACTAGAAAAACCTGACCTGTGAGTCAGCCCATACTACAATTTTCATTTAGGAAGAACTCCCTGATGGTCTTGGGTCAGAGAGATGGGAGTAAGAAACAAGGCTCTACTACTTACTAGCCTTATATGTGACCTTGGAGAAGTTAATTTTCCAGAGTTTTAAAGATAAAACACATTCTGGTAGAGCTTGACGTAAAAGGGATGCTCCAGTGATACTAGGCTCCACTCCATTCTGGAGTTAAAAGCTGGGCATTAAGAGCACAAGGATGGAGCCAGGCCCACATGTGTTCCGATCCTGGTTTTGCAGCACACTAGCTGTGAAACACTGGGCAAGTGACCTTCTCATCTTATAAAGTTGGGATAATGATTTAAAGCATTAAGAGCTAGTACCTAGCACACAGTGAATGTCAATAAAGTGCAGCTATTTTCTTTTAACTGTTAATATGAGAAAGAGATCATCACTATCAGTTGATCAATGTTTCTCAAAGTGTGGCCAGGTAACTATGGATATCAGGATGACCTGGCATGTCTGTTTAAAAAAAAAAAAAAAATCCTATGTTTCACCCCAACCTATTCAAAAAAGCTCTTCAAGAATGGTACCTAGTAATATTCATTTCTGAATCAAACTTCCTTGAGATGCATACTAAAATTTAAGAATTAATGATCCAGCTGGTCTTGTGCTGTGTCACAGTAAATTAAGATTTGTCTTCTAGTAGCTAGTCCTTACTATGCTAAAATTACCCAAGATGTTTTTCCGCAAGTTTTTTTGGCACTTTTTTAGACCTAGACATTAAATTGATAGGCTCGCTTGTTTTTTTTGTTTGTTTGTTTTTTTCCTTCTAATGGCACTATTTTGATATTTTTTTCCCTCTTTGACCAGAGGTCACTACACTATGGCCTTGGTTTATAACCAGTTTTGTACAACTCCAACTTCCAGAGGGAATATGTGTTCAAAGGGCTGTTTTAAAAGAAGTGATAGAGACCAAATGTTGCTCACAAAGTCTAAAATATTTGGACCTTTACAAAAATGTTTGCCAGCCCTTTGGTAGCCTGTAATTGTTTTTAAACTCTGGGTCTTAACACAATTTACTTTAAATAAGAGAGAACTGATTATAATAGAAAATGTTTTAGTAGATATTTTCCACTGCACCTAGTAAAGTATCATTGCCAAAGTTTTTTGGGGGGTGGATGGGTGTGGGTGGGTGTGGGTGTGTGTGTGTGTGTGTGTGTGTGTGTGTAGGATAACGATAAAATTGTATTTGGTTGCAACCAAAAAGTTTTTAGGTCCTTGGCAGGGTAGGGCTGGGGTTAACAAGTACAACTGATTAACGAATATTTATTAAAACTCACATTGAATAATTTTTACAATAAAGGTGCCTCGGAGAATATAAACAATGCCTGCTGTTTAGAATTTAATGGGTTATTTTTTCATTGCAAAATGGAAATAAAATCTGTTCCATGTATAACATGCACTGTTGTAAGGAAAAAATGGAATCATCAATGCCAAGTACTTCAAAAGCATTACACAAACAAAACGTTTTAGTTATACTAATAACACATTGTATTGAACATATATAGGTTCTTTACCAACTCCCTTAGTTCCTAGTTTCCTCCAATCTTGGAAACTAGCCCTTTTTTTCCTTTGTGTGTGTGCATGTGTGTGTGTATACCCATGTGTGCACGTGTGTGTTGGGAGCATAAAAAGAAGTATTAGATGCCTCTGCCCTTTCTGTGTCATCCACTAATGGCTTCTTCTCATCTATTTAAAATATGTATTCTTTGATCCTTTTCCTGTTTCTAGTAAAAAAAAAATTTTTTTTTTTTGATTAAAATCTCATGCAAAAAGAACAAGTAAGACTATGATTATCCTATCCCTGGATACACTAAAAAGTCCAAAATTAAAAATTTTTAGGTGACACTCTTTCCTTTTATATAAATAGAGCACTAATTTCCAGGGCTTTTGTGATTGTTTTGAACAAGCTAAAAACATGTTAATTTTATAACACATTTCAACAATTTTGCAAAGAAAATAAACACCTTCCTAGGAACATACACAAGAAAATGACACTTTAAAATGTTTTCATTATATGAAGTGTTGCAGACACACAAACCACAAGCAGTGTAAATAAATAAAAGCTGGTGCAATGCTGAATGCATGTTTGCCTTACATCACAAAGAAACACTTGCAGACTGCATACCATGTTTCAGCATGGGATACCATAAAGATAGGACTTAGGCTTTTGTGTAAATGCAGGAGGCTGTAAATGTGAGTGTGGCTGTGTGTGTTAGGAAAAGAGGGTTGTAAGCAGAAGGGGTGGGACTTGCCAAGAGCAGCTATTTGAGAAAATTCCTTTTCTTTCTCCCATTCATTCTTTCTAGTTTCAGTGTCTGGCACAGTCTTTACAATTACTCATTGGCTTTTCATTCTAAAGACAACAAGCTTTCAGAACTTCCTACAGTGTTTTTCACACACTTAAAAAAAAAGGAACCAAATCATTCAATGTTTGTTTTAAATAAAAAGCAAACTATTAGCCCGTTTCCTCATTCCAAAGACCCCATGTGTTGCAGGCTAAAAAGGATCCTTTGTTGTGTGTCCAAAAATAAAACAACGCGGTATTGGTAAATTGGAAAATAACATATTACATTGTTTCCACGAATGTCAAAGCTATTACCATAAATTTTGTTCTGCCCCAGTGAGTTCAATTTCATGCTCATTTTAGAGAATTTACCCTCTTAACAACAAAGCCAATTTAATTGACCCCCCCCCTTGCCTTTTTGCTTAAATATGTAAGGGCTGAAAGAGGACGCTAAGTGGGCCAGTTTCCTTTATGCGCAATGGTATCCGTCCAGCGCAATATCTTCAAAGTTGTCTTGAGGATGCCAACTCCAAGCTGGCCGTCCAATACCTCCCAGCCCAGGACCACAAGGGGCAGAGAACCCTAACCTTTTAGCTCCCCACCTCCAGAGGAGACGAGGGGGAGGGCATAACAAGAGAGCAGAGTAGGAAGGTGGGCGAATGGGAGAGACAGAAATGGATGCTGAGGGGGTGGGCGAGATGAAACGGTAGGGAAGGTGGAGAATGCGGGGAGAGATGCGTGAGCAAAGCTGCGGGATTAAAGAGCAAAGGAAAGAACGGCGGTGGGAAGCGGGGGCGCGCAGGGGTTCGGTCCTCACCATTGAACGCCCCGGTGTCCGCGGCCTCCTCCTCCTCCTCCTGCTCCCCGTTCTCGGAGTCGGTGTGCATGGGCTCCTCGGCGAAGTTGACCCCTTTGCTGGGGGTGCCACCCCCGGCGGCTGCGTCCGCGTCCCCCCAGGTCCTGCCCTCATGGCCCGAGCGCGCGGCGCCTTTGCGCTCGTTCTCCTGCTGCAGGCGCGTGAAGTGCTGCAGCGCGAACTCCAGCAGGTCCGCGGGCTGGTGCCTCAGCACCTCCACCGTGAAGCCCTGCAACAGCTCCGTCAGTCCCGCTGGGATTTCGATGCTCATCCTGCCTCCCGGACGGCGGGCGCCTGGGCGCCGCCCTCGCCCCCTCCCGGGACCGGCCTGGGGCACCGCGGCTGCCGAGCGAGCGCGGACGGCGCTGGCGGCGCTACCCGCTGCGAGCGCGGAGCACTGGGCCCCGGCAGCCCGGCTGGCCCGGCGCGCAACTCCCGGTGCGCGGCTGCTCGCTGAGGTGGCGGCGGCAGAGCGAGCGCGGCCCCGGGAGGGCTGGCAGCATCTCCAGCTCCTCCCGCTCCCGCCGCGGCCGCTCCTCTCCCCCACCCGGGCCGCCCCGCCCCCGCCCCGCCGCGGCGCGCAGGAGGGAGAACAGGAGCGCGCCCACGTGACCCCCGGAAACCATGGCAACCCCGCCGGCGGGCGCCGCACACTGGCCACTGAGACAGCTGCGGGGCTGAGGACGCCAGCGCGCGCCGCCGGGCTGGTGGGGAGACCTGCTCCCGCGCGCGGGTAAGGCTTGGGTCCCCCCAGTCAACACTAACCGGTGTTTCCCCACCCTCCCGCCAGCCAAGCGAGCTTCGTTGTCCACCTGTCCGCACGCCCCGGAGCGAGCCGATCCCTCGGCCGAATTCTCACACGTCATTCACCACAGGGAACTCACGCAGACCTCGTGCCACGCGATTTGCCCTGAAACTTCAGCCTCCACCTCGATAGCGGCATTTTGTTTTCCTGCGAGAATCTAGTTGCATTGATAAGTGTTTAAAGTCGTCGAGTGGTACTGGTTGGTTCTCTTTTGGACAAAGAAATAGTGCCCATCTTTGTAACACCTTTTTCTTTCACCTCATTTTATCCAGCCTTTCTCCATCAATCCTGTTTAATGTGTTTTGCTTTACCGATGCTATTCCATTGTCCACCCTGTGCATTTACTATCATTTATTGAGACAAATGCACCATTTATTGCGAGGCACTTACAAAGTTAGTTGATACTCTTAAACAGGATAGTGCAGCAACTGGAATAAAATGTCATAGTCAGGACAGATGGTCCTAAAGCAAGAAAAGCTTTGCATGATTAGGTTCTTAACTGTTTATTTTAAAACTTCCCCTTATACTATGAGTGATTCTGAATGATATCTCCAAAAATAATACTTCAATATAAAAAGAAATAGAGACGTGTGCTTTTAAAGTAGAAGTCCTTGACTTTGAAATGAGGCATCTTCTGTAAATGTTTGCAATTTTGCCAATTAAATGCTATATAAAAATACATGGTTCATTTTCTACAATGACCACCATATCATTGTAAATAAAATATTTCAAGATCAAGCTCACTTTGTTACCCTGATTTATCTTTCTATCCACAAAAAAAAGTAAACACATGACTCAAGAAATTCAGTAACTAGAAATCGAGATGTAACAAATTAGTTCCTTTTATAAAAATACGTTATTAACTTTTTGTTTATAATCCAGTTTATATTCATTCCATGATTGAATGTTTTCTCTATTTCCATTTCTTATCAACATCATAATAATGTTGTTTTTAAGTAGAGTACCTTTAATTGTAAGTGTCAAGCGTTTTAAGAAATAAGGTTTTATTAAATGCCATGATTTTCACTGCATGGTCCACAATATTATTTGCACTGTAACCATATTAGCATTATATAAACCATATAAGCATTATTATCTTTATAAATCTAGTAAGTTAAGACGAATTTGTGTCACTCTTTATGATGTTTTTATCAATATTAGGATTGTTTTCATGCGGCATAAAATACAAAATACGGTAACTTAAACAAGATAGAAGCTTGTTTCCCTGTAATGTAGGCAGTTCAGGGCCGGTATGGTAGTTCCATGGTCATCAGACACCCAGGCTCCTTCCAGCTCCTTGCTCTGTAATCCTCAGTTTGTGGTCCAAAATTGCTGCTCCATCTCCAGTCATCTTATCCATATTTCAACCAAGAGGAAAGTGGAAAATAGGGGAACATCCCCCCAACCCCACACACGCCTCCTCACTAAGGACACTTCCAGGAAGTTAAACATACCTATATTCTCATGGCCAAAACTTAGTCAAGATGGCCACACCCTATGGTGTAACATTGCATTTTCCAGAGGTGGCTGCAAAAATATCTCCTGTTCCACGCGCTCTGCTACAGTTAGACCTTGCCACTCCCCCATCAAGAGTTAAAGTCTTAATTCCCCTCCTCTGAATTTGGATGGGCTTATGACTGCTTTGATAGACATCATGCCAGTATGACAGAAGCAGCCAGCCCTGTGATGCCCTCTCTGAAATCCTGACCCATGGAATCTATGAGCATAATAAAAAGGTTGTTGTAAGCCTCTGAATTCCGGTGCTATCGTAACTGAAGCACATGGCTATAAGGAAAACTTGGAAATGTAATCTACTTTGATCAGTGATTCACAGAGCAAATATTTGGAGATTAAGGAGAACCAATTCTGGGGACAATAATCAGTGTCGGTCACAATGCTTGACACTCTTTTCCCCAGAAATGGCAGAAGAATAAAACACTCCTTTTTCAACCATTTACAAGAGTCATATTTCATCCTACATTTAGTGTTTGAAAATGCATTTATTATTTCCTGTGGATTTACTGTATGAGGCATGGTAAATGGCTCTGTCATCAACCACAGTGCCAGGGTCATGTGGCTGTCATTTCTTTAGGGATATAGAAGTGAGTCAACCATAAAACGCATAATTTGATTAGATGACCTATATGGTCTCTCCTATCCTGTAACATTCTACAGTAGTATAATATTAAAAGAAAACATGTTGGATTTAAAACATTTTTGCAAACGGCTCTCTGATAACAATATTTATTTGCATCAATTCTTTTTTTTAATTTATTTTTTAACATTTTATTTTTAATTTTTTTTCCACCTCCCCTTCCCTGCTCCCCTCTGATAACCACTTGTCCATTGTCCATGCCCATGAGTCTCTGTTTGTTTGTCCTGTTCATTTGTTGCTTTTAGGTTTATATCCCACATATAAGTCACATCATGTGATTTTCAACCTTTTTTGTCTGTATTTGCATCAATTCTTAAATCAATAACCATGACCTAAAAAAGTAAAGCTTAATCCTGGTATTCCTATTATGTTAATATTGTTCTCAAAAAAAAATTGTTCACTTTTCAAATCATATTCCAGCTTTTATTCACTACCACCTAACCATTTTGGTAATATTGTATGATTTTCTTTGCTTCTTTTTCAGAATACTCCCTTTTGAACCTTGGAGTACAGTAGCAGTTGCTTATGGGGACTCTTTATCTTTAAATTCTTTAAAAGAACACCATCGATATTGATTCTTTGGTTGTTGATTTACAAAGCAATTTGCACTAGTTTCTCAGAGACTCAGAGGCAACTGCAAACGAACCTCAACAGTTCAGCATTGGAGTGAATGAAATAAGAATGCTACCAAAGTTGTTTTCACACATAGGAAATTAAACAGATATTGGACAGAGACATCAATTTATTTAAATGTAGCTGCCAAAATAGAACAGTGTAAACAAGACAATCATTTGGGCAATGGGTAATAATAACTATGACCAATCAATCAGCATTTCTTATCAATAGTTAAGATGTATCCTGATCAAGTGTCCTTAGTGCAAGACATATATACCCACTCAAGGAAATAAAAAAAGTTGGTGAATTGAAAGGAGACAGGGGCTATGCTTGTATAGGGCCTACTGTGGCCATCACTGTCAATTCTATGTACCTTTAGCAGTTCAACACTGTTTTGGTGTCTCTAGTTCATATCCTCAAGAGACAGAATCCAGTTTTTTGGACTTGACCATCCAGTGGATTGCCTGGCCTTAAGTGAGAGATTCTCTCCTGGCTTAGTAGATGTAGCCAGTGGGATGCAGGATAAGGAAGAGGTCTATTAGTATAAATATGTGACAAGGCCAGCCTCTTCAGCAGAGAGAAAAGTCCCAAACATGGGCACTATAGGTGATATAGGCACCTCACAACTTCTGTGCTAAAAAATAGTTAGCTCATAGCCTGAAATTTTTGTAAACATTTGGATTAAGACAAAATAGACTAATCTCTAGACGCAGCTTTACAAAAGGTGGTCTCTGGAAGATCCATTTGTCAAACTTTAGCAAGCCTCAGAAGCACTTGCCGGGCTTAATAAAACACTGTTGCTAGCTCTACCCTCAGATTTTCAGATTCAGTAAGTCTGAGGTGAGGCCCAAGAATTTGCATTTCTGTCAAACTCCCAGGTGATGCTTATGCTGCAGGTCTGGAGACCATACTTTGAGATCCACTACATTATATCCTCCAAGGAAGAGTTTATACTCATAAAACAACTGTTTGAAGTAACTTTTTTGCTTAACATTAAACCATAATTTTTCTTTGGCTAAATTAAAACTAAATGCAGCTTCATTATTCTGTTTTCCTTTAAGGTGACTTGCAAAGTTAAAGATATCTCAAAAGCAACAGAGAATATGCACTTAAATGCTACATTTCATAAATAGAGTATGGGTTTCCTCTTAAGGACTATGTTGGATTCACAACTTTATCTCTGCTTCCTGAAACCCTACTAAAATAATGGCTAAAAGAATGGGGAAAATAAAACAAAACTATAAGTTCATAAGAACAACAACAACAAAAAAGAACCATAATAAAATCTTTTAAAAAAATAAAGAATTTAAATTATCCAACATTAAAAAGGAAAGAAATTCTGATAAATACTATAACATGGATGAAACTTGAGGATATTATGCTAAGTTAAACAAGCCAGTCAAAAAAGACAAATATTGTATAATTCTGTATCTTGAGTAGTCAAAATTCATAAAAAAAGCAAGTAGAATGGCAGTTGCCAAGAGCTGAAGGGAGGGGGAAATGAGTTATTTAATGGTAAAGAGTTTCAGTTTTGCACGATGAAAGAATTCTGACATTGGTTGCAAAACAGTGTGAATATACTTAACACTACTGGACTATGAGACTTAAAAATTGGTAAGATGGTAAATTTTATGTGTAATTTTCCACAATTAAAATATTTTAAATTCTTTAATTACAATAACAACAACAAAACAAAACAAAACAAAACAAAACAGACAAACAAACAAAGAAGAGAGACAAAAGCAGATGAGAGAGTTGTCTACTAGAATTTTTGGACTAACTGCAAACTAGAGAATGCCAGAACCTAAGTTTGGTTAGGGGTCAGTGAGAAGAAGCCAGCAAGAAGCAAGATCACATCTGTATCACGAAGCATAGAAGCACAGAATCTGAAGACACTGGGTGCCTCTGGAGGAGGATAAGGAGCAAGGATTAATGAAATGTTTTCATAGGGAACTCATAACACCATCCACCCTCTGGCCCCTCCTCTGTCCTACACAAGCAAGCAACTATTCTCCTTCATTGTCAGCAGGAGACGGAGGAGTTGACTTTCTGTAGAGGTTTGCACAGCTGATTGTGGTGGTAAGGTACTGTACTGAAAAGAAGGGACTAATTCTGATTCGATGAACTATCTATCAGTGCCCTTCTTCCCCCACTGGACTCCCAAATTTCTGAGAACCAGATTTATACCCTCCCAGGCAGGAAATCAGGGGATTTCTCTTTAGGGAACTGGCAGCCCAAGAGATGAGACCTACACATGTTGACATTTGAGGCCGAAAAACCCAGGTCTCTCTCTTTTCACCCCATTTTGAAATTAACCAGTTAATAATCGCCACCACCCCCACACACTTCATAAGCCATGAATTCACCATGAATCATCGGATGTCCAGGAAAAACTAATGTATGAAAGACCGAGACCCAAATAAATGAACTAATCAAAACAAAACAAAAAACGCCAAAGAAATTAAGACTGCAGTGAACAGAAAAAAATTCAAAAACCACTTTAATAATCTAAGCTATACAATAATAACAATAATAATAATTTTTAACACTTATCAGATACTGTTCTGAGCACTTTATTAACTCATTTAATGTTTACAAGAACCCTATGAGATGTATGTAATATTACAATACAGATGAATAAACCAAGACATGGGGAGATTAAGTAACTTGTCCAAGATTGCACAGTTCACAAATGGTTGGACCCCAGGCAGCCTGGTTTACAGCTAATATTCAATATTTAAAGAATAAGAAAGAACTCTTAGAAATTAAAGCTATGATAGTGAAAATATCTATAAAAGTGTTTAAGGTAAATTGAGGAAATTTATCAGAAAATAAAACAAAAGGAAAAATAATCTAGAAAACGGCAGAGAAAAATAACAAAATTAGAGGATTGATCCAGGAACCTTAACATCTTAAAGTTCAAGAAAGAAAACAATAAGAAATGGAGGAAATTGTTAAAGAAATCACACAGGAATTTTCCTCAGAATTAAAAGATATGGATTTCCAGGTTAAAGGATATGGACAGGCCCATGGGACAATAAATAAAAACATCCTCATAAAGTCTATAAAACTGAAATTTCAAAACACTAACATAAACAGAAGGGTATAAAAGCTCAGAATATCATCAGACTTCTTAGCAGCACTGAAAGCCAGAAGACAATGGAATGATATCTTCAAAATACTGAGGGAAAATTATTTCTACTCCAGAATTCTGTATCCAGCAAAATAAAGGTGGAATAAAGATATTTTCAGACATGTCAAGTTTCAGATAATACAAATTCCTATTACCCTCTCTCAAAAATCTGAGTTTTATCAAAACAAGGAAGTAAACTGAAAAATAGGAATATATAGGATCCAGTAAGCAGAAGAGAACCAACATATGCTCCCACCACTACATACACGGCCTACCTGCACCTGTACTCACATACCTATACTTCTGACTGTTAATTTAGATGTCCATGTTCTGTCTATTTGTGCTCTATCCTATTACTTCTGATCTACTCAAGGAAATTGCTTCTGCAATTGCCTGCCACCTCTCTCCTGTGTCATCAATGTTTCCCTGTCAACTAAACTACTCAGTGGCAAACACACTCTAAGGCAGCGGTCTCCAACCTTTTTTGCACCAAGGACCTGGGCTCCTATGAGAATCTAATCCCTGATGATCTAAGATGGAGCTGAGGTGGTGCTACTTGCACTGGGGAGTGGCTACAAATACAGATGAAGCTTAGCTTGCTCGCCTAGCGATCATGTGACATGCTTTCTTCACTTAGTTTTCAGAACAGTACTTTTTCTTGGTTCTCTTCTCACTATCCTTCCATATCTTTTCAATCTTTTTTGCTGGATATGTCTTATCTTCCTAATCTCTAAATGTTGAAGCACCTCAGATGTCGTCTTTCTCCACTTATTCCCCAGGTGATCATATCAAGTTCAGTGGCTTTAAATACTGTTTATATGTGAGTAATTCCAAGTTTACACCTCCAGCCCTAACTCCAAACTCAATACTTCCATATCCAACTGCCTTGAAATGTCTATTAGGCACCTTAAGCTTACCATGTCGACAACACTGAACTCTTTATTACTAGTTCTGCTTTATTCACAGCGCATAGAATAATGCCTAGAACATAGTGGACACTTCGTATTTATTGAGTAAAAAGAAGGAAGGAGGAGGAAAAGAAAAGAAGTGTGTGTGTGGTGTGTGTGTGTGTGTGTATGCCAGGTAGGTGGCGGGGGCAGGTATGCAGGTGCATGCAGAAGAAGGCTAAGGAAATTCCTAGGATAATGGTGAAGAAGGACCTGGGATAGCCGCTCCTCAGCAGGTTTAGAGGTCATTCAGGTCCAGTTGAAGCAGGAAACCAAAAACATACAGAAGGACGTCTCCAAAGAAAAGAAAAGCATTGATAAATTATCTAATATGTTTGATTGTACTGAGCAAAACAGTACCTTTGGCGGAGAGTTTGGAAAATAAATAAATATTAGTTTCAGAGACAATTGAAGAAAAGAGCATGATCTACTCCAGGGAAAACAGAAGGTTGAATAAGAAAGGAAATAAAATCAAAGAATACTATTTGGCTTAGCCATAAGTAATATTTATGTAGTCATAACAATCAAGACAACAAGTGTGGTGTGACTATGTAGGGCAGAAAAAGAAAGACAAGAGTGTGTCTGTGTTATGGGAGCATGGAGTAAGAGCACCTATTCCGAAACAGGAAGCCAATAGAAATGTCTAAATTGGAGAATCAAGAAATAATATTATATATATTATTTAGAAATACATTATTAAATAGCAAAACAAATAGTTTAAATCATTGAAAGCGGTTGCTTCTGGGAAATGGGAATGATATATTAATTTGCTAAACTAAACAGTATGAATCTCTTCAGCAAGTACTAAGTTAAAGGGATCCCCATATTTCATACAACTCTTTCCTTTATTTCTGGGTTCAGGAGACCATATAGCTGAGATTTTCCAGGCCCTGTTTAGTGGGCTAAGCATCTAGAGGGAAACCCCAAGCCTGCATCTTCAGGTTCTATGAATTTTAGAAATCAGTCACTCTTAAGACAGGTAGCCACCTTTTATAGGGAAGGACCTTCAAAGTATTCATTCTCTAAGCACCCTAGTTATTGAACCTCTTAATTGAATATTTATGAAACTTTCCTTTGTTTTATAACATCTTGTTCTACTTGAGTTATTTCCATTTTTTGCTCTTTGTTTTCTCCAGTTTAGTTACTCCATTGTCACTTGTGAAATTCAAGAACCAAGATTCCCAGGTGTAGAATGCTCTTGCCCATCAGCATCCCTATGGGATAGAATGTTTCATTTTTTCCTTTCATTCCTCTTAGAACTAATATGTGCTTTATTTGAAGAACAGTTTACCCTTTACCCTGCCCCAGAGTTAGAGTATCTTTTATCTGTTGTGCTGTATGATCTAATAAATTCTGTTTGGTCTCCCCCTGCCGCCCCGCCCCCCTGCCAACAGAAACAAATTACACATGTATCACAGCAGAAAAGGATACTTGGGATGTTTAAACCACATGAACCATTTGAAAAGTATATCTTCTTCATTTTACAACTCTCTTTTACTGCACAAGTTCTAGAATTTATAAAAACACATGTAAGCTGAGCATAGATAGCAAACATAGACAAAGCTATCATTTTTGGTAGACTCAGGATCATTTAGAACTTTTTGTGCATGAATGTTTTTGTTCATCCATTAGCATCATTGATGTTATTCCTCTGCAGATGAATCCAAAATGATTTAGATTTTTAATTCAGTCATCTCTCTTAGCCACCAAACCCATAATTCCATTTACTTGCTGGAAGCCTCTGCATGGCTATATTGCCAGCACCTCATGTTCAATCACCAAAGTTGTCAGAAACAAAAATTAAGCTCTGCCCCCTCAAAGTTGTTCTTCCCCTTCTGTCCTTTATATCTGTAAATAACATCATAACACCTTCTAGTCACTGGCTTAGTGTTGACCTTTGCCTCTCACATCCCAAAATGGGTTACTTGTCAAATCCTGCTGATTCTATTTCCACAGGGTCCTGCTGACATGTCCTCTCCATGCCATTCCTGATATCACTGTCTGCTTTAGGATGCTCAGGGTGCCATAACAAAATACCATAGAGCACATGGCTTAAACAATAGAAGTTTGTTTTCTCACAGTTCTAGAGGCTAGAAGTCTGAGATCAGGGTGCCAGCATTGTTACATTCTGGTGAGAGCCCTCTTCCTGGCTTTTTAAGAGTCTCTTTCTCATTGTGTCCTCGTATGGCCTTTTCTCTTTCTCCTCATAAGACCACCAATCCTATTGGATAAGGACCCTCACTTACCCTTATTAAAACCTTCTAAGAACCCTATCTTCAAATACTCTAACAATGGGTGTTAAGGCTTCAACATATAAATTTAGGGGGACACATTTCTGCCTACAGCACTATAGCAGGCTGGGTCTTCTTGCCAGACTGTGTCTTCTAATTAACCTTCCTGTCTCCAGTCTTTCTCATTTCTAGTTACACAGTATTTTGATAAATCTTTTCTAGATACATTTCTGTTTTATGTCGTTTTCTGTTGAAAACGCTCCAATGGCTTTCTAAGTCCTGGAGAACAAAGGCAAACCTCATTATCACGAAACTCAAGGACTCTGATAGTCTGATTCCAGCCTAATTTCCCAGCTTTAGCTCAAAGTCTCTATCATTCCATTTATACCGCAACCAAACTGGAACACTTGCCTTTCTTTCAGCATGTCCTTCAATTTCCTGCCTCCATACCTCATGTGTTTGACCCACTAGGAAACCCTTTTCCACAGTCAGAAATCCTACTTCTTGGTCAGATGCCACACTCTCATGAGGACTTCTTTGATCTCATGGCCAGAAGTAGTCAATCTCTATTTGGTGCACCTTTTTCACCTTGAATCATAACTTTTTATTTTATCTGTAGAATTATGTGGTCTCCTCCTGGAAAATAATCTGCTGGAAGCATTGGGTAATGGCCTGGCTTACACAGGATGTAGCAGAATCCTTGTAGGAACTAATACTTGCAGGCATTCAGTGAATATTAATATGATTCATTAATCTATTAATGGAATGATAATATTTCATAATCAAATGGACATGGGCTAGTATTTAGATTAGTGACTTTCAAGCTATTTAATTAGAGCTATATTCTATTCCATACCTCAAGCTTCAACAAAATATTTTATTTGGAGAAAGAGTTTTGTTGCCTAATATTTTAAACCACTGATTTTATTCAACTCCTTCATTTTGTAAATGAGAAAAACAAGGCCAGGTGGAAATTAAAAATGACATTCCTCAGGTTTTCCAACTTTTTAGTCAGGGAAGCAGAATCAAAATCAGCAAGATTCTGATATATAAACAGTCTCATTTGGAAATACATACTTGTAAAACAGCTTAGTGACCTCATCCTTTTCTAAGATACTGCCTTGGGAAATTTAAGGTACCATCTGAAACAAATCATAATCTCAGTAAGGGTACTTAAATTTCAATCTGGTTAAATCGTTTTTTTCTAGGCACTGTTTGGTACTTCAAGACTATGAAAGATTGTGTGTTTTCTCAGGAAATGTGTTATTCACCATGGATCCTAATAGAATAAGCCAGTTTTCTTAAAAGGCTGGCCACAAGCTAAAAATCACATAAACTCTATAAAATGTAAGTGCTGAGCAAAGATGTGAGCATATAATATTCCCCATGATTTCTCAGGGACTACATCAAAGACCATGTGATAATTAGGTTATCAAATATATTCACTGCTTGTGCATGCTTGCAAGTATGATGTTAATGTTATAATGGCATTTTCTTAGCTGTTGCTTAGTTATTGACTTTTTTCTTTGAAATTTCTTTTAAACCAAACTCTAAGTTTACAAAGTCTCCAAAAATGAGGAAGAATTGAAGATACGTAGAAAGCCACCCAAAATATTGTTTTTACTGCAATGTTACTTTATGGTAGTAGTTCACTATCGGTAGCAGCACAGCCTGACAAGGTTTATCTGTGTATTTAAATGGAACCTGCCACTTAAAGAAATAAGAGCTTTGTGAAGCATGCCTTTTTTGGCATGAAATAATCCAAGCAGGTTGGGAAGCTATTGGGAAGAGAGTTTATCATTAATAAGAATAATAATATGTCCAGGATGCTACTTCCTGGGCCAATTTATGTATTCAGATTTGATTTCCTATTTTTGGAGCACATCCTAATGAATGAAAAATATTAACTCTGAGAGTCGCACTAAGTAAATGAATAGGAATAAACCTGGAAAAATATTTGAAATACAACCATTTTCCAGAATTTAAAAATATGGAAAGTTACCTGTTTGACATAGATTAAGGAACATTTCCTTTAATAGCTGTAGAAGCTCTCTGAGAGAGAATTCATCCAGGAAGTCAACATTATTTATAGCACTCACTCTGCAAGGCACTGTGCTAGGAGTTGCGCTTACACAAAGGGACAATTAGGATGAGGTAAAATGCTCCCGCTCTTATTTTCTGTTTGAGGAGACTGACATTAAACAAATAAATAGGAAACAAATTACATAATTATGAAGAAATATATGACGGTCTGAGAGAGTATACACTGGAAGACCTAATTAATTTAGAGATGAGTGGAAACGAGTCCTCTTTGTTGACTGCTGGTATTGGGTATAGAAACGACATCTTTCGATATTAAATAGAGCCAGAGAATATTAGCAGCAAGTCTGGCAGAGCAGGAGCAGCTGATACCATTATGAAGATCTTTGGCTTAGAGCCCAAGCTCCAGAGACGGCAGTTGGCAAATCGTGGCCATTTTCCGTAGGACTCCCTCCCTTGAAACACATCTCCCCACAATGTGCAGGGCCCATGTCTTTTCCTCCCCAGCTGGCTTTACTGCATTTTGCAGGAGCCTCTGGTTCTAGCGGGAAGTGGAACAGACAGGTCAGCATTAGTCATGAAGAAAATGCGTGACAATCTTTTTTTTTTTTTTTTTTTAACTTTTAAGCTGCCAATGCTTTATTCATAAAACTTCATAAATATTGTTAATTTAGAACAACTTGGGGGGTATATAAAAAGACAGGAAACTCAAAACATTCACAATTGTAATATTTATCAAAAGCCAATCTTTTCTTCTTCCATTATTTATATATTGATGAGTTTCTTCAATGAAATTTTGTTCATTTTTATAGTTCTGATTTATTAATTGCTAATATAACAAACACCTGAATTTAAATATCCCTAACGTACTTTTTATACATTCTTTTTGTTGTGCATTTTTATTTCTACTCATTAGAAACAATTTCTTATGAAGGCTTGGGTGCACTATTTTATGTCAAATAATTCCTTAAAAACCCAGCTTATTTCTGTGTTCTTGAGGTCAGTGTCCTCTGATCTATCCTCTTTCTACTTCCTACTTTTTATTTAAGTAATAGTTCCCTGAACAGAACTCTGTTAACCCTCTGTTTTCATTCAAGAATCCCAGAAAACTTTGCTATTTGGCTTTCCACAAATAAATAAATAAATTAAATTAATTTTTTTCTGAGTCTATCTAGCTTTCTACAAACTTAGACCCTATACACCTAAAATTTTATTGCTTTCATCAACCATCAGTTTTCTATAGAGAGCTACCACATTGAATCTATTCCTTCCCTTGATTCAAGATCAACCTCAGTTAGTTAATCTCTTCTATTCATGCTTTCTAAATTGTGTTTGAGTTCAGTGACATCCCTTGTGCCCACCCCACCACCCTCATTTTCTCTATTCAATGTAGAAGTAACTTACCTCCTTCTTTTAGTTCCCTGTTAGTTATCCAATCCTTTTCAGTTTTAGAAAAGTCAAACACATCCTTTGCAAATATTCATTTATCATTCATGTCATGGCCCAGCTCTAATGAATCTTTCTTTTCTTTTTTGGAAATTGTAAGAGGATAACTGTGATGCTCACATATGGTGTAAACCCCAATAAAACCAGAAAAAAAGAGCACCGAATGCTGATGTCCTGTGTTCCGATCCGGAACTCTCCTAATTAGGTTTGGGTTACTTTGTTGCCTTTCTGGGTTTCAGTTTTCAATAAAATGGAGAAATTGAATACTAGATAATCTTTGAGGTTCTTTTTAGGTCTAGAGTTCTATAATTCTATCCATGTCTCAGTAGAAATACTTCACATCCTATACAGTGTACATACATGTTATAATTTTAAACTATATAGGAAATCTACTCCATTTAATATTCTTTTTATTTAATATTCTTCTCAATTATTTTTCTAGTATATTATCAAATATTTTCACCTTTTAAAAATCTAATATTCTTAGATTCTAATAAAAACTTATTTTCTTTTCTCTTTCTTTTTATATTTTTTCCTTTACTCTTCCTCAATCACTCTATAGTTGTTACACTGCATCTAAACCCGTATATTTGTCACCAAAATGAAAATATAATCCATCTGTTCTCGTCATCCTTATAATAATATTGTTTTTGTAGGCTACAACTTACATGTGCTCTTTCCCTTGTTTTATAAAGTGTATTGGCCTTACATTTGCAGAACAAATTTTTAAAATAATATTTTAAATAATAATACATGAAATTATTGGAAAAACAAGAAAATATTTAAAAAATAGAATCTCCCATATTCGCAACATCTAGAGACAACAGCTGTCTTTTTTTAAAACAAATTTGGGATTGTACTTTAGATATAATTTTCTCCTGACTTTTTAATACACAAAACTGACTGCCACTACCATTTCTAATTCTGTCCTCTTTAATTATATAGCTTCACTTTTCCCTAAACAATAAATTTCCAATCTTTAATAACTCTACTTTCACTGAATATGCACAGAAAATTTTGCTTATTAATATTTCATTAGCACTTTAGCATGCAGTATATTTTCAGGGTTTCTATTGTTATGCATATTGCAGAGGATTGCATGAATATTCTTGCCTTATTTCGAGCTTTATCTGTAATGTATCGGGATTCCAATCACATTTTGCTGACATTTTTATATATTTAACACAGTTAGAAGGCAACCCATATGTTGGCTTTATTTTTAAAAGATTTTTGCCTCGTTGTGTTGATGACTGACTCCTGAGACAAAGGTACTATTCAAGCTCTTTTTTGGTCATTCTCTTACTGGTTTTAAGATACTTGGTCTAGTCTGTCACCTTCTTTTAGCAACATAATTTTAGGGCTGAGGTATTATTCTCTTTGCTACTACTAGTCTTTGCAATGAAATTACGAAAAAATTTTAATCTGAATCCAAAAAATGTTGAGTATCTCCAATTACTGCTATTCTTTGGTCAGCTTCCATAAATGAAATAGTCAATGGTGTCATGGGTTTTATTATTTCCCTTTTCTCCAGAATCAGACTATATCTGCCAAAGGCTTATTTTAACAGTAGGGGAATAATTTGCAAATGCAGTGGTAAGCCAATCTGTTCCAGGAACCCTCTTTTCCTCCTGAACTTTATTAAGCTTTCTAACTCTCAGACGTTTGCCTCTGCCACTTAAAATCTAGTCTCCCATTAAGAAAATAAACAGTACAATTCTAGAGCATTAGAAGGAGTCCTATTTCATCCCCTAATACGTGCATAATTATCAGAAGCTCTCTTTTCGGAGCTTGACTGCGCGGATATTAATCACTCTCCAGGAGTCTTAGTGTCACTCATCAGTTATTGCGGACTTCTCCTTTCTCTGGGGGGAAAAATAACATGAAGTAAACTTGCCTACTGTTTTCATCTTTTCTTTTTACTGATATTTATTTATTTAATTACTCTCTTATTTATCTAGCCAGCTAGCTAGCTGTCCAGGAGTCTAGCTGACCAAAGTAGATTTATCTCCTTTATCTGACTTATATATGTTAGTATATCTCAGTAAAACTTACTTGAGTCAGTACCTTCTTTCGCCTTACATAAACTTGCTTGCTTATTTCTTCTTTAATTTTAGTCATTTCTTCTCTTTGATTGATTCTCACTCTTTTGGCTGCTTCTCAGGTGTCACACACAGATTCTCTTTTCCAGACTGCTTTCTTTTTCCCCGTCATCTCTCTCTTGTGGTCTGACATCGCTCACCCATCTCACATGTCCTGGGTTAGGCATTTTACTCAATAACTCTTCTGATTCCAAGCACCAAGTGCAGCCACTCATCACATATCCTTTCTTGTTTGGGAGCAAATTATTATCTTTTATACTACACTGCTAAAATTATATTCTTTTACTTTTTATGATAGTCATACTTCTTCAGTTTTGTTTTCCTCCTTTAATGTCTGTCCTTCACTGACTCTGAGAGATGAAAGCTGAATGTAAAGGAATTAAAAATTATAAAAGAAATAATCTATATTTAGGATGAATGACATCTACCAAATACTAGAATCATTAATTAGGAACCTTTCAGCAGAAACTTCAGAGGGCCTCCTCATTCTGTGTTAAATATAAGGTCACAAAAAGAGAAGTTTATAGGGAGGCATTTACATTTAAACGCAAGAACTTGTGTTTCTTAGGAAGGCCTGAACCATAGAATTAATTGTTTGACAAGATGAACAACTGATCATTGAGATTAAACCTTTTGTTGAGATAGATAATGACTGTAACATTAGTTATTGCATAAAGCCTTACTAGTCGCTGATAGCCATCCTCTCCCCAAATATTAACATTGAACTAGCAGAGTTTCCTTTAGCCTTTAGGCTCCCAGATTTCCTGCAAAGATGTCATAAGAATTTAAGATGGAAGAATCAACTCTCATAGCTTGGAGACAACTTTCGGGGGAAAAATAATAGAGAACTAAATATATATATATATATATTTTTAAATCTCTTTATGTATACGTATGTGTGTGTATCTCTATATATCTATCTTTGTGTGAAATTAGGAATGGTCACGTGTTCTCTTGATTTCAGAAAGTAGTACCATAAAGAATAAGCCTATTCACTCACAAAATCTTGTTTCATCATCATAAATATAATACTGGGCTTGTATAGATCATGATCTGACCAGAGTGGCACTGAAAGGTTTTAAATTGTAAAATGTTTTTTCTAATATTCTTATAGAAACCATGGCATTCTGGGTTCCAAATATATTGATTTTGCACCTCCCCAGTTCATCAGCCTTTTGTTTGTTGTACTTATTCTTTGAACAATTTTTGGCTGTGGTGTGCAAGAACGTTTTACAAGCAATTTTTTTTTCTGACTACTTTTTGTCTCTTCTTTCTCCTTTTCTGTTTTCCTTCCTCTTCCCTGCATATTAACTATTGCTGTGTGACAAATTACCCTCAAACCCAGCAACTCAAAAAAACAAATATTTATTATCTCATAGCTTCTGTGGGTTAGAAATTCAGCAAATACTTAGACGGGTAGTTCTGCTCTGGATTGAAGTCAAGCTGTTACGCAGGGCTATAAACATCCAAAGGCTGGACAGGGGCTGGAGAACCTGCTTCCACGATGGTGACCTCAAAGGCTTATCGGCAGTTGGCCTTGGTTCCTCTCCTCAGGGTTGCTTGAGTGTCCATACAACATGGCAGCTGGCTTCCCCCAGAGAAGGTGTCCAAAGAGAGCAAGGAGAAAGTCACATTTCCTTTTATGACCTAGTCTGGGAAGTGGCACATCATGTCTTCTACCATATTCTTTTCATTAGAAACAAGTAGCTAAATCCAGCCCACACTCAGGAGGAGAGGAATCTAGTCCACCTCTTGAAGGGAGAATAATGAAATAAAAATGAGGGCATATTATAAAATCACCACATCTACCTCCTTCTCCATCCCATTTTGTGAATTCTTGCTTGATGTAAGAAAACTGTAAGACACCCATGTTGCTTTCTTCTAGAAACCAAAATAATGTTCCCAAGGGAAACAGAGTAACAGAGGACTAGGAACCAGAAAGCCAAATCTACTCTCAATTCTATTGTTAAAGAACTTGTGATCTTGCCTCAATTTTACACATTGTGAAGGAACTTGACACTTTAAAATTTCTTTTAAATTTAAAATTATATTTTATTTCATTAATTTATTTTGCTGGAAAGTCATACCTAACATTTGTTCTTTCACTGCCCCTAAAATTTAATTCCTAGCTCTTTGGGTCTCAATCACTATATAATCTAGTTGGCTATGTATTTGTCCTCCAGTCTTATTTACTTTTACCTCCACTTGGTAATATATGGATTAAAGTCAACCCCAACCTGTATCAAGGTCCCAGCAGAGAAGAGATGACTTACCCAAAGTAGATAATTGAAGAGAGTTTAATTAAACAGACTTTACATTGTTATGGACAGGATTTACGGAGACCAGCAAGGGACAGTGTACTGTCTTGGGACTAGCAACATCAGGGAACTGTTATCTGCCTGAGGCTGAAAGGGGAAAACAGTATAGAAACAGAGAGAACCCTCCCAATAAAAGATGTGATCTTTGCTACTAGAGATGGAGCCTATTTTAGTGACCTCATAAGGAGACAGTTGAGAGATTAAGTACCCCAACCTCACTTTCCTTCGTCCCTCTGTATCGTGTCTGCAGAATGAATGGTAAATGGAAGTAGCGGAATCTATAAACAGGATATTGAGAAAGACAAAATGTGACAGCTCCTCTAGCAGTGGCCAGAGGGTTGATGCCCTGACCCATGAACACTCCTTTCTTCTGTGAGGCAGATGATGACTAGAGTGCTGGTGAATGCACTGGGCTATCACTGCTTCATGACACTGAGCATTAAGATCATCCAGCTCCCTTTCCCCTACTGTGATCCATTCTCCATGAGCAATCCTTTGATGATAATCTGAATCCACTTAGATTTGTCTATCATGAAAGAATGTGCTCATCAGAGAATACAAATATCCAAATCTTTAGTTTTTATTTTTCTTACTATAAATCAATAAATTGACCTTCAGGTCGTTATGTCTTTGTGAGCTTAGCTAAGGTGTATCCATCCTCAAGAGATAAACGTGGTCATGGGAGCAGATCAGTTTTCTGTACCTACAAATCTCAAGGGCCAACTTCTAGACTGGGGCAACATCCTGCATGGAAATGAAGGCAGCCCTATGAGGATCTGCTATGTAAACTTGCCTGTCTTGGCACCTACCACAGTTTATTATAGTTGCTTGTTTAATTGTTTATTTTCACTGCTAAGCTCTAAGCTCTGTGATCAACATGTCTATCTTATTTTCTGTTTTATTGTCAGAGAACAAAAATAATAACTATTTGTTGAAATGAATGAATGAATGAACAAATGAATTTATCAAGGTGTGTATGTATATCTTCCCCAAAGTTACTCAACCTCACTTTGAAAAATTTTTTTGAACTGCAGCACCTTAAATCAACATCCTGCTGTATAGCTTATTTGGAACTCTTACTCTCCCTCTATACTTGGTTTCCTTGTGGAGCATCCTTCTGTTTTATCTTTCATTGTTCCTCATTTGGAACTAAATCCTAATCCCTTTTCATCTCTGAAAATAATTTTTTGCTTATGCCTTAACCTTTGCAGTGACGTCATAAGGTCACCATAATGCTTTCACCTAGGCCTGCTTTGATCATATTTTGTTTTTTCTTTTCTTTCTTTCTTTCTTCCTTCCTTCCTTCCTTCGCTATTTCAACTCTTTCTTTCTCTTTCTTCCTTCTTCCCTTCCTTCATCTTCATCCTTCCATTTCCTTCCTTCCTTTTCTTCTTTCTTTCGCTCTTCTTCCTTCCTTCCTTCCTTCCTTCCTTCCTTCCTTCCTTCTTCCTTCCTTCCTTCAGCCTTCACCCAACCACTTTTGCCTTCACCTTCCTGCTTGGCTTCCTGTAATGCCTTCCTGCCTTCCTCTCTCTCTCTCCCCCTCCCTCCCTCTCTTCCTTCCTTCTTTCCTTCCTCCCTTCTCCTTCTTCTTCTCCTCCTCCTCTTCCTCCTCCTTTTTTTTTTATAAGTGGTGTTCAGAATTTCTGGTTTAGTTTTCCCCTTTTTTCTCTCCTTTGTCTTTCCATTTCTATTCTTTTTCCATTGCTATCACTGCCTTATGTTGTCTTTCTTACGCCCCTGTTCCTTACTTTCTTCTGTTTACTTCTCCATCTATATGAAGTGAGGCACAAATTTCCTCTTTTGTCTAAGAGTCCGTAAGTTCCTGGTTATGGTTGCTGCCAAGTGCTCTTTGCCTCACTGCTCTTTCCTAGCTCTGAGAAATTAGGTTTCATATGCCATTTTAAAAAAGTTTTATAATGTAAATTTTCAACAATATATAAAAGTAGAGAAAATAATCGAAAGAATCTCTATCACCCAGCTTCAACAATTTTTAACATTTTCCAGTTCTGTTTCTAGATGTGACCTTCTAAGATTACTGAACTCTTGTTCTCTACACCTTCAACCTGCAAATATGAAGCAGATTGTCTTCTAATCCCTCTGGAGCCACAGAATATTCAAGTAGAGTTGGCTGCTCACCACTCTTCTCTCATCGCACAGTCTGAACAAACCTCTGTGTAGTTTTAATCACACTCTTCTGATTAATTCGTGTTCTTCTCTCTCTCTTCTCTCCTAAACTGTGAGCTTTTTAAGGCTGGGAGTTTTATCTTCCTCCTTATATCCCTAGCACTTTGCTCACAGTGCCTGACACTGACTGAATGGCTTTTAGCAAAAAATTATTGAATGAATGAAGGAAAAATAAATGGATGAAAAAATATAAGCAACGATATCTCTACTTCAGGTAAAAGAAATTGGGTATTCTGGTCACTTCTTTGCAATGGTTTACTCTCTCTTACCTCTATTTCCAACTTTTTTCTCTGAGTAATGCAGTTTTTTGCTCAGTTGATTCAGGTGACATGTTTTGATATCATCATTTATACAATAGCTACATTGTATCTATCAGCTGTTGTTTTCTAAATAATATAAACACCAACATTTATGTACACTTACTATGTGTTGGGCTCTGTACAAAGTCTTTTGCAAATGTTACCTTTGTTAACCACACAATCCTAAACCACACAAGCCCGTGAACTAAAAACTATTATCATCCCCATTCTCTAGATGAGGAAGCCATGGTCGAGGGAGAAAAAGTAACTTGTCAAGCTCACATCACCAATCAGTGGAGGAGTCTATATTTAACACTAGATCTAGTTGATTCCAGAACTTGAGTGTCTGACCATTATGCTATATTACCAATTGAAGTGGTCTTTATCTTTGGTTGACTTAGTGCTGTTTGTGTCCAGCCAACAGCTCTTAATCTTTTTCTCTAGATACTGTGTCCAAAACAAATAAGAAATTGCTTTACTCCTAAGGCTTAAGTCTTGTTCTTTCTGCTCTTTCACCCTTGGCAGTTGAATCACTACAAAAATGTCTCTTGAAGTCTACCCCAGTGACTTATAATCTGAGTTCCCACACACAACCCTTACGTGGGCACTTGTTGACTGCTTTCCATCTTATCCTGATGACACACAGCCCTTTGGATGTTTTCACAATCCAGTCTCCCTTCTTCTAGGGACCAAACAAGTCTTTTTCTTCTCCTTGTGGAAGTACAAGGACATTTCTTTCATCTTTTTTCTTTCCTTTTATGTTTCTAAATTCTACTTACCTTTTCCTTATCTCATCACTTCAGTCAGCCTGGTCTTTAAATCTCCCTGTCCGGGCTTCCTTACCATCATAATCAAGTATCTGATCACTAGAGTGGATATACGGTTCCTTTTTTTCTTTTCTTTTCTTTTTTCTTTTCTTTTATTTTCTTTTCTTCTTTTCTTTCCTTTCCTTTCCTTTCCTTTTCTTTTCTTTTTTCTTCTTTCTTCTCACTATGACCTTGGGGCATCACCCTTTACACTCATCCTTCCCAATCTATGTATTCTGGTGGAACTAAAATTTCCCCTGGAGCTAGGGGTGGGCACATAAACCAGGCCTGACCAATCATTATTCTGAATTACTCCAACCATAGTAATTGGATTAAGATGAGCACATGACTGATAATGAGTCAATCAAATCCTTTAAGGAAACTTGTGCTTTTAAATAAGTGTCACTCTCTTCTAAGATTGTAGGTACTAAGGATGATATAAGCCTGAAACTTCTGGTGGCCATCTCTGCCATAAGTAGAAAGAGCCTGCTTGAATATGGAGTCTTCACAGAAAATGCAGTGTCAGTAATGGGGGAGCACAAATTCCTGACCTCATAGATTAAAGCCTGAATCAAACCATGCCTAGAGTCACCTCAATCTCTGAATATGATCAACAAGGAAACACCCTACAGAGTAGATCTCTGTACTGTTACTAGGAGAAAGAGAACACCCACTCTTCATTAAATGTAAATACTATGTTTGATTTGGTGTTGAGGGAGGAGGAAGATATAAAAGCAGGAAGTTTCAAACTACGCTCTGAGTTGGCCTGAGGGGTTCCATGAAAGTTCTTCAGGAGGTGTGCCCAAAGCAAGGCAAAGAATAACTCAGTATTTGAAATAGAGTTTCTGAAGAAAGGCTCTGTTGCTAACAAAAGCAAAAACAAAAATCCTTTGAAAATCATTGACACAGCATTTATGTTAGTTTTCCTAGAAACCCAACATCTTCTACCCTTTAAATCCTGCTTTGTGCCCTACTTTGTCTGAATGTATACCCCAAGCTATGCTATTATTTCATTGCATTTCATTCTATTTTTCTTTCTCCCTCTAAGAGGTTTAGTCCAATCAGGCATTACTTCCACATACTCTTCCCTCTTTTTTCATGGGTGTCAGCCAACTCTGATGTTCAAAAAAATTCAAATTCAGCAAATATTTATTGAGTGCAAGGTAATGCTATGTGCTGTATTTTGTAACATTAATGAATTCTTTCAGCTCCCTGAGAGGTGAGTAGCTGTTTATATTTGTATTTGATGAATGAGGTGAAGTGATCATCTCAAAGGGCACAAGGCGAATTGTTCATAGAGCTAGAAATACAGCCTCTACCAAAGTCAGGTATAATATAAAGAGCCTGAAGTTTGGGAACAGACAGGGTTGAATTTGTATCCTGGTTTGTCACTATTTTTGGAATTTTAGCTAGTTATTCAACTTTCCTGAACCTTAGTTTTCTATCCATAAAATATAATGTTTTCTACCATGCACTGACATATGTGGATTATATTTTAAAATGTGTTAAGCACATAAGCGTAAAGTTGGCTCAGGAACTGTTTCCTTCCACTCAACTAGGAAATACCTGTGCTCCTCTATCCAGGGTGATTTTTACATAAAAGAGGTCTCTGTTACATGTTAACTCCCTTTCAATACTGTTTTCCATTTATATGTTCTTGCATATAGAACTTATTGTACTATAAGTCATATTATTTAGTCATTTCATTACTGATAAGACTCTTGCTGGCCAAGAGAGAGAGAAAAGGCCTGTTACTACAGATTCTCAACACTAAGATTCATAGGAGAAAAGAATCGACATCAAATGATTTTTAAAATTTTGTCCAAGGAAGATGAAAAGGAAAGACTTGAAGACTTTAACAAGTTGCTACTTCTCTCCAGTTATCTGAATCTGGAGAGAATTATATTTACTGAATTAACAATTATGTATTTAGGCCTACTGGCCATTCGACACTGTTCAACTCCAGAAGCTGGAGTTGAAGTGTGAACAAGATAGACCAAGTCTGTGGAGAGGAAGGAGGTCAGTGTGAATGACCCATCCATTCTTCCCTTCTGCCTTTTATTGCCCTATGCTTGCGTCAATAGGTTAGGGCAGGGGCAAATTATGTTTTTGTACAACTGAGCTAAGAACGATTTTTACATTTTAAAAGAAATCCTGTGTAGCCTGCAAAGCCTAAAATATTTACCATCTGGCTCTTTACAGAAGATATTTGCTGACCCCCTGATTTAGAGGGAGCTATAATTCTTTCATCGAGGCTAAACAGTTTCATGGTGTAACTATTAGAATCTTTTTTGTTATTAATTTGTTATTGATGCAAAGCTTTATTAAGTATTATTTACTATGATTCTCTTTTGTAGGTTCTAGACTATAACCTCCACACAAAATGTGGACCTTATCTTTCTAGGTTTTCTGAAATTTTTCTGTTTTTGCCTCCTGAACCAAAATGGAGGATTAGAAGTGACCTGGAGGTTTTCCTATGACAATGGGGAAGGCAGAAGAAAAGTTACTCTGCTGAAACTCCTGCCCTTTAACAATTACAACTTAAAAATCACATAGTCTTTCCATCTAGATATGCTCTGCATTTCTTCCCTGTGCCACATTTATTTAAAATGAAGCAACCCTCCTTCTACTTGTCTAAATGTTTCTCTCTTTTCATGCATGCATACATTTTCTTCCCTTCTTGCGTGCCCAAACTTCTCCTACTTGGGCAAAGTAGAGGTCTCTGGCTAGTGTGTACTTATTCAGTGCCCTGGCTTGTTGCCTTTCATCCTTGAGGATAATTCAGAGCCTTGGAGTTGCACTCTCTTCCTGTAAACTGCTTCCAGGTAACGACACTGTCATCGCCCACCTTGAGCTTGTGATAGGCTGTCCTAGTATCACCCTAGCATAGAAGAGCCCATGCAAAACAAGCTTGCAGTGTGCATGATTTGAAAAGGCCACAAGTGCCCTGGCTTGGGTGTCAGCAGACTAATTTCAGCTCTTCTTTCTCTGATTTGTTGTTGGATCTGGCCCAGCTTCTTAGCTTTTAAATGCCTCAATTCTCACATCTGTAACATTAAGATTATGCCGACTTTCATTTCAGCTTCTGGAAATAGAATTAAACCATATACGGACATTTGATGTTCCCATAGCAACAGTCACATAAGGTATCTAGAATGCCACCAGAGGCAATAAATTATTTATGATAAGTACTTGCAAAAACTGCTAACTGTCACTGTAATAAAAGATTCTTACAGGAAATCCTGGGGATATACTTTCACATTAATTTGCATTCATTATTTCAAGGAGGGTTCATCATTCTGCTTCAAACTACCTAATTCTAAATTCACAGAATAAAATCAATTAGTACATGCTGGAGCTGCTGAATTCAAAAGCAGTACAGAGTGCTCTCATGGCCCTTGTAAGAGGAAGGAAGAGACTGATTTCCTGGGCTTATTTATTAAAACCAGGGAGAATTGGTGGGTGTGGCTTGTCTGGGTAGTGATTGCTCTAACTTGGGACCATCCGAAGAAAACAAGAATGTTAGGCAGCTCTACCAAAACATTTCTTGTAATATTATTATTGTTGTTATTATTATTTTGGGAAAATTAAATGTACAATAAAATAGAAAAAATGTAATAATCACTCGTGTTATTATATTTTAGAGATAAGCAAAATTAATATTTTGGTTTATAGTCTTTCTATCTTTCTCTACACTTATGTTTTTCCAAATATTATTTTGTAACCTGCTTTTTGAGTCGTGAACATTTTTCCAAGTCATTAAATATTCTTCCAGAACATAATTGGCTGAATATATCATCGTAAGAGTGTATCAATTTATTTAATCAATTCATAATTTTTAAACATTTTGTTAGTATCCTGACTTGTTTTTAAATTAAAAATCAATTTATGTATCAATCTGAGATCTCATGTTAATTTAGCTGACAAATTTTAGACCTACAAATATTTTGATCCATCTATAATACTTCCATTGCTAACAACACTCCCTCTCTTCCTTCCTAGTGATTTTGCTTTCAGTCCACTAGTGCAAAACACTCAAATTCCCTTTCAAAAGCACATTCCCATGAAAGTGTCAAAAAAGAGGGCCCTTGCCAGAATTTTGTTTTTCCATATTCTTTTGTCCTTGCATATGGATATTTTTGCCTAAAATTTTATTTTCTTTCTTAACCTTATTGAAATATCTTTCTTCTTTCTGAATTCTTTCTTCCTTTAACTACATTAATCTCTTCATCTTAATTTCAAATCCATCTTTATTTTTCTATTTCGATAATGGGATTTGACTTTCTCTTTTAATGGGGGTTTTACTCCCTCACCCAGCAGATCTCAAACTTCTTGCTATTGAGATTCCTCTAAAATTTATTGAGGACCCCAGAGAGCTTTTGTTCATGTGAGTTATTTTTCTTACTATTTACAATACTAGGAATTAGAACTGAGAAATTAAAAAAAAAAAATTTAGTATTTCATTTTAAAGTAACAATAAGAAACATGTTACATATAAACAAATAACATATTTTATGACAGATAACTATATTTCACAAAGCAAAAACAAATTCAGTGAGAAGAATGGTATTGTTTGACATTTTACAAATCTCTTTAATGTCTGGCCTAACAAAAGGCAGTTTGATTCTCTAGTTTGCTTTCACATTGAAATTGTTGCCATATATTGTTTTGACATATGAAGCATATGAAGAAAATCCTGCCTTACACAGATATTTGGTTGGAAAAAAAAGGACCAGGTTGACCCACTAAAATGTCTGAGGGACTCACAGGAATCCTCTGTCCACACTTTGAGAACCACTGCCCTAAACTGACTCTAACTGCTAAATAGTCTTTCTATGTTTCAGTGTCCTTTTTATAAGAATATGGTGATGATAATAGTATTTTAAAGTGTTTTGAAATTATAATATGAAAAATGCAGAAATCTACATGTATACAAAAAAAAAAAGAAAGAAAGAAAAAAGAAAACACTTCCTATGGGACATATGGGAGCCATGATGTTATCCAAAGTAACTTCATTACAATAAATATCTAGGTTTCACACTTTTCCACTGCAAACAAACACTAGGAATTTTCTAAGAAAATTTAAGTTTCTTATGGTTTTGTTAAAACAAACAAACAAACAAACATTTTTTTAGGAGGATAAGATGTGAATTCTGGCTCAATTTCAAAATGGAGATATATTTCTCTGAAACTCACTGCCTAATTATCTTGGCATTCTTTGATCCATAAAATGGACTCATGTTTCATTTCTTGGAAAATGTTGAATGTATCTCGTTTTAACTTAGTTTTGGTCAAAGGTAGAATTAATCCCTGTTAGACATTTTAGTGTCAGAATGTAAAGTTTTTCATGGTAGACCTCGTAATGGATTTTGGTCCAGTCTGAGCTATACTGATCGTTGAGTACATATTCTGCAGTGGGCTTATACCTGCATGGAACTGGAATGTTGGGACACCTCACAGGGCCTATTTCACAATAGTGCACATTCTGCTTAATTTGACACAGTGACTCAGCCTGTAAAGGATTTGGGGGCAGGATAGCACCAAAGCCTGTCATTAATCCCCATCCAGAGGTCTAGTAGATTTTTTGCCCCCATAAGAACCTCACGCTGATGACTTTTGTGTCTGGCAGTAGCTCTGCTCTCAGCTTTTGAGTGCCAAGCACGGGTAGGGCACAGATGTTTCTCTCCTATCTGCTCTAAATTCTGGATTGTATCTCACACATAGCATCTTATGGTGCCTGGATTTCAGAGAAATTGAGTGGGTCTGCATTTGCTAAATGGAGATAATGGGCCGGGTGAAGACAAAATGAGAAAAGATATGAAAGCGTTTTGAAAACACTTTAAGTCCCATTTAAGTGTGAAAATTGTTATTATTAGTATGAGGAATTGCAGGGAATAAGGGACACATCAGGCCTGAGATTCTTTGTTTTTTATCAGGTTCGTTAAGCTAATCCACTCCTTGGAGTTCCTGAAGTTAAGTTGATATTGGTTAAATTCCTCCTTTATATCACAAATGAAAGGTACAATCTGGTATGGAACATTCTTATCTCTTTATATTATCTGGTGACTGTTCTGCCATGCAAAGTTGATTGCAGCATTCATTATCAATGATTTTATTTTTCAAGTCTTTTATACTTTTTTGACATCTAAAAATAGCTAATAAAATTACTGAATATACTCTTTTGAGACTATATCAAATACCTCAGTGTGTACATCTAACATTTAAAAAACTCTCTATTAATTATTTTTTACTTAAAAGTAAGCAGAGCCTTGGTATCAAAATAATTTTTGAATTTATAAAGTAGATTCTTGAATGAAACTTTAACTTCTTTGTGTTTAATTAGACTTTAATTGCTCCACTTAAAAAAGATCACCTAAATTTGGAAAAGACAACTGATTCTAATTGTGACAATCTCATGCTTGCTTAATTTTATCGGAAAGGTTAATGTACTTTTTTCCATTTACTAAGTAGCATTTATCCATACTTTCATAACGATGGCACACCAAAAAAAATCTTGAGTCCTAAAGAAATGAAGCAATTATGTTCAAATGGATCAAGCTTTGATCCCTTGTCTCAGCACCTCTATCAGCTTATTATGTGCAGGTACTTTAGACTATGTGCATTTAATTTTCTTTGCTGTGACAATGGAACTATGTTTCCTCTGGTTCTTTAGAGATGTCTCAGGTTGAATAAGAAAATGTCTGTAAAGCACTTAAAATTTCTAGAGGTAGCTGGGTCATAAATTAAAATGACTTTATTTCTAGAGAGCCAAAGTAAAATTAACAGGGTGCCTGAGGGAGAAGGCGCAATAGGAGTCAGGATGCAGGAACTTAAAAGAAAGAGCTCTGAAGAACTTGCACTGGGGTTGCATAGACTTGTTCAGCTGCCATGTTTCCTGTGGTAATATGAAACAAGCTAGTAGGCTACCTAGTAATTGTATTATTCTTTGGTTCTACAGAAAATGGAGGTCAGTTCTAGGCTCATGTCAAATACTCCATTTGTGGTGACACATGGAGCTCATGACAAAATTCTCCAGCTAGCCTATAAACCGTGTCATGTTAGTTTATGTACAATTATTGGGCAAAAGAAAAAAAGTATTCTGGCCAAAGATTATATCTCAGAACATCTCACATAGACCACTGTTCAAGGGTAAACTAGATCTATTTATTTATTTTTACTCCTGACAATATATAGTCAGGGGATTTTTTCCAAGCTAGAGTAAGGTATAATAGACATATTATGTAAGTTTAAGGTGTATAGCATGACGATTTTAATATGTATATATTGTGAAATGATTACCACAAGGTTAGTTAGCATATCCATCTTCTCACATAGTTACCTTTTTCCCTCCAGTTGTATTGAGATATAATTGACATACAGCACTGTACAAGTTTAAGGTATACAATACAACTTCACATATGTATATTGTGAAATGATTACGCTAAGTTTAGTTAACATGCATCTCTTCACATAGCTACAGAAAATTTTTTTCTTGTGATGAGAATGTTTAGGATATATTCTTTCAGCAACTTTTAAATATACCATGCAGCTTGAGCATTTCATTCCTAAGACTTATTTATCTTACAACTGGAAGTTTGTACCTTTTGACCAGTTTCATCATGTTTCCTCACCCCCAAGACTCCAAACCTTCCTTCTTTCCTTCCTTCCTTCCTTCTTTTCTCTCTTTCCTTCCTTCCTTCCTTCCTTCCTTCCTTCCTTCCTTCCTTCCTTCCTTCCTTCCTTCCTTCCTTCCTTCCTTCCTTCCTTCCTCCTCCTTCCTTTCTTCTTTCCTTTCCTCTCTCTCTCTCTCTCTCTGTCTCTCTCTCTCTCTGTCTCTCTGTCTGTCTCTTTCTTTCTTTCTTTCTTTCTTTCTTTCTTTCTTTCTTTCTTTCTTTCTTTCTTTCTGGTGAGAATATTTAAGATCTATTTTTTAACAACTCTCAAGTATACAATACAGCATTGTTAACTATAGCCATCATACAGGAATTTTTTAAAAAGTAAGTATTACCTTTATTTTTGTGATCTTTCTCACATATCTGAGTGATAATTACAAATACCGTGGAATTGTTGCAATGTTTAAAACGTAGTCTTGCATTGCAGCAAAATAACAGTCTGAGCTGTCATGTTCTCATAGGTGTCTATGAAAGGAAAAGGGTGACCACATCCAAGTTTAGAATTAGGGAAAGAGGGAGAGAGATAGGGAGGGCTATCGAAGCTGCCACCATTGGAGTTGCTGCTGCAGTTGCCCTGATAAAGATTGGAGGAAGTAAGCCAGCATGAGCCCTGGGCCTTAAAGCCCTTGATCTACCAGCAAGAGGAAAATACTGCTGAAGAACTTATCAGCAGTTTCTTAAGAACAGTTAACAGTGTTATGGAAGGTGAACTGGTTTCTGTTCTCCAGTGTTTCTAGCAAAAAAGACTTGCACTCCTGTTTTAAATATAATGACCACATTAAGAATTTAGAATATCTTATAGAGATATATTTTTAAAGCCTCTGGGATGTGACTTATTATATCAGAATCTTAAGCAAAAGACAACTTAGTTATGGAGGACTTGAGGAAAATGACATTTCAGTTCCAAGTCTAGCTAACACACCAATTCCTTTAAAGGACAAGTTATAGGATTCTTTACTGTCCTGATAATGGTGAGAATGTTTCCAGGATAGAGGGACCTAGCTATTACACATGGCTCAAGAGAAGCTGACTAGTGATTTTTCCCTCCTCTGTTTTCTCTTTACTCAGTAGCCCTTATTCTCTATTATACTGCTCTCAAGAAAGGATTTGATCAACTTCTTTCTCCAAAGAGCAGAAAGAGAAAAACAAAGACTAACAAAGATTTGATATGTCTCGCCTCTGTGCCCCGCTCCCCCCTCTTCCAGAGTAGTCTCATTTAGGGAACTAAGGAATAAAACTCTACTTGAGGAATTTCAAGTGTCAGCTAGCTCAGTGGGAAAGCATTTGGGATGGCAATGAGAACATTATCTATTCTACCTAGTTGCCTCTCTGCTTTTAGCAAAGCAAACCCCAGTGAGTTCCCACTACCATGGTAGACACCTCCCTTATAGCGCTTCAGAGATCATACCTGTCTATGATGTGTGTCAGGGGAAATGGCTAAGTGGAGAAGGCTTCACCTTGAGTCCAGCTTCTTGGTGAGAGTGGAGACAGCATACCTGGAAGAGGGGCCAGTTTCTGAGAAGGGTCGTTGGCTTTTCTCAGGATGATTTTTATAAAGACAGCAAAGGGAAATTTTTATTACACAGTTGCAATAGATTATAGTAAGAAATACCAAACCAACATTAAGTATGAAATTGCTCTCCTTCCCTTTATCCAGAAACGCAAGACTCTTTTGATAGCAATGTTTCTTCTTTATACATTGAGGACTTATTTGTCTTACTTTGCATCGTTGTTAGGTTTGTGGACTAACGTTAGAGGAAACTCTCCAAAATTAGGTGGCAATCTACACAACTTTTCTTTTTATTTCCCTGAGAAATCTACCAATCAAGGACACCTAATTTTCTAACGCTATCAACCTACTCTGTGAAGGACACCTTGGGTACTTCAGGTTGAAAAATTTAAAGTCACATTGTTTTTGAGGGAATATGTCTACAATAAGTGTCATTAGAGACATGTGAACAAATGTTTTTGGAATGGAAATAAGGAAATGATTAATTGCAATTGAAAAAGAACTTATATTGATAGTAACTATAATAGCAGCAGATATTTATTCAGCTCTCGTTAGACACTGAATGCACATCAGTGCTTAATCTTGAGACATAAGTGTTTCATTTCAAAGAGAGAGAATTATAATAGGTGATGATTCTGTCACCATTGCTTACAGAACAGGCTTTTAGTAAGATGTTTACTCATCTTATTTGTTTCACATTTTTACCTGTGTATTGAAACTAATGATACTTGTGCATTACGTATTTCATAGGAAAATGTCACATGAGAATAAACGCATATACGCCCTAAGCTATTTCCCGGTACATAGCAGTAAGCAGCAGTAAGGTGTTGCTGTGTGTTTTGACATTGTCATTATGTCTTGGCATTGGTTGTGTGTGCTGAAATACATTGCATAAGCATTTTTGGAGATGAATTTAGGCTTTTTGAAATACTGGCACATTTTTAGTAATTTCAAATGGGAAAGGTTCAAATAAGCTTTATTAGGCTCTGATATATTGAGACATGTTCAGCATACAGAAAACAACTTATATTGTGAATGCCAGGCTAGAAGGAGAGATGCATAGATGAAGGTGAACAAATCTTTGCCCTCAAGGCCCTTTTAACCAAGGAGAGGAGACAGTTGTTTAATCAACACTTTAGCACCATGAGAGACTTAAGAATAAAAATATTGAATTGACAAGGAGGAAATATAAATTCTAAGTGTGACAATTAGAGAAGGAAATTATACCAACGGTAACAACAGCAATGATAATAATAGCTACGATTGTTAAAGTCTTTTATATTCAAGGCACTAAAAAAGTTATCACATTTACTCACCTTCAAAAATCTATGAAATAATTATTATCCTTATTTTATAGATGCAGAAACTGAGGCGTAGACTGATAAAATGAGTTGTGCAAGATAACGTGGCTAGAAAAGGCGGAACCAAGATAGTGAGTTTGGGTCCCTTCAACATCAAAATTCATATTCTTCATACTCTGCCACCATGCATTTCAGTAACAATGCCATTCTAAAACCATATAGTGATATCCAAACAATTTTGAATCTTTTAGAGAGACAATTTCCCTGATGCCAGCCATGACAATGTGGTACCTCCATGGCCATTTAAAGACCATTGAGGTGGAAAGATAGGAGCCCTGTGCACCAGCAGATGGAAGTCCATGTGGAGAATTTCTCTCCAATCAGCTGGGGCTTGCATGGACCTGGCCACCTGACCTAGTAACAGCAGACAGCAGGGACTTTTTTCTTTTCTTTAGAAAGGATTGGAGGAGTGAGGAATAACCCTCGTTAGGCCTTTCCAAGGGCAAACCAGCTAACTAACACTTGTACACACACAAATGGCTTGCATTTCATTTTTTCCTTTTAATGTCTCTTAGGTGACTCTTCCCCGAAAACAAACGAGCAAATTGGAATCTTTACTGTATTTTAAAAGACTGTGTTTTCTAAGATAGATATTCTAATAAAATTTTTTCTGATTTTTGAGTATATTATATGAAAATTCGTACAAAGATATAAAAATTGAATAACCGTTTAGCTATGATTGTAAACTAAATTGTAAATCAATTACTTGTAAATAATTGTAAATCAATTGCTTTTATTGAAAATAGAAAAATTAAAGGACAGTGGAAATGGTTTGGGACTATGCTGTATTTATAGTATGCAGAGTGAACTGAAAATCTGACATGGTAATTTTATCTTTATGTGAGAAACTTAAAGAAAAATATATTCTGATCATATTATTCTTATTTTAGAATCCCATAGCAAGAAAACCCTCTGCCTAATGGAATGATATATTAGAAACAGTACCAACTGAACAAGAAGTTGTGTTTAAAGTACGATTTTTCTGCGATCAGTACAATGTCTAACATCTGAAGTGTCTGGTTAGCCCACTGTTGGTTTGTTGAAACCTCAAAATACAAAAAAAGCAGTTTTTGATTTTTCTGTGATCGGTAGCCTGAATTCTTATCTGAAGCCATAGTCATCAGCAAAGTTCCAAGATGGCTGCTATAGTTATAAAGAATGATAAACGATTCTACTGTGTTACCACTTTTTAAAGTTCTACTTTAGCTCTTGTAATGATATTCAGATTGTGCCAGCCATCTTTTATTAGTCAGTCCTAAGGGATTTTTATTGTTATTTTGAAAAAGATCTATTTTTGTTTAATTCTATGGGAACCACGCATACTTTGTACGTTTGCCAGAAATTTATTTTCCAATGAGTATTACTCAATTCTAAATAAGTACATTCTGCATTTTTATGCTAGGACATAGGAGGGGGTGTGTTTGATTAGAAATACCACTTACAATTATATAACATACCCTGGACTTTTTTGTAATTCTAATGTTCTAGTGACTAAAAGTGAGTTTGAGTTTTGCTTATTGTCTTTTAGAGTGATCTAAAACATTTTTTAAAAAAAGTCAATGAAGAACCGATTTGTTACAACTGCTAATCTAATCTAAAAAGCTGAAATGAGAGGAAACAAACATTTATTTGGAATTAAAGAATTGCAATTCGGGGAGAATAAATTCAAGCAGAAACCCAAATAGTGTTCCAAATACAGGTGAAGGCAAGAAGTTTTTATGAGAAAAGGAAAAGAATAATTACATAAATAAAAAAAGAATTTTTATAAATTCTGATAAGCTGAGCTATACATGGTTGCTTACTGAGTCTATCTTCAAATAGAGAATCCACAATCATCAGTCCTTGAGGTCAGTATGTCCACTGTCCTGCTAGATTTATAAACAATTTTAAGACAATGTTGTTTTGGCCCAGTCCTAAGCCTGGCCCAGTCCAAACAGTTCAAAGTTTCAAGGTGCAAGGCAGTTCCTCTGGAATGGCAGCTCTAACTCCATTTTAAAACGGCTCCACTTGGGTCATTTTCTACACGACTGCTTAAGGCATTTATTTGTGCACAGATATAAGCATTATATTACCTTTAATAGCCAGAAAATGAATATCACATATCCTTTCACAACAGAAAAAAGAAAATCTATTCTTACTTAACTTTCGGTGCATGATGTATTTGGAAATCTTGAGCTTGTTTTCAGAGGTGGAAGACCTGTTGTTCTACTGCACACCATGTCAGAGTGTAACTATTAAGACTATGTTTCTTTGACCTGAGAAAAGCAGAATATTTTTATTTGCAACACAGCTTAACTCCTTGGACTACGAGAAAAAAGAAAGAGAGAATCTTATTACAAGACAGGACCTTCAAGTGTCTCAGATCCTGAAGGATCCATAGATGGATCCATAGATGTTCTATTCATTGGAACAATAGAATCTTCGAGCAAAACTATCTAAGCACTAAAGCTTAAACAATAATACAATTGCAAAGCTTCTAAAAAGACTGTTTTCAGAGCACCAAGAAGAAAACTAGGGGGATTTTTAGTAAACGTCATTTAATAGAAAATAAAGCAGGGGTTTTTTGTTTGGTTAGTTAGTTGATTGGTTGACTTAGTTTGGTTTGGTTCTCTCTCTCTTTCTCTCTTTTTTTTTTTATTGTAGAGACATAAACAGTAGAAGATTATATGATTTATACTAGTCATGAAAGTAATTATTTATCCAAATATCTAAGGCAGGAAATAAAATTTCATGTTTCATTTTGTCTTTCAAATGGACAGATGTCTTTAAAAATGTACTTCTTTATATAGAGAAAACGATAAAGAGTAAAATTTAAAAAGCCTATAACCCCATTGACTAGATAACTGTGTTGACATTTTAAAAAATTTTAAAGTAACACAAGCGCATGTTTTTTAAAAAATTCAAATAGTACTTATAGATGTAAGTGAAAAATAGTTGTTATTCTACTTTCTCTCACCCCTAATCACCTGTTTATTTCCCCAAAGGAACAACTGTTAACGATTTTAATCCTTCCAGAAAAGGGAATATAGCATCAGAAATACATGTACATGTATGTGTGTGTACGTATGTGTTTGTGTATGGGTGTATGTATATAATTAAATTTTTTTTCATAAAGGTTTATGTCATTCCATTATACCTCAAGTTTTTTATTTAATAATATATTTGCAAATCTTCCTATATCAGCATACACAGAATTATCATCTTGTTTTTAACAGTTGCGTAATAGTTCATTATATAATGTACTTTAACTATTTAACCAGTCCCCTTTTGATTAACATTTAAGTTGTTTTTAATTTTTGTGAATATGTCTGTAAAGATGTGGCAGTTGAATAGCTGACAAAAGGATGTCTACATATTTTATTTTGATAGATATTGTCTAATTTATTGAATTTGTTTTCTTTTTCACCAACATTTCAGAGTTACTATTTCTATTGCACTGGTATTATTAAAATTTTAAATGTTCACCGAAGAGAAATTCAGTTTATAGACTGCTACTTTTATTCTTTTTTAAATGGATGAACGTTTTACCTAAAGACAAACCAGAATATACTTGCTTTTGAAGTGCATGTTGTCTTAGCCCAGTGATACGTAGAACCATGAAGGAGAAAGAAAATATTTTGTTTAATAAGATTGGATTGAAAAATGTGGCTAACACCAAGTAAAACTCTGTAGGTCAATGAATTTTAAGAAACTTTTTAAAGAGTAGATTAAACTGATAACTCTAATGTTCAAAAGATAATATGCAGCTACGTGGAGGGGAGAATGGAAGTTGTTTAATAGGTAGAGTTTTAGTTTTGCAAGATGATAAGAGTTCTGGAGATTGGTTGACAATGTAAATATACTTAACAGTATTGAACTGTACGCTAAAAATAGTTAAGATTGTACATTTTATGTTATGTGTATTTTGTCACAATTAAAAAATATAATGTACATAATTATGCATCTATAGAGAAAGAAGACAATACTTAAAATATAATTTTAAGAGAATGAGGGAAGAGCCTCTACCAGAAATTCAGTCAGATACCTCCGGGAGCCAATTAATGTCACTACACAATCAGATAAGGTCCGGAGTGCAGAGATCCCTGGTAATGGACTCGTTTAATCGAAGGCACAAATGGCTAGTATCAGTAGCAGTAATTGTCCCCACTGTGCTGTAGAACTCATGCCTGCTGTATCCAGGTCTACTGCGACATTCCTAATGACCTGATTTAGTGCCCGGAGTTGACCGCAGTGAAGATGAAGACCACGGTGAGGACCAAGAGGCTCAGGTCGTTCTCTGGCATACACCATTATTTAAAATCACTCTATAATATTTTTATTTGTCATCCCTTACAGCCATATTGTAAGAAAAAACAAAAACAACAACAACAACAAAACAATAAAATGGAGAGTGCAGTCTCTAGAACCCAGAGAAAATAATAACTTTTATTCACAATGACTGGGTCTCAGTTCCTGATTACCAGAGCAGACAAATCACTGTGGTATAGGTATCTTGGAAAGGTAACTCACAATGAATGTTAAGGAATTATCTAATTAAAGTGTTTCACAAACTTAATATGCCTGTTTCTCAACTATTCAATGAGAGTTGGACAGTTTGCTTGCTGGCATTCATGGGTTATGTATTAGCACAGAGCAGAGGTCCTCAGCCTTGGCTGCACATTAGAATCACTTGGAGAGCTTTAAAAAGTCTGATGCCCTGGGGTCAACCCAGACCAATTAATCAGAATCACTGGATTGAGTCTCCAGGTGATTTCCACAAGCAGCTAAAGCCGAGAAGCACCAGCACAAAGATTCTCAGCTTCAGTGTGCATAATCCTTGCATGGGGGCAGGGGAAAAGGTGTGGGGAGGGGGCCTCTCCCCTCTCCCAACAGAAATCTTGTTTGGGAGGTTTGGGATTTCTCTAAGATCTGCGTTTCCTTTTTTGTTTTGTTTTGTTTTGTTTATTTATTCATTTATTAAATAATTTTTTATTTTCCAATTACAGTTGACATACAATATTATATTAGTTTCAGTTGCACAACATAATGATTAGACATTTGTATAACTTATGACGCGATCACCTCGATAAGTCTAGTACCCATCTGACACTATATGTGGTTGTTACAATATTACTGACTATATTCCTCATGCTATACTTTACAATCCCATGACTATTTTGTAACTACCAATTTGTACTTTTTAATTCCTTCCCCTTTTCACTCATCTCCCCAACCCCCTTCCCATCTGGCAACCATTAAAATGTTCTCTGCATTTCTTTGTTCATTTATTTTGTTCTTTAGACTTCATGTACAAGTAAAATCATATGGCATTTGTCCTTCTCTGTCTGACTTACTCCACTTAGCACAACACCCTCTAGGTCTATCCATGCTGTTGCAGATGGCAAGATTTCAGTCTTTTTTATGGCTGAGTAATCTTCTGTTGTATTTATCCTTCTTCTTCTTTATTCATTAATCCATTGATGAACACCCAGATCACCTCCATATCTGGCTATTGTAAATAATGGTGCAATGAACATAGGGACGCATATGTCCTTTAGAAGTAGTGTTTTGGGTTTGTTCAGATAAATAACCAGAAGTGGGATTACTGGGTCCTTCTTGGTGTTCTGTTATAGCCTTTGTTTTAAAGTCTTATTTGTTTGGTATAAGTATTACTACTCCAACTTTTTTGTTTGTTTGCTTTTATTTTAATGAAATATCTTTTTTCCATCCCTTTACTTTCAGTCTGTGTGTGTCTTTTAATGTGAAATGAGTCTCTTGTAGGCAGCATATAAAAGGGTCTTGTTTTCTTATTTGTTTAGCCACCCTATATGTCTTTTGGTTGGAGCAATTATCCATTTACATTTAAAGTAATTGTTGTATATAGTTATTGCTACTTTGTTATTCATATTTCTGATCTTTTTTCCTTCTTAAATAAGTCCCTCTAACACTTCTTGTAATACTGTTTTGATAGTGGTGAACCCCTTTAGCTTTTTCTTGTCCGGAAAGCTCTTTATCTGTCCTTCAATTCTAAATGATAGCCTTGCTGGGTTGTGTAATCTTGGTTGTAGGTCCCTGGCACCTTTTAAATTGCTGCCCCAGTGCTGAGGCTCGGAGAGAATGAGTTTGTCAGTGAGCGAATCCATGCACAGGCTCTTTAAGAGAAATGCCATGGACTCCAGCAGCCCTCCGTCCTACTCAGCCACAATCTCTGCTGATTTTCATATCCAGAAGTTATGGGGACTTCTATTTCCAGCACTGAAACCCTGGCCTGGGTAGCTTGGTGTGGAGCTGGGACCCCTTGCTCTTTAGAGGAGACTTCTGCAGCTGAAATATCCCTCCCAATTTTTAACTGCCACACATTCCTTGTCTCTGCTCCTCTTACCAGCCTCAAAGTGGCTTCCTCTGTATATCCTTAGTTATAGGACTTCTGTTCAGCTAGACTTCAGGCCATTCTCAATGATGGTGGTTCTGTATTTTAGTTGCAATTTTGATGTTATTGTGAAAGGAGGCAAGCATAGCATTTACCTACTTCACCATCTTGACCAGAAGTGAGGGATTTGCATTTCTTACATTCATCTCAAGTGGTGCTGATGTATATGGTCTCCAGTGTACACTTTGAAAAATACTGCACAAGTGACTGAAATTCCTGATTTTTCATTCTAATTACTCATATCTCTTGCTTCTCCATAAACCTGGTCCCCTCAGCTTTGTTAAGGGTCTTTATCCCAACCTAATAATTTTTATTGCTTTACCTATGGAACATGCCTAAGATTATCATATATCACTTACAATGAGTGGCTCTAAAAATGGCCACATAATTCAATGAAGTCTTGGACAAAGTTGAAAAGAGTAGAAAGATTACATCATGGTTTCTCCATGCCATGTTTTTGCTAGTAACTCCTGGAGTCATACTTTAAAAAAATAACAACACAATATTCAACACTATTACCAACATGAAAATATATGATGAAAGTTGTTCTACTGAGTCACTACAAACCTTGAGAATATTTTTAAGTAAGCTTACACAGAATAAACTCTAAAGTGTATATTTATATTTTTCCTTTTGAAATTTCATGCTCATTTAATTTTACCATGATTACTTTTGACTGCTGCTCAGTTAATCACCTTAACGTCACTGGCAAATGATGGGCACATGTCTTTTCCATGATTCAAGTTGATTCCCGGGACAGATCCCACATATTCCACACTTTCTATCTCCCCCAGGCTCACCTAGAACTCTACAATCGTAGCCCAGAATGGAGTGGTCAGATTTAATGTTGTGGAGTGAAAAGGGAATGGGCTTTTAAATGAGATAAACCTCATTCAGACTCTCAGCTCTACTTCTTATGAGCTGTGTGATTTTAAGAAATAATTTAATCATATGGAGCCTCATTTTTTTTTTTTTAAACTTTGGATATGTGTAACTATAATACCACCCTCAAAGGGCATTTTGGCAATAATTAAATTAAATGCAAAAGTGTTTCACATATTAGCTGACATATAGTAAGGTGTTCAATAAGTGGGTTTTATTTTCCTTTCATGCAATGTATGATAGGTAACATGAACAGCTGAGAGTATAAATATGTATATTCTTTTAACTTAATCTGCTCAAAGAAATTATGAGAAAAGAAAAATAATTCCAACAAGTATTGGACTAACCCTCAGAGGTCACTCAGCTAAGGGTGAATGGCTTAACTTTAGCTAATCAGGTGATGTTAGGCATAAGGCACTCTGGGTACTGGGTAGGAGACAGGCCAGGAGATCTAAGGCCAAGGCCAAGAATCAAGCACAGGGTGAAGCCAAGGAGACCAATCTGAGCCAAGAAGAGGCAGAAGCCAGTGCTCAAAGGCAGCAGGGGTCAACGCTGAGCAACAGCCAGCCCTCAGAGAATCTGGAAAAAGCCTAGAGGAGGCAAAGAGTCAGCCTCAAGGAAGAGATAAGGAGCCCAAGAGTCTGCATCTTGTGAGATGGTAGAGCCTAGGCAAGGAGGGACTCCAGAGCAGCAAGTTTCCAGGCTGAGGTTATTCATGAGACTGGTTATAATCTTCAGAGTCGTTCTTGTCTTTTTATATTATCCTACTGGTAGGTCGTTTTTATTTTTATTTTTGGTGGTTATAAATGTACTCTTCTATAATTAGACACTATACTAGGAAAAACAGGCTAAATAATGAACTCCAAAGTCTCAGTGGCTTAGTATAATAAAAGTTTATTTTAAGCTCCTATCACAGTCCATTATAAGTTTGTGAGAATGGGTAAGGAGGGGACTCTGCTTCATGAAATTATTCAGGGATCCAAATTTCTTTCCTCTGATGGCTGTGCCATCCCCAAGAACAATTCTTAATTTATTTATTTTTTCTCATCCCCAAGAACAATTCTTAATTTATTTATTTTTTCTTTTTTGGTCATGAATTCTTTTGGAAGTTTAATGAAGTTTTATAAACTTTATTTCATCATATGGTTTTCAATTGTGTAAAATAAAATACACAGTATTACAAAGGGAACCAACTAAATCAAAGTACTGTTATCAAAATAGCAAAAATATGAAACTGTAATAAGAATAATATATGTGCTTCTTAATTAATGTATGATATTATTCATGTAGGATATCATTATGCTGGAGGACTTCTAAAGTGTCACTGAGTGCTTACTGCTAAACCTGAATCAGGATCAGCACCACAGTCAAGCACTTACCATGTGCTTATGTACATCATTCTGGTTTATCTATTGCTATGTAACAAAATACCCCCAAAACTCCATGGCTTAAAACAAACTTTTATTTTGATCCTGATTTTATGAATCAGAAATTTGGGAAGGTCTTTGCTGGGCAGTTTGTCTAGGATCTACATGGCATCCCCAATGGCAGGTGGGTCTAAAAGATGTCATCTTTATTCATATGTTTGGCACCTCAGTGCTCCTGGGCCTCAATCTCCACATGGCTTGGCTTCTCACAGCATGGTGTTTTCAGGATAGTCATACTACTTAAGTAGCAGCTGGCTTCCAAGAATAAGTGTTCCAAGAGATAGAAGTGGAAGCTGAGAGTATAAATGTGGATATTTTTCTAACTTAATCTAGCCTATAAGATTACGAGAACAAAAATTAATTCAAGAGAGTGTTGTGCTAGCCCTCAGAAAGTCCTTTAACCAAGAGTGACTAGGTTAACTCCAGCATTGGGCAATGTTGAATGGGGGCCACAGCATCACTTCTGCCATAGTTTACTACTCAAAGCATTCATAGAACTCACCTAGATTCAAGGGGGAATGGGCACAGACCTTGCCTCTCAATGGGAGCAATACCAAAGAAATTGTTGTCATCTTTAATCTGATATATATATATGAAATCTCATTTAATCTGTCTAGTAACACTATGAAGTAGATATCACTGTCTCCTCATTTTACTAACGAGGAGACAGAACCTCGAAGAAGTTAAGCATTTTGAAGAATAGAGAGCATCTGGAGAAAGTTTAGCGGAAAGTCACAAGGACAGGGAAAAATAGACATTAATCTTGAGAGAGTCAAAATAATGAGTGTGATTGGACTTAAGATAAGACTCAGCGACAGAGAACAAGTGTATTTATTATTATATAGGTTCTATTGCAGGTATCAGAGACATAAAATGACTATGATTTAAACCAGGTAGAAATTTATTTCTCTCTCATGTTTTAGTCAAGGGGTAGAAGGTCCCAGGAGTAGTATGGAGGTTTTGCTCCATGAGGTCATTCAGGAATCCGAGTTTCTTCCATCTAATTGTTCTATGAGACTTAGGATATTGCCCTTACCTACATGGATCAATATGGCATGCCATTGCATCCACATCTACATTGCAAGCTGCAGGATAGAAAATAGAGTAGTGATGGGCATGCCCTTTCCATTAAGACATATCCCAGAGTTGAACATATCATTTCCCATCACATGCAGTTGGCCAGCTATTAGTAACATGGCCTCATTTAACTGTAGGGGAAGCTGAACAATGCAATCTTTATACATAATATCTATGTGAGTAACTATCAGTGAGGGGTTCTATTGCCATAGAAGAAGGGGAGAAAAGATATTGGAGGACAACCAATATTGAAGTAATCTCTGCTTCAACAAATAGCAGGTTGAAATTTCAGCATATGGGATAATGAGAATATAATAGAATTTTCTGTGAGGGTTGCTGAACACAGTCACTTTAGAATGTGAGAAATGCTTCCAGATATCTTAAAATGGAACAATTCTTCATTCATAATGAAATAGGTTGAGAAAACCATAGCTTATGCTCAGTCTCAGCCTTAAAGTCTATATTCAGGAATGACAAAGGGTAAAAGACAGGACTGAATGAAAATTTAAAGGTCTTTCTCAGGGCAGATTGCTACAAGCAGAGTTGTATGCTTGGCAGAATGTAGTGTGTCTATCCAAACACTCCTCTGGGTCTTTGTAGAAAATGTAATGGCCTCTAAGGAGGTCAGAGAGGCCTTGGAGCTAGAGGAGATAGAGAAAATACCAAAAGAATTTACAGATGACAAATACAAGGGCAAACTGGGTGCAAGTTCAAAGCTGTAGAAATAGCATGGAGAGCTTCAGGGCACATGTACGTCTGAATTATCTTGCAACATGCTACTCGGGGCAAAGAGTAATTGGGCTCTAAGCCACTGGTGGCAAGGGCGGAGGTCAGCATCCAGAGAATGACAGCTGGGTCAGAAACTCCCAGGGCCACTACGGCCCAGCTGACAGGCTCCTGGGCTGATTCTTCTGAACTGTACTTTCTGAAGTAGTCTTCAAGCAACTGATTTCCCAGGAGAGCAGTAATGCTTGGTCCATCTCAATTACTGTAAATGTCTCCAAAGCTTTATATAGGCGTTCTCTTTTCTCATACTTTTGGTTTATTATAAAGATGTGCATGTCAACCAAGCAACCTAGGTATGTCATAGGGAGGTTTGGTTTAGTATTAGTGTTTTTGTATCCTTCTGCTCTTTTTTTAATTATGTGAATTTATTTAAAAACTCTAATAATAATACATTTCTGGACTGCTATTAATAATGGAGAAAAGTTTCTAATAGTAATCATAGTAACCAATATTGGTTTATTGACCTAGTGCTTTACACATATGTGCACTTTTTAAAATTGAGATATAATTGACATACAACATTGTATTAGTTTCAGGTGTGCAACATAATAATTAGATATTTATGTATATTGCAAAATGATCACCACAATAAGTCTAGTTAACATTCATCACCATACATAGTTACAAATTTTTTTTCTTGTGATGGGAACTTTTAAGAGTTATTTTGTTAACAACTTTCAAATGTGGAATATGTTACATTAACTATAGTTGCCATGCTGTACATTACATTCCTATGACTTATGTATTTTATAACTGGAAGTTTGTGCCTTTTGATCCCATTAAGCATTTTCCCCACCTCTACCCTCTCACTTCTGGCAACTACCAATATGTTTTCTATATTTATGAGCTTGTTTTTTTTGTTTTGTTTTTCAGATTCCAGATGTAAGTGAGATCACATGGTATTTGTCTTTCTCTGTCTGACTTATTTTACTAGCGTAATGCCCTCAAGATCTATCCATGTTTTTACAAATGGCAAAATTTCATCTTTTATGGCAGAATAATATTCCATTGTATATATGTACCACATTTTCTTTATCCATTCATCTTTCTCTCGAATTATCTTATTGTAGTGTACTCACCCTTCTTGTGAGATGTGAGGTGACAAAATGCCTATGTGATGAGATGAAGTGAGGCAAATGAGACATTATTAGGTAAAATAAGGGTTACTTAAACTTAAGCACTGCAATATTGAGACAGTTGATCTGATAACCAAGATGGCTACTGAGTGACTAATTGGCAGAAAGTGTATACAGTGTGGATATGCTAGATAAAGGGATGATTCATGTCCTGGGCTTGGGGTATGGGATGGTGTGAGATTTCATCATACTACTCAGAATGGTGTACAATTTAAAACATGAATTTTTATTTCTGAACTTTTCATTTAATAATTTTGGACCACAGTTGACTGTGCATAACTGAAACCATAGAAAGTGAAACTGTGGAACAGGTGAGTCTACTGTAGCAGTAAATAATACAGATGAGAAGTCCCTGCCCTCATATAGGTTACATTCTAGTGAATGGCAAACTAGTGATAAAACTGGGACCTAAGTGCCACATTTCTCTTTCCTTCTAAAATTGTTCTTTTTTCACTGTGTACTTCTTTTTGCTATATCTGTTTCCTTAGTAGCAGGCATAGCACTTATTCTATACCTTATAATTAAACTTTTTTATTAGTCTTTCGACTCAAGATGAAAAATATCTTTGACCACAGTCCCCCAGTTCTCTTCCTCTGCTGAGGGTATGCTGGGATACCTAAATGATCTTCAGTTGTAAACTATTAAAGGATGTGCAGCCTTCCTCTCCCCGTCTCAGCTGGGATCACACAAGCTAAAGCAGGATGGAGGCTTAATTCTCAACCATGTTTTCACTCTGAGCTGCAACTGTTTCCCACTGATAGCCATTCTCTCTGTGGTTTTGAAAAGACTGTCACATTCTCAGATCTGTAACTTAATATTTATTATAACAAAAAACTCTTATGTAACAGCTTGCTTTAAAACCATCATCATTAGTAGAGGTACAATTAGTTAATGAGACCACTGATATCTGTGTAGGAGCAGTTCAGCTTTATAGAAGAGCAAGCTGATTCGGAAAGAGGCTGAGTGAGATATAGTCTTTCTTATTTCCCCTCATTTCTTGCAGAGGTAATAGAAAATGACTGAGTTCTTTTCAGTTCAGAGTGCGCTATCTTTGGGAATTTGCCATTGTTGTTTTTTGAAGATAAAGGAATTTGTACAGTAGGCTCCAGGTAGAATGCTATCCAACTTTTCTGTTTTCAAACATAGGTTTGGGAATGGGAAACTCCATTTTTTTTTGATAAATTTTAAAGATAGAGAACTGTTTCCTCATCATCTAACCTACCTTTACAACGTCTCTATGGGTATCCCCTTCCCTCTCTCCATAGCTCACCTTCTGACTATCTGAAATGACTTGAGGGGTATAAGATCTCATCCATTTGGTAGATTTGGTCCTTGAAAATTTAACTTTAGAGATCAATGACTTTGGATTAATTATTACCTTTCTTAATACTTAGAATGTAAATACTTTCTCAAAGGAGCTGTAAGAACATAATTTTCCCTCTACTCTTCAAGAATCTTGGGGGAGACACTCCCTTCTCCATAATAAAGACAGATTAACAGGAGAAAAACAAATTTAATTAAGTATATATGTAAGGGAGTCCCACAAAGATGAGACTTAAAGTGACCAAAGCAGGAAGCTTTTATACCTTTTAGACAAAGAAACATTTTAAGAATCATATTTGTGAAGCATTCTCTGACCTTCCACCAGTAGAGATGAGCAGTTTCATTTACGTCTAAGTGTACTTATCCTGGGTGTTATTGCCTGAATTGTGTTTTCTTATGTGACTGTGCTTGGAGACAGGGCCATTAAGGAGGTGATTAAGATTAAATGAAGTTTTAAGGGTGGAGCTCTAATCTAATAGTACTGGTGCCCTTGTAAGAAGAGGAAGAGACACCAGAGCTCTCTCTGCCATGTGAAGACTTAGCAAAAAGGCAGCTTTCCAAAAGCCAGAAGGAGTGCTCTCATCAAAACCTGACCAAAATGGTGTCTTGATCTTGACTTACAACCTCCGGGACTGTGAGAAAAGAAATTTCTGTTGTCTAAGCTACCCAGTCTATGGTATTTTGTTATGGCAGCCTGAGCTTACTAATATACCAGGTTCCACTGCCATGATTTGATATATCTATCTCCCCTTCTAGACTCTAGACTTCTCGAGAGCAAAGATCTATGTTAATATAACTGCCATATATTGAGGGCTTACTATGTGCCATTCGCTATACCAGGTACTCACATACTATCTCATTTAAATCTTACAACTTCTTAAGATTAGAACTATCCTCATTTTACAAATAAAGAAACTAAATCTTGGAGAAATTATATGGCTTGTCTAAATTCATTAGAATCCATTTATACATGGTTCCATACCACCATACTGCCTTCCTTGCTTCCTAGCAGTTCCCCACACATAGCTGGTTTTGAGAGGTTGTTAGTTTCCCGAATGTATTCCAATCTCAGCAGGGGAAAAGGACCTTGTTTCCCTTAACAAAAATAAAACTCTTGAACTTGATGTTCTTGAACACTCTTACCTCTCACAATAATAAAATATAAAATGAAATAAATTAGCCCCTTCTCCAGATAGAACCATCTACATAATTTACAGAGCTCAGAGAAAAATGAAATTGCAGGGCTTCTATATCAAAAGTTATTAAGAATTTCATGAGCTTCTGGGTTGGTGAACACATGGAGATTGGGGGATAGTGGCACATCCATAGAGCATGGAAGCTCTTGCCCTATGCATTCTTCCATCTAGATAGTCTTCAGTTAAATCTTTATGTAATAAACTGGTAAACTTTGCCTATTCTGGACGCCCACATTGCTTTATTCTCAGAACGATCCACAGGAGTGTGTCAAGATTTGTCTTGTTCCTTTTGCAACCCCAGAGTCCTTCATTGTGTAGGTTTGTTCAATCAGTCTGACTGATGAATATTTACCCGGGTTCCAGAGTTTTGCTATTGCAAGAGTTACAATGTATTTCTAAAAAAATTTTTTAAGATGGCCACAGAGGAGCATTAAATGAAGTTTCAGGGCCCTTCTATGCATAGGGCCTTGTGTGACTGTACAATCACATGCTCATGTATCCAGCTCCATCCCAGGATGTTTTTCTCCACTTTTCTCTTGAGATCAGTCAAAAGTCCCAGTTTCTAGATGTCACATATGAAATTGCTATTCCCACAAGACAATAGGTTTGGGTGGGGTGAGAGTAATTGGGGACAGCAGTGTATCATGCACCCATTTCTCCTTTGTTTTTCTGTTCCCTGGAAATGATTCATTTGCCTATAGAGAGCCAGCACTTAAGAAAGAGAGAATTCTCAACAGATATACAGAGTTGCATTTGTCAATAACAAAAAAAAAAAGTATTTATGGAATGAGATAAATTAATGAATGGGAATGAATGCCTATGATCTAAATTTTAGTTCAGAAAGGTGGAAATACATAAAACTCTACGTAAATACATTGCAAAATGAGACGATATATTAATCACAGGAGATTAAAACATTTGATCCATAGTTTTACTGTCTAATTCATCTTTGAAAACATTCAAGAGTTAACATCAAAGTTGCCAAGCCTAGTAGAATAATTCCATATGGAATGCTCTATTTTCAGCTAGTGGTTGTGGAGCTTTAAACCAAGATTTGCAAATCCAATGCCTCTAGTACCTCATCCAGGTACTGTGGATGAGGTAAGCCAACTGGGGACTTGGGCAACTGGAGTGAACATCAGAATCTCTATTTCGGCTGTTATCCTAGTCCAGCTGATACTTACCTAGTAAGCTAATATAAGATCTTCTGAATTTTCAAGCAAAGCCAGAGATGAGTGTATCCCAAATTGTAAATGTTAGCAACTAATTTTAATAATTAAAAAAAAATCTATTCTGGTCAAATGAGAATTGTCTGGGGGCTGGAAATAGTCATAGGCCCTTAGTTTGTACTCTACATTACAAAAAAAGTCATTTAATCATATAGAGTTCTAAGAAAATCAAGTTGTCCTATATGCAAATTCATCACTCACAAGAATGCTTAGGTGGCTAGGATTTTTGAATTAGGAAGAACAAAGATTCTAAGGCAGTGATTTGCAAATCCATCATGCCAGGGGGCATTTGACAATGTCTGGAGACTCTTTTGGTCATCATGACTGGGAGGCTGGAGATGTTACTGGCCTCTAGTGGGTAGAGGCTAGGGATGCTGCTAAACCACCTGCAATACAGAAAACAGCCCCACAACAAATACTCAGCCAACCGAAATGGTAATAATGCTAAAGTGGAGAAACCTACTATAAGTCAGTGATTTACCCTCAGAATGTGGTTCTCAGGCCAAAGTTTAAAATGCAGATCCCTGGGCCCAGACTACTCAATCATATCCTCTTTGAGTAACACCCAGATATGTACATTTTAGAAATCTTCCCAGGTGATGTTAATAATGCTAAAATTTGAGACCCACTGAACTGAAATAACAGAATCTAAAGAACTCATTTATATCTAGAGAAGTACTAGTGTATGTCTAGCAAGGATGCATATTTAATAACAGAGAACACTTTCATTTTTAAGCTGCGAAATACTACACAGCCAAAGCAATAGTTGCAGAATGATCCACCCTCAATCACAGCCTGTTCCAAAAAGATGGAGGGGTTATAAAGAAGAAAAACTGTCACATGAATTTACCCTCCAAGGACAGAAGGTAATTTCTTAGACTGCTGAGAGTACTTTAAAAGTTTTCTTGATAACAAGAAAAAAACCCGCTATTTAAAAAAGCTCAATTTTAAAAGCAACGTATTCCTCAAGCATTGAAAATTCAAGTATTCAAGTTAGGATACATGAAATTAAAGAAAATACATTATGGATATCCTTACTACTACCTTCAGTATAACTCATAACAATAAGAAACTAAGCTTTATAAAGCAACCTATATTGGAAGTTTGTGTTATGTTCCATTAATGCTAAAAAATATATTTTGAAAGAAACACTGCCGGCAGCTCTCCTCTTATGGATGTATTAGAAGCTTCCTAGCTCAAGAAAGGTAAATAGATAATCTTTCTTTCTCTGTTCAGTTAAGTCCCTACTAGAATGAGCGTTGTTATTCACAGAAGTGTGTCCCACCTCTGGAAGATCACGCATGTGTAGTGGCCATCATCTCTAGTGGACATAAAGGGAAAACAGCCCAGGAGCATAAACTCATGTAAGGGAAGATTTGTCCCAGGACTGATGCAATAAGAATTTCAAGGCTATCAACCAGGGGGAAAGTCTGAGAGATATAGCTTCCTGGGCAGTAAAATCGTTGTATGCCAGTATAAGTGTTTCCTAATTTGGATCATAAAGGCATCTTTGTAGGCTGGCAAGATCATCAAACTCTCGAAAGTTCTCTATAAGATAAAGAGAGGCAATATGGAGCCTTTCCACTTACAATTTTACCTTGTTTATATCCTTTGCACTGCTTTTTCACTGCTTTTGGAGAAAACCAAAGTAAAACTGGTTATTCCTATGCCAAATTGTCAATATTGCCTATCTGTGAACGCAGATAAGCTTCTGTGGTCTGTGCTGACTCAGTGGGGAAAAAGGTTGAGAGACACTGTTTAACCTGGGGAGTGGAGGTCAACACGGCTCACTTCCAGAAGCAGCACTATTACTTTGTGTCCACAGAAGAAAGAGAGCCACCTAAGTCCTTAGGACAGAAAAAAAGCCCTCAGGGGCTTCTCCCCACAACCCAGCCTCGCCTTTAATGATGACCTTAGTAATAACAAAGGGGCACCCAGCTCCTTATTGGGCCCTGGAATTCTCATATCTCTTTCCAATGCCTGTTTCTTATATTGTTCAAGGCTCTCTGTCTCCCTCCACAAAAGATACTCAGAGCTCATTTTGCCCAGTTCTACAGTTGATGCTATGGAATGAATTTTTGTTTCCCCCCCCAAACTCATATGTTGAAACACTAATCCCCAGTGAGATGGCAATAGCAGATGGGGCCTTTGGTAGTGGAATTAGGTCGTGAGGGTACAGCTCTCATGATGAAATCAGTGGCATTATAAGACACGAGAGACAGCTCCTCCTAAACTCATTCTGATTTTTCTTAAACTACTGGCTTAGAAAAATTCTTCCCAGTACATCATCTATTTCATTATACCATCAGGCTGCTATAACAGCATACCATAGACTGGGTGGCTTAAATAATGGAAACTTATTTACCGCAGTTCTGGAGGCTGAAAAAGCCAAGATCAGGGTGCCAGTAGGGTTGGGTTCTGGTAAGGACCCTCTTCCAGGTTGCAGACTGAAACTTCTTGTTGTATCCTCACGTGGTAGAGAGCAAAAAGAGAGGAGCAAGCTCTTATGACTCTTACAAAGGCACTTATCCCATTCATCAGGCCTCTACCCTCATGACCTCATCTAATTCTAATTACCTCCAAAAGGCTGCAACTTCTAATACCAAAACATTACAAAATCAACATGTAAATTTTGAGGGAGACACAAACATTCGGTCCATACACCATCATTTTAAATCAAGATCACCTTTTTAATAGAGGCCACCTTCCCAGAGATCTCCCTCCTTTCCAAAGACTTCCATCCTCCTGCTCCTAGAAGAATTGCTTATTTTCTAGACTTGCACCATAGCTAAAATTCTGAGAATATTAGGACTTTTCTTCATTGCTATTTTATATTATATCTACTGCATACTAAATTCCATATCTTCTTCTTTCTTGGTTCCCTCCCTCATTTTGGTAAAATAGATCAAGAAACTTCCAAAAGATGGTATAAAACTAAGATATAAATGTCTCAAAATATCTGTTTGTCAATGCATTTCATTATTTGGCTGGTACAGTATTCAAATGTAACTGGAACAGGGCAATTTTTAACGGGTTTTGCCTAGCCCTGTCTTAATCAGAGGAATATAGTTTCTATTCATGTCACCGACATTTCACAAAATGTCTTGAGTGTATACCATCAGACTGTGGACAGTCCGTTCATACTAATGAGTGTCCCATCGAACTGGACACTCAATGGATGATGACCACTATCAGATCAGAGTTCTTCACTTCAGACTGCTACAGGTGTGGACAGCTCAGCACCAGATCAGTTTCTAGGCAACCGACTGGTATCTATGAAGAAAGACTTCTCCATCCCACCAATTCCCCTCTTAAATTTAGAGCATTTTCTTCATTCCTTTCTGAAGTGGTCCCTTTGCCTTTTTCTTCCCTTCCCCAGTCCATATTTTATCGAGTCTTTGGAGTAGAAACACTAGTTCTGCGAGCATGAAGATACATCTTTCTGTCTGGTCCTTTGTCTAAAGACTTTTTTTCCTTTTAATTTTGTAGTTTTTTTGCTGCTTCCAAAGTGAGTGACTTATGCCTATCTGAGTAGAACTGAGTGGGGGAAAAAAAGACCCTAGGGGTTCAAGTGATTAAGTGAAGAAGGAAAGAAACACGCAGGAAATATACAGATTAATACTTCAAGATATAATGTTGCCACAACAGAACATTATTTTTCTTTAGACCTTTGAAAGTGTAGCTCCATCCCCACTGTTCCTAATGAGAAATAAGATGCTAGCCTGGCTTGTTCTTTTGTGATTAGCTTTTTTTAACTTTCTGGAAGATTTTAAGACGTTCTCTTTACACTTGGTGTTCTGAAATTTCATAGTAACATGTTTAAGAATAGGTATATTTAAATTCTTGAACTGGACATTTAATAGATCCTTTCAACCTAAACATTTGTGATCTCTTGGCTTTAAAAACTTTTCACTATTTCTTTGCTAATTTCCTCTTCTTCAAGGTCTCTGTCCTCTCTCGAATTGATTGTCGAATGTTAGATTTGATGATTTTGTCTTGTCTCAACTTTGTGTGTGTGTGTGTATGTGTGTGTGTGTGCGCGCGTGTATGGGAAGGGTAAATAAAATACACAAAACATAAAATTATTTCAACCTTTATCTCATTTTTCTCTCTCTCTCTCTTTGTCTTTTTGTTCTAAGATCAGAAATTTTCTTGATTTTTTCATTCTATTGTTTTTTTCTATGTCAGTTACTAATAATTTCTAATAGGTCTTTCTGTTTTCTGATTGATCCTTATTTATGGTAACTTAACCTTGGCTTATGAATAGCTAATTTCTCTGAGGATTTTAATTACAATTGCTCTGTTTCCTGAATTATTTCTGTCTTTCTGATTATTTGTCTTGGTTTCTCTTTCTTGTTACAGGTTTTATTCCTGTGCCTGGCAATTCTAAATTGTCTATTCACATATAAGATAGAAAGACTGAGTAGCTAGTGTGACTTTCTTCTGCTGCAATGCAAGGAGGGCTCTTCTAACTGACATTCTGTGTTGAGTGGAACAGGCAGGGCTGTGGACTGATAGTCTTTGCTCTCAGGTGAGCAGGCTGTTGAATGAAAAGGGCTTTACTCACAGACACCATTGTCCACACTGGAAACCTTAGCTTTCGCCAATTAGTTCATGTAGAGCTGGATGGCTCTAATGGTTCAAGTCTGAAAATACAGCATATACCACTGGGTTTTTTCCAGTGTTGATGCTTTGTTTCAAGTTAGTGAGCTTTCAACTATTTTTATTCTTTTAATGAGACTGAAGACAGTTTCTATATTTTGAATATGAATTTACTTGCAATAAGAAATATTGCAGAACTAGAGTATGTAGATGTACGAATGGATTTAATGGCATAATTGATCTTTAAAGAATTCATCTGCCTATTGAGCTGTTTGGGTAGAGAATATACAGGCAATAACACTCAAATTCTGGAGTTCTTATTCCCTTCCACTTTTATTAGGATGTTCTTTCATGGAATATACCTAACTTTTTTTTGTATTAATGCCGTCAGCACCAGGTATTCCTAGGTGGTCTCCCATCCAAGTACTAACCAGGCTCGACTCTGCTTAGCTTCCGAGATCAGACGAGATCAGGCACGTTCAGGGTGGCATGGCCATAGACAAAATATACCTAATTTTTTTATGCTCCCAATTAAGACACACACACACACACACACACACACACACACTGCACACACACTTTTACCAAATGGTCAAAGTAGAGTTGGGTAGTTCTAAAGGTTCTGCTTAAAAAACAAATAAAACAATAAAACATTTCCCCTTCTCCCTACTTTTCCGTGCTTAATAATGGTTCAAAAAATATTTGTTCAAGTCGATTCTTTTTAACATGCATTGTAAGAATCCTGATGCCTACCTAGCATTATCTTGTTTCTAAGTTGCAAAGTTTAAGACTCCAGGATCCAATTTTATGACCTAAAATTGGTAAATTGGCCTTTTGCTTATCTGAGTTGCCTCTACTTAATTCCTGGGCCTTAACTTTGGGTAGACCCTGCAGCATATCACTTTTCCCTTTTTTTGGTTACTTTGGAACTTGAACAGTCTCGACTAGCTCCATAGTCGACTAGCCTTGAGAGTCGTCTCCTTCCTTATCAGCCTGGACCAACATGGCTCTCAATACAAACAGTGAGTCATGGTCAACAGCCCCAGATCTTTTCAGTAGAATCTTAAGACTCCTTTGCTCTCCTTGTTCAGGTTGAGCTCCTAATATTCTGGAGATGGTCCAAGGTGGGGCTAGAATTCTGCATGCCTTTAGATTGCTGCAAGGCCCTACAAATACTCCACAGCGGGCCAAGGCCACTCCAGGAGTCTGCTGTCACAGCTGAACGCTGTGCCCATACTTTCCATGGAGAAACTCTAATGATCTCCCTGCATCTAAGAACTCATAGGCTCTGCTTCAAAATATGAGAGCCACATGCTTAAAGTAGAGGAAAGGGTCAAAGGACAAGGGGAGGTAGACCCTAAAATAGGTTCCCATCCTTTTATGCTCCACCCCACGTATGTCTTTTGGAATCTATGGATTGAGTAGTCCTGTTTGTCTGGGGTTTTTTTTTTTTTTTTGGTTTGTTTTTGTTTTTGTTTTTGTTTTTTACATTCTGTTTTGTTGCCCTGACTTAATCCTTCATTTCTGAGTGATAGCTTCCTTTCAGGCTAAAGCTTTTAGAACTTGAGTCCTTAGCTCTTTTTCCCCAGGAACCTAAAGAGAGCAAATAGCCGCTATGGGTTATATAAAGTGTTTGTTCCCCTTTTCCTTCTGCTTACCAGAGTTTACCTGAAAAGGAATAAATTATGTACAAAATCAGGTACCTCAAAAACTTTTAGTGGAACAAATCAAAATTAAAAATTTCTCTAATTGACCTCTTTGCTGTGCCTCCGCAGACTGGCCCCAGGGGCTCTATGTCCCCATGTGCACTACCATGCTCAGCCAGTACCCATCCCTCCCATCTGCCCCCAGCCCTCTCAGTTTAAGACTCAAGTATTCACCGAATGGGCAATTGGTGATGGACAAATAGTAACCAGGGAAGAAGGCAACAAGTACAAAGAAAGTGGCATCTCTAAAGCAACCAATGCCCCAATGGCAATGGCATTTGAAGGTGGCTCAGCCCAGCTCACAGTCTGAGCAAACCCATGCCCAGGAAGAAATGGATTGTGAATTTGTTACTGTCTTCTCAAATACAAACTGGAGTCACTTGCAAATCAGAAACATAATGACTATATTCAAATATGGTTCCCACCTATGGAGAATTTCAGAGGTTATTCTCAAAAACAAAATAAGGTAGCTGGCACAGAGTTAAGCTGTGAAATCAACACAACGTGGTACAGAATGTAGCACTTGTAATGTGCCATTTAAAAGCCATTTAAAGGACAATGCCCCCTGCCCCAGCTTGCAGGACAGTAACCTAACTGATGTTAAGCAGAGCTGAAGAAATAATGTGAAAATTAAGAGCATGGTAATCAGCTTGGAAGCATAGAAAATTGAGTCACCAGGAAGAGTTGGTAAGGCTCTTCAAAGTATCGACCAGGGGAGAGGTAAAAATCCCCTCCCTCTGGCCAGACCAATCCTATCATGTAAGTGGAAGCATCAGGCTATGCAAGCCCGATGACGTTAAGCACTGTACTTATCTGAAGAAGTCTTTGTTCTAATGTCCTGCTCTCCTGGCAATCTCTGATTATTATCTGACTTCCTCTATAGTTCTGCCTACGGAAATGGATCTGTTACAAGGGCTTTTAGTATTCCATTCCTTACAATGGTTTTTAGTTTTTTCTTATTGTAAATGAGCAAAATGGCCTTTCAAACATTATATTATTTGTCTTCCCCTGTAGGTTGACTGACTGGGAGAGAAAGGGCTGGTTATATAATATATATGTTCCTGTTCTTGTGAGAAGTACTTCTTATTGTAAATGAAGCCATCTGGCATTCAGTTTTGGGTGCTTAGTGGATGTGAGTCTGCCCATGAGAAGATTATTATACTCAGGGAGCAAGAGCACTTGGGTTTCTGAGCCTGGAACGGGGAAGGCCTTACTCTGGAATGTGGCAAGTTCCCTTGGTGAAGACACAGCCCATTGAGGATTGTTTCCTATGTGATAAACACATATGCTTCTAGCTGCTACTTTACCATTTTTAGGCAAAGATAAAATGCTCATTTCCTAATGTAAGACACAGCGCTCACTATGCATCACAGGCTCGGGGTTAATATCCAGGTTTTTAGAACAAAAGTGTGGCATTTTTTCCTTCATTCACATCCTTTTAAAAGTTTCCCTTGACGTGGGACTGGGCAAATTTCCCCCAAGTGGGCCTGCAGCACAAGAGAGGGCTCTTTGACTGAGTGCAAGAAAGAATTCAAATGCAAACGAGTGGTAGAGTCAAAAAGGAAAGTTTTACCAGAGAAGGGGGAATGCTCCATAGACGGAAGGTGGTCTCCCCTCAGAGGCAGAGAGAGAGAGACTCAGAGAGACAGACAGAGAGACAGAGAAAGTGAGAGGGTCAGAGAAAAAGACACTGAGAGAGACTCGGAGTGTTCAGGACATTCAGTTTATAGATCATTCTTAGTTTCTGTGAATTATACTTTAAAGACTTTGTTTACCTATTTTCCTTTGATATGGACATACAGTGAGAAAGGATGAGAATATGTAGCATGAAAGGTCTGCTGGCAATTCCCAGCTTTTGATCCATAGGTTTCTCATGTTTCTTGCTATAAGGAATGAATGATTTTATTTTGTGTGGGGGGGTCACTTAAAGACTGTTTTTCCTATTTTTCCTTCATGGTGTGGGTAAATGGTTAGTTAGCAGTCCCAGCAGAAATCTTCCTTCGTTTTGCAGGTTTCCTCTTGGTCTAGCTGTAGGGCTCATCAGCATATTGCAGTCTGAACATAGCTTAATTTAACATTTAGTTCTTTTGCCTACTCCCTACATTACCCTGAACTCAGCATAAAACAAACAGTGTTTTAAAATTTCAACTTAATTAAAATCTTAGTGCAGACACATTATTGTTAGGCTTACTAATTAAGAGGGGAAAGGAGAAAGGCGAATGTATTGTTTCAAGTCCAAACTTACCCACTCTTCCCCTACAAGCAAGATGCAAGATGAGATTTGTGCCAAGCGATGAGAAATATTTCCATTCTGTTTAGATTACACTGAGGTGCTTTTGAAGACACTTAAAAAGAAGAAAACAGAGTGGTAGGAACTCAAAATTCTCTATTCACATCTTTTTTAGATACACCTTTATGAACTCTTAGAACCATGCCCCAGGAATGCAAGATTTTCAATTTGAGGCAAGCAAAATCAGGGGGCTTTAAAAATGGGCCGGCGGGATTGCTTGGGAGAGGGTCTTATCTAATGATAATGGCTGCCATTTCTCTGGCAATTGCAAATACAAGTCAGATGCATCTGCACACCCAGTCTTTGCTCCTTTGTTCAGAGCAAACTGCCATTAAGCAGCAAACATCGCTATTAGTGAGGCAAAGGCATTTAAGTGAACTGAATGCCGCAAATCTGTGTACAGATCTTTTGTTCGGTAATGATCTGCAACTAAGTACCTTGTTGTTAACATAATAATGGGAGGAAGCTGGGGAGGGGGGGACGGTCTAAAAATATTTGTGATCTTACCTGGGCCAGCTTTTTCTGAGAGAGTTAAGTCTTTAGTTCTCCAATCCAGTGATTCTCAAACCCTAGTATTCCTCAGAATCCCTCAATCTGCAACATGCTAATTCCCAATTCCCATCCCCAGAAAAGCTAGTTTAGTAGGTCTGAGCTGGGGCCCAGGACTTGAAATTTTAATAGGTACTCTAGCTGATTCAGATGGTCCCAAGATCACACTGCTGAGATGCCCTCTTTTGAAAATTTAAGGACACTGTACCCTTCATGGAAGATGATTTTAAAGAGATGAGTTGAATCTCTAGGCCTTTCTCCTGCATGAAATCTACTTTAAATATATTCAAACCACATGGGGTTAGTCAGGCGGCAAAGTGGTTTTAGGACAGGCCAGGGTTTCTGACTGCTTGCTCCAGGGTCTGGGATCGTTATAACCCAGTTGCAGGGCTCCTTAAGGGTGGCATCCAGCACCTGCTGTTCTCACCCAGAAAGAAGACAGAGACCCACTTTCCTACAGGGCCTGTTGGCTTCACGGAATGGGCAGGGGGAGCTTATAAGTTCTTAACACATAAGAACTTATGTTACTTACAAGTTCAATGCAAAGAGATCATGTTCTAATGGTGGTCCACCTTTCACATAAGGGTCAGTGTGGGCTTCAGTTCTAGAAAGCCTAGAGCTTCAATGCTTTAGGAAGGGAGAAGAGTTTTCCTCTTCCTTGCTGATGCAAAACAAACAAACAAACAAACAAACAAACTCTGAGGCCTCCACACATTGAAGAAGTCTTGTAGCAATCTATTCTTTCATCCTTCTATTTTACCAGCATCTAGGCTTTAGATATTCTAAGATAGTCTCTCCCTATCCCTTTCTTTTGGTTTCTAGGTTGCCCTAGATGCTCCTTTTAGACAGATTCTGTTTTTAAACAGATGTGGAATCCTGGTAACACCTTGGATGGCCTTGGAAAGGAGTCTGGCATATCTGGAAAACTTCCTGCAGCGTCAGCATATCAGGTGGACAGAAGTCATACTCAGTGGCTCAGGTTGAAATTCAGAACATCCTAAGCAAAACTTTGCAGAAAGATGCTGCCCTGCCCAATCCAGCAGTCCTCTGTTGCAGAAATAACTTGAGTGTGCATGCGCCAAAGCGCTGCAGGTGGCACTTATGCTTTTATTAAAATACAGTTTCTCTTTGAAAGAGAACAAAGTAGATCTAAATCAAAGTCCTATTTTTAGAAAGGAGAAGTAAGTGATGTATTGATAGGTATTTACAATGTGAAAACTCTTTCCTAAGGCCTCATCTTCAATTACTTAATTTCTTTACAGCAGGTGGCTCAGGAGGAGCCCAAATCATAGAGAGGTCCTGATGAACACCATGTTGTTGACACTTTGTGGCTTTTCTCATCTTCACAAAATGGGAACAAAAGGATTGGTTTTCAATGTGATGAAACCTAAAAATAAGACAGCACAGAGGTAATCGCTGACAAAAGCTTTGAAAAAAAAATCCCTACTAACTCTTGTGAAATGGAACCCTCCTTGCACCAACAACTGTAGGGCCAGCTTTGTAAACAAGTCACAGTTTAGGTCTGAGGACAGAGGTGCTGGATTATTATCCTCGTCAAATAAACTACATGGAGTTGTTTTACTCAGAAAATAGCAGTGAAAAGAAGCAATAAAGTATGTTAAGCCTGTGAGCTTTGGAGCCAGGCTGCCTGAGTACCGATCCACGATTCCTGCATACATCTGTAAAATGAGAATGATGAGAGATATGTCACATGGTTATGGTGAGAATTAGACAAGGCGATGCGTGTTAAGCTTTTGTTGAAGGGTCAGCACCTAGCAATAGCCCAGTACAAGTTTGTTATTCTAAATGTGGAGAAAAGACTGTTGCACTTGGTATCATTCTACGGACATGCTTGGATTTATTTGGAAGATCAGGGAGATAAAGCTACCACCATTTGAAGTAGAAGAGTTAGCTCTCTGGTTGCAATCTGGGTCTATGACTTAGATGCTGGAATTAGCCACTATGAATCTCGTAATCAAGCAAATGGGAGAGAGCATGGCTATAGGCTTGGATTTGGCTCTAGCCACTCCTGTTTCCTGCTGACCTCAATATTCTTTCCTCCTCACCCAGGTTCCCTTATCGAATCCTATCTCTGTAATACCCAGAAGTCTCTTCTCAAGCTTTGCTCACTGTCTAATGTAGAATGAGAGGGCTCTATGCCTTAATGGAATCATTTCCTCCTGTGCAGCTGAGTAAAACAGAAGGGTTTGGAGTACACAAGGACAAATTCAGCTCTCCTTAATGCCTCCCGTTCCCTCACTTCCTCGTCTCCTTTCTTTCTCAGACATTAAGTGCCTATCGTGCGTGCTAAGTGCTAGTGATTTGGTAGTGAGGTTTGTCCTCGTGGAGCTTATATTGCAGTGGTACCCAACTTTTTTGGCTCCAGGGACCGGTGCTCTTATGAGAATCTAATTCCTGATAATCTGAGGTGGGGCTGAGGCGGTGATGCTAGTGCTGGGGAGCAGCTGCAAATGCAGATGAAGCTCTGCCCACTGGCCCTCTGCTCACCTCCTGCTATGAGGCCCGGTTCCCAACAAGCCACAAACAATATCACAGTATCGGTCTGCAGCCTAGGGGTTGGGACCCCTGTTTTAGAAGGAGAAAGACAATAAACAGGTAAAGAACAAAACAATAATTTCACGTTGTAACAAATTCTTCAAAGAAAAGAAACAAGTGGCTGAAAGAAGAGAACAGTGGAACGGAGAGTTGTACTTAATTTAGATAGGGATGAAGCTGCTATGCATGGTGCGTTTAAGCTGAGAAAAGATTGCCCCTTTCTAAGAGGACTGCAGGTGAAGTGATAGTCTCAGGCGATGGTGATGTTCTTGGTGAAAAGGTCTTTTTAAAAAGGTGAGGAGGTCTTTTTAAAAAGACAAAAAGTCTGAGATTGTGGTACTGGTGTCCCAGAGGGCTCAGGGAGGTATCTGTCTGTGGAGCTTCTCTGGTTGTTTGGTAGATTAGGGACATGCAGACCAAATGCAAATTCATCAATTCATTTGTCACTCTACATGTGTTTATGGAGCATTGTAATATGTCAGGTACTATTCTGGAGGGTTGGGCTGCATTAGCAAACAAAACAAAAATTCCCATGATGAGGAGCTATGTTCTAGCAGGGAGAAATGGAAAAGAGATAACAAAAGTAAGGCTCAAATAAATGATGTTCTATGTTAGAGGGTGTTAAATGCTGTAGAGAAAAAGTAAGACAAGGTAGGTAGAGCAGGATGAGAATGTGAGGAGTGCAAAGGCAGAGGCGAGCGTGCACGTGTGTGTGTGTGTGTGTGTGTGTGTGTGTGCGCGCGCGCACATGTGTGATTTAAAATAGAGTGATTCTCAGGATAGGCCTCATTCAGAGGCAAGATTCAAGGAGGGGAGTGGTTTAGCTGTATAGGTGACCAGGGAAGAGGAGTCCAAGCAGACTGAACAGCGATATGAAGGCCCGAAGGTGGGCCCATGACTCTGGGTAATGATGAGTGAATGAGCTTAACAGGAAGTGAGGCTTGATGGTGTCAGAGATGAGGGTGGGGCTGCATTTCCTCAGGTACATTGTACTGGTGCTCACCAGCAGCTGCCATTTCAGAGGACGGATCTGGTATCAGCATTTATGGGCTGAGGCTCAGGAGGTGTGGGTGCTACACTGTGGCAGGCACTAGGATCTGCAGACGTCTTGTCCTGCCTTCAAGTTCTCCTAAGCCTTCTGCGGTAGCACCATATCCTCTTCTAGCTCAATCTCGTGCTAACCCCAACCCTGACTCTTCAGTGCTGCAGATCTGAGTAAGATGTCGGGAGGGAAGCAACTGGCCTGAGCTAACGAGCACTGCTGATGAGTATGGGACTAACTGAACTTGACATTGGGTGGGAGATATGCAGGATATTCAGAGCCAGACAAATTTGGGCTTGTATTTTGCCCTTGCTACTTATTAGTTGCAAGATCTTACAAAAGCTATTCTTAGGCCCCCCTAAGATCCTCAAGGAGCCCTGGGTAGCTTTCAGATTTTAAAGTCTTTCACCTTTGAATTTTTTTTTCTTTTTGAGATATAATTCACATACTATGGAAAGTATACGATTCAGTGGTTTTTAGTATATTTGCAAACTTGTGCAATCATCGCTGCTATCTACACCCAAAACATTTTTCTTACCCTGAAAGAGACCTGTACCATTTATCAGTTGCTTAGCCTGGCCCTAGCAACCAGGTATCTACTTTTGTCTGTATGGATTTTTCTATTCCAGACATTTCATATAAATGGAATCATACAATATGTAGCCTTTTGCAACTGGCTTCTTTCACGTAGCAATATTTTCAATGGTCATCCATGTTGTAGCATGTGTCAGTACCTCATTCCTTTTATGACTGAATAATATTCCCCCTTGCACTTAATTGGCACAAGGAATCAATGGATTTCTGTAGTACCTATTTCTCTGCACAGATTTATTATTAATGAGCAGTCAATAACCCCCATCCCCTAGCTTGAGGTAATGCTTTGCTTATTACCTCCTAGGTCCTGGTATGTGTACTTCTTGGGTCTCTGTTGAGCTGAGAAAATAGTTATTAAAGCAGGGATAATAATTATTATCTTGCAGGTTGTTGTGGGGATAATTGAAACAATTTAAAAAAGCATCTACTCTCTCCCTTTGGATTGCATATGCTGTGTAGAGAACTCTCCATTCCTGCATTAAACACCTTGCTCCCCTTCCACTCAGGAGACTGTTCCTAGTCTCCTTGTTCCTGTGACATGGTCTGGGCCTGTGCTCTCTGGGGTGGTGGGAGTTATGATTAAGATGCAACTTAGGTTCTGGGGTTACTTCTGACTATAGTGCTGGATAAAGGGGCCACTTGCTAGCCCCGGGGAGGCAGTAAGCAGTGGGTGCCAGGGTGTCTGGGAGGCTTGGCTCAGAGAGTTTGTTAGATAAATGCTGGAAAGGAAATCTAATGATTGCAACCAATTCTGTGAGTTCTCTTAGTCTCCAGCTGAAAGTGCTGAGTCATAGCTGATATCCCAGCACAGACAGTTCCTCATTTTATTGCTTCAGTTCTTTGGCCTGGCCAGTCACTACCTCTCTTTGCCCCTCTTCTCCGTCAGTGAGTGACCCTTTGGAACAGGAGGGGTGTCTTTAGAATAGCCTTGGGCAGTCTTCTGGCTCCAGAGCTCTTATATGAACTGAAAATAGGAGATGCTTCTTGGGCACTGAGGATCCTGGCTGTATAGTGGAATTTGGTAGAGAGTTAGGGCCTCAAACAAACAAGCACTCCTCTCTTATGACATTTAAGGTCACCCCAGAAAGACCAAGAAATGCAAGTTAAAGGGGAATAGTTTGCGGGAGGAGTGGAGAGAAGAAGAGAGGTAATAGCACACCGGTTTGATTTCAGGGTACCCCTATTCTGTGATCCTCCTTCTTATCAACTCATTCTGAGTGCCTGGAGCAATAGTCCTAAATCATTCCTGTGCAGCAGAATCACCTGCGGACGTTTAAAAATATACAGATGACTTGGCCCCTCCTAGAGATTCGGTTGCTCTGGGGTGAAATCTGGGCAATCAGTATTTCTAATACCTGCAGATAATTCTAATGTGCACAAAGTTCAGGAACACTGAGTTGGAGTTACCTCTCACCTCTGAGGAAACTTCTTACAGGCTGCCACTTGACAGCCTGCATCATGCAGACTCCTGTCCATCTGGGGAAGACAGTTCCGGAGTAGAGGGGCTCTCTGACCTAGCAGGCATTATCAGGGGCGTTCATGAGCCTTCATTCTCTCTCTGATGGCCCTTGTTACTGCTCATCTGGCTTTGTGGATATGGGCAGCTGCTCCTGGGGCTGGCAGGGTCTGCTTCCCTATAGCAATCCTTTATTCTCATACAATCCTTTAAGGGGAGACTGGAAGGCATCAGAGACTCTAGAGAGAAACTGTTGCGAGGGGGAGGAGACAGAAGCAGCGGACACGTAGGCTCCAGGACCATCTCTACCCGGCTGGAATTTTTGAATTTGTGAGTTCCCTATTTCTAATCCGAACAACCTCTCTAATGGGGTAGTTGTGAGGCTCCAATAAAGTGATATAGTTGTGCATGGGCATTGTAAACTGTGAAGCGTACTGAAAACACTCATCCTGTTATTATGGAGTAGCCTGCAAGTCCCCTTTTCCTCCCCAGTGCTTAAGCATCTCACCAACAGACCAGAATTCATCTCCGTCCGTGGGGCTGGGAGCTCAAGACTGCGGAGTCAGGGGCAAAACTGTCGGTATGTAAACCCTCGTAAATATGGTGCTGCCAAACTGGATGGTGAGCACTGAGAGATTTTTTTTTTCCCCCAACAAAGAGGAAAAAGGAAAGAAAACAAAAGAGCCCTGCATGACCATATTCACTGGAGTCCTGGGCCCCTATTTGGGTTTTCAATGTGAAAGAGCAGGAGGCCAGGAAAAAGCGAAGCCAGTAGGGGGACAAGTCGGTGCATTGGGCCCCATGGGAGGCCAGGGACTGGTGAGAGCCTTACCAGGGTGGTGCAGGTGGCAACGTGGATGTCAAGGGGCTGAAACTTGAGTGAGTGGAGGGAAAATTTGAGCCAGGACTATAGCTTCCTCTGTAACTCCATATAACAACCCAGCTGCCTTAGTGCCCATTAGGGAGCTCCAAGAGGGCCCCGAAAGTTCCCTAAGGGCCAGAGATACTTGTCTAACCATCACAGGAAAATCCCCACTGCTCTCCCTCCCCAACCTGGCTACAACAAACACATTTCCTGTCGAAGGGCAGAAGAAAGGGACATCATTTCACTGCACTCAAAGGGAGAGGTTGGGGGACCATGCAGCAGGCCGTGCAGCAGGCCCATTTTTCATCACTAATGCCGTTTATGGGGAAGCAGGGAGATGAGGAATTTTAGCAGGAGGAAGTGGGTGGGGAGTGCAGGAGTCTGGAGGTTTTATATTTGCTGTTGCTGGGCAGGGCTTTGAGAAAAGAGAGGAAGGAGAGAAAAGTGCAGCCCGAGGCGGCATTCCTGCCAGCACCACGGCCACAGCTGTGCCACCACTCAAGCTCACAGGAAGAAAGCAGTGCAATCCTTAAAGTGAACAGTGCTGTGGTCCCCAGAGGCGCTCTGATCTAATCTTGCATGTGCACGTCATTCGCAGGGGATGTAGGCTTTGCGGAAGTACCTGTATCGAATACCAGTGATGTGTAGAATTCTTTTCCATTTACGAAATACTTTCTCTTATAACTCTTTTGATTCTTTCAACAACCCAGGAAGCCAGGTCAAGCCGGTTTTATCAATCCCATTTTATAGAGGAGAAAACTGGGATCCACAAAGGTCAAGTGAATTATTGAAGAGTCTGGACTTTAAGTGGTAGAGCTGAGAGTGGAACACATGGGTGGTGACTTTTAGTCATGTCGTATTTGCAAACTTTTCATTTCGGCTTCTCCGCTGCTTGGGATGTGGCATGACCATGGCTGTGATGTTGCCAGGCCTCCAGTCTGGCGTCACTTCACCTAGTCCCACAGGGCAAGTGCACCATGTGAGCACTTTTGTGTCTTGGCTCCTCTGGTGAGAGACTAGGGTTTTGGCGGATGTGTGAACTTGAGCTCCTCCTTTTGCTCTGTGCATTGTATATATTTAATCATGTTTGACGGAATTTACTTTAGTCAAAGTTCAGGCTGTTAGCCTTCTTCCTCTCATTGTTCCTTTCATTTTTACCCTTATTCAGTGCAAGTGATCTGTCTTCTCTCAGACCTCAAACACACAGTTCCCTTCCCCTTACCAACCCCCACAGCCAGCGAAGAGCTATCCCGTGAAAACCTTTCCCTTTTCTCCTTGGAAGGGACCTTTGCTTGTGGGACAGACTGTTGCCTTGGGAAAAGAAACCAGAGTTCTCTTAGCTTTTTGGCTCTTTTTCTTCCTCAAGCTGCACATTTGTTTTATTTTTTCTTTCCCTATCTCAGTTTTTCCAAGTTTCTCTCCTGGTCTGACATGAGACTTCCCCTGCATAGGCTGCCTGAAATTTTCCTGCTGCTTCTGAACTTTCCCCCATTTAATTATTCCAACTAGGAATTATAATAACCATTTGTTCCGGTTAAAAAAAGAAAACTAGGAGTCAACATTCTAACGTTCAGCTCCCTGCTGGGTAAAGAGGTAGGCAGGGGCCTGATCCTGTGACGCTTGCATTTCTTGGCCCTTCCAGGTTTGCAGAGTGTGTTCTCACGCTTCAATCACAACAGCAAAGAAGTGAGGCTGGCAGAGCTGAAATTGTCATTCTCATTTTATAGAGGACAAATGAGAGGATCCCAGAGGGTGGCTCAACAAGGATCATCTGATTTCATGTTTTAGTTTTAAGCTAGGAATCTGAATTTTGTGTAGGAAAACTCATTTCAGAGCAGAGTATAAAAATTCAGTATAGAGCCCAACTTGATATTGAGTGTTGTCTCAGTCCACATGGACTACCATAACAAAAGACCACAGAATGAGGTGGCTTAAACAATAGAAATCTATTTCTCACAGTTCTGGAGATTGGAAGTTTAATATGATTTGGTTCCTGGTGAGAGCTCTCTTCCTGGCTTGCAGACAGCTGCCTTCTCTCTGTATTCTTTTGCTGTGTCTCACATGAGAGACCTCTCTCTTTTTCTTCCTATAAGGCCACAGTTCTATCAGATTAGCACCTCCTCCATCCCTTATGATCTCATTTAAACTTAATTACCTCCTAAAGATCCTAACTCCAGATAGTCACACTGGGGTTAGGACTTCACAATTCAGTCCACAGAAGGTGTGTCTACGAGAGATCAGCCAGCTTCTAACAACCTTATATCTTAGTGAATTCACTTTGGTCCAAGGATTTCAGGTTGTTAGGTCCTTAGACAAGCTCCAGACATAATCAAACATTGGTTGCTGATACATCTTGCCTAAATCCAAAGTTACACATTTCTTAAGATAAACTAATTGTATTACGATCAAACTTTGCAGCCCTAAAAGGTAGGAACTCTATCTCAATCTTGTCCATTAAGTGTTTATTTATATTTAGGCTCAGAGAGCCAACATATTTCTGTACCTTATGGGTTATATCATCGTCACTTCCATGCATCACCTATGTGGACCAAGAACAGTCTGTTCACTCTTAGTTAAGCTTGATTTTTCTTCTTTTCCTCCAATTATTCTACTATTTTTTAGAATCTTGTTGATACCCGTGGACTTTTCATGTCATGTCAGAGAAGACAAGTGCTATACCTCACCTTCTGCTTTATATTAATGTATGGTTCTTTCTTATTGTTTCCATAAAAAGTCAGACTCAGAAACCTGTTATTTTTATTTTAATTTAATCATATTTTTGGGGGGAGACTTACTCCTGGAGACAGAAAGAACCTAATGCAGTGGTAGCTTTCTTATCTTAGTAAACATTTTCCCAAACTCTGCCTGAAATTCTCACTTTGCTTTTCTTATATTGCCTGTAAACCTACTGATTTCAGATTCTACTTTGAAAAATGTGAAACTAGTTGGATCAATTATTTGTTAATTAATTCAGCAAACATTTGGTGAGCACTCTTTATGTGTCAAACACTGTGATATGTATGTTTTACATATGCTGAAGCAAGGAAAGTCTTTGTCCTGTGAAAATGTAGGCTAATGTGGAAGCCAAAGAAATGAACAAGCTGCTACAATAGTGTAAAAAAAAAAAAATGCTATGATAAACATTGTACAAAGTAGCCAAGGTACATATAGGGGTATAGGTGGGATGTACCATTCACCAAAATGAGGAGTTTAAGAGGAGGATCACATTTCCCATCCCAGCTACGGAGGAGGGATGATTAGCTCAGGTTTGACAAACTGAATTTGCAAGTGCTTATGGAAATGTTCAATAGACAAACGGTTATGTGGCTCCTCCTGAATTTAGGAGAAAGATCTGGCTAGAGATAGAGATTCAGGAAGCATCAGCTTATAAATAGCAGTTAAGCTGTGAGAGTAGATGAGGTCACTCAAGAAGAGTATGTAATGTGAAAATAGAAGAGGAAAGAACTGGGAGAAGGTAAATAATTCACACAGGTGTGGCATTGGAAACAGTAGAAGTAGGTCAAGAGGCAAAGGAGTGAAGTGATTGACATAGAGTCTGCGGTGGAAAAAGAGTGAAGGAAACACAAAATGGGTTTAACAGGCTAGAGAATGTGGGTGGCATTCAGAACTGGAGGTGCTAGTCTGGTTGAACAGTGGCTATATTGTAGAGATCTGGAAAAATGCGATGTGGCGGGAGTGGTGGTGGTGGGTATTTGAGTCTGATTTCAGAGATGTAGCAATTCTAACGTGTAATTAAACTCAAGGTGTGGTCTTGCGAGGTCAAGTACTATGAGACTAAGGGGGTTTATACATGGTCTTTTGCATGGAGATTAAAGTTCTCCAGAAGAAAATGGTGATATAAGTGCTAGAGTTTGAGATGAATGTGTAGTGAGGTCAGAGGCAAGAATGACAATGAGAGACTTAAGAAAGTATTAATGATTTAGAAGTAGAAATGGGAGAATTCTGCACACAAACAGAGGTTGAAAATACAGAACAGCTTCCATGCCAGATGACTGCAAGAAGTGGGGGCCTCAGGGAGAGAGACGCTTCCCTTTCTGCAGGGAAAGTAGAGACCATAGAAGGAAGGGAACCTCTTTGAATAGGTTGAGAAAAATAAAAGGGATTGTTTACTATCAAATGGAGCATGATAGCTAACAGTAAGTCGTAAGAAGGAGGACAGTGGGAAATCGGATTTGAGGAGCACAGTATGGAAGGGGATAGTTGATCAGAAGTATTTGCAATGTCGATAATGTCCAAGGATGGTAGTGGGATTGCTGGAACGAGGATGAAAGTTGGGTTAACACTGGTGCCTCAGGCCCATGTACAATGACCTTTGATATTCATTGTACTTCTATTGGGCAAGAGTGAAGTCAACTGAAATGAAGGAAACTTTGGAACTTTTGTTTCCCCCCAAGGGAGTAGTTTTACCCTCTAATCTAAAAAGCAACTCTCCTTCTAATAGGAATATCCACCAAAAAGTATTAAGTGTTAATCTGAAATTTTAATACCATAAACATTTTAAACATTAAGCACTTCTCAACTGTTAGCTTTTGCCATGCTCTATAACTGTGGTCATATAAAAATGTGCCTCTGTGAAAATGGTTTTCTAAGAGTTTTTATTAATTATAATTAATATCTACATATACAATATAATATTTCTTTCTAAAAAGATACATATGGTAGTTTCATAACAAGGAGGAAGAATTCTGTCAGTGTGAACACAGGGCTTATTTGATCTAAGTTGGCAAATCAGCAAAGAAGATTCTTCCTTGCTACAGGTTTAGGAAAGACTTAAAATAGTCATCAAAATTGTCAAGTCAGGAACATTTTTGTGCAGTATACAAAAGGTTCATTAGCCTACTCACAGTGATTTTGACATTGTCTTCTCTTTATCATTCAGACCTACTTCTATATCATCAGGTGAAGAGAAGTCAAAAATCCTTTGGGGGAAAACCCCAATTCTCTTGCAAAAGATTAGAGCTTACTCTCCAGAGAAACAGAGCTGAAGGTTCTTGAGCTAATGATGAATTCCCTGAGGCCACTTCTAGTTTGTTAAGTCTGACCCCTCGGGTTGGTTTCTGCAAATGTATCTACATGCCAGGGTTGGACATGCATGACTATATACTTTGGCTGGCACTGCCTTTAAAAAAAACCTTCTTGGAACTGGAGCAAGAATGTGAAGCCATTTATTACCAAACTGAAGAGAAAAAGGGTACTAAAAGGCACCTACATACAAAAGTGAACTTATTAAAAAACAAAACAAAACAAAAGACTTTGGAATTTACTGGCAATTATAAATACCTAGAAAAAGATGTATTATTTACAAAATCATGAAAATGTCATTGTTGATTTTCTTCATAAAAACAAAATGACTGCTAATTTATAGTACTTTCTTCATTAAAGTTTTGTTTTGTTTTCTTGGTGAGGGCAGGTATACATACCTAGAAAAATCTTAAGAGAATATGTTACCAGCAATCAGTTATTTGTGTTGTGAGAGCTGGGTCCTTGGATCCCCCGTGAAAGATTTGCATGGAGGCCCGATGCTCAGAGAAGGAAGACAGAACTGGACAATAAGTAGCAAACAAAAGCAATTTTATTAAGTAAAGTAGGCAGAGTAAAGTACACTTGGAAGAAAGTCCAAGTGGGCAGCTCCATAAAAATCGAGTGCACTGAGAAGTTGGATTCTGAGTTTTTATGGATCACAGTGTCTTTCTGTTCCTTCTGTTCCTCCTAACTGGAATGGTGCGAATTCCCAGCTCCTGCCTCTGAGCCTCCTACTTCTGGCCCTGGCATGCACAGTGTGTGTCCGTAGATGAGAAGTCACGGGCTTGTGCCCTGAAGATTTTGAGGGTAGGCACATGCTCAGTTAACTCATTTTGCCCTTACAAATTGAGTGCTCCCAGAGGAAGGTCATATAATGGTCGCCTGCAGTTAAGGGACTGTGAAGGAGCAAGGAGAGGTAAGGAAGGCATCAGTCGCCCCCGCCTGCTACATTGCCTGTCCACCTGGCTCTGACCTTGAGGAAAGGAGGGAGGCTCCAGAAGTCTGATAGATGCCTTGTTGCATACATTCTTCTGCTGAGCTGGTCTCAGGGCCTTGTTAACCCTTCATTATCCCTCTCCCTCTGGCTCATGTCTATCTATTTACCTACCCTGTCAAATACATAGGTTAGCCAAGAGTTACAGTTAGTCTACAGATACATTTTGTTAGGTCCATCTAGTAATACTTTAAATATATATCAATATATATTTTATATATTTATATATTATATATAGATATACTTTATATTACATGTATTTATATATGTTAATGTATACATGTTTTCATGAGCTTTCAGAAACCTGCCAGTTAAAATATCATAAATGAATAATTGGGTCAGTAGGTGATAAAGAATGGTGGGGAGAGGATTCAAGATGGCTTAGAAGGTAGAGGCTGTACATGCCTCCTCTAGCAACTACACCAAAATTATAACAAAACTACAGAGCAACCAGTATATGGAGTCACCAGAGGTGTGGCTGAACAGAGAAGCCTAACAACTAGGTCACCTCAAATAACAGGTCACCTCAAAATGGTAGAAGGGGCGGAGACGCATAACAGCCTGGTTCCACAACCATGTGTGGTGATCAAGAATCAGAAGGGCTGTCTTGCTGCAGAGCCACCTTCCCGACCTGAGGAGCAAGGGGTCCTGGCCACACAATGAGCTCCCAAGGCCAGGGTTCCATGCCGGGAAGAGAAGTCCCCACAACCTCTGGCTGTGAAAACCAGGGGAGGATGTGGCTGAGTGAGATGGAAGCCTGCAGGATGTGGAGATCTTTCTCTTACAGGGCCCATTCTCATCCTTACTCACTGACTGACTCACTCACTCTGAGCTCAAGCAGCTGCTTGAGGGCGCCAGGGACACACGGGGAGGCACTGAGCTGACAGGCTTCAGGGTGAGGGCTGGAGGGGCAGCTTGCTCACAGACAGAGGTGCAGGCAGAAGCCATTGTTACTCTGTTGAGCCCTCCTCACTTTCATACTGCAGACACAGGCATCATCAACCTGGATATCACAGGTCGCTCTGCCCAGGGGATTGTCTTAGACTTCGCCTCTCCCAACTTGTGGGCCCACTCAAGCTGCTTCCAGTGATTTATTCCATCATACAAATGGGTTGTTGTGACTCCTGCTGCAAATGTTCATAAAATCTCTCAAAGGCTCACAAAAACCAGAAAAGGAGCATTTGACCTTGGTGTGCCCTGTACCTCTTGCCGAGCAGCTCCAAGCCTTGCACCAGTAACAGCTGGCCTCAGTTTGTGTCATCCCCTCCAGGCACCTATAAGCTCAGCACGTGTGGCAGCCATATGAAAATTGCTTGATGACTTTTACGAGGTGGCCCTGGAAGTGCCCAGTCTGCGGCTGAACTTGGCCTGCAGCTGGACCCCTCCCATGTCTGTGCCAAGGGGCCCCACAGCACACCTACTACATAAAGCCACTGTACTGACTGGGAGACTTAGGAGCCCTACCTAATACATAGAAACAGGCACAGGGAGGCAGACAAAATGGGGAGACAAAAAAGTATGTCCCCCATGAAAGAAAAGAACAGAGCTCCAGAAAAAGAATTCACCAAAATGGAGATAAGCAATCCACCAGATGCAGAGTTCAAAACACTGGTTATAAAGATGCTCAATGAAATTAAAGGAAGTGGAGATGAACTCAGTGAGAACTTTAACAAAGAGATAAAAATATAAAAAAGGAGAAGGAAAACAAAAGGGAGCCAGTCGGAAATGAAGAATACAGTAACTGAGATGAAGAGTATGTTAGGGGGAATCAACAGAGTGGATGAAATGAAGTGACACAGAGAATTGGGTAGCAGAGGACACCCAATAAGAACACCAACAAGAAAAAATAATGTATAAAAAAGTGAAGATAGTTTAAGAAGCCTCTGGGACAATGTCAAGTGTAACAATATTCACATCATAGGGGTATCTGAAGAAGACAGAGCAAGGAATTGAAAACCTTTTTGAAGAAATAATAATGGAAAACTTCTCTAACCTTGTGAGGGACATGGATGTACAACCCCAGGAAGTTCAGAGAGTCCCAAAGAAGATGAACCCAAAGAGGCCCACACCAAGACATATCATAATTAAATGTCAAAGGTTAAATTCAAAGAGAGAATCTTAAAAGCAGCAAGAGAAAAGCAATTAGTTACATACAAGGGAATGCCCATAAGACTGTCAGCAGATTTCTCAACAGAAACTTTATAGGTCAGAAGAGCTTGGCACAAAATATTTAAAGTGCTGAAAACCCGGGACATACAACCAAGATTACTTTACCCAGCAAAGTTATCATTTAGAATCAAAGAGCAGATAAAGAGCTTCCCAGACAAGAAAAAGCTAAAGGAGTTCATCACCACCAAGCCAGTATTACAGAAAATATTGGAGGGACTTCTTTAAGAAGAAGAAAAAAATAGGTAGCAAAAGTCTAAATAAAGAATGGCAATAAGTACATATCTATCAATGAGTACTTCAAATGAAAAAGAATTAAATGCTCCAAACAAAAGATAAGGTGGCTGAATAGATAATAAAATAAGACCCTACATATGCTGCCTACAAGAGACTCCCTTCAGATTAAAAGACACACACAGACTAAAATTAATGGGATGTAAAAAGCCATTTTGTGATGGACCTAGAGGGTATTGTGTTGAGTGGAATAAGTCTGACAGAGGAAGACAAATGCCATATGATTGCACATATATGTGGAATCTAAAGAGCAAAACAAACAAACAAACAAAAGAAACAGAAACAAACTCATAGATACAGAGAATATTTTAAGGATTACCAGATGGGAGGGGGTTGGGGAGTCTCTGGAAAATGGGAAAGAGATTAAGAAGTACAAATTGGTAGTTACAAAATAGCCATTGAAATAGAAAGTATAGCACAAGGAATACAGCCAATAATATTGTAATAACTATGTATGGGCACTAGATTTATTGGGGTGATCACTTTGTGAGTTATATAGATGTCTAATCACTATATTGTACACCTGAAACTAATATAGTATTGTACACAAACTATAATCGAAATATAAAAAATTATTATTAATTAAAAAAAGAATGGTAGGAACTATGGATAAAATGGAACATTTAAAATAATTTCAAAAATAAATTATTACTAGCTGGACCAAATAAAATGTATCTTTAGAATAGATTCATTAAAAGCATCAAATGTGTACCAGGTATACTGTTATATGACCCATGTAACATAGGGAAGACAGATGGCACTATCAGTTCTGGAGAAGCTTATATTGGTAATAGATGGAATTAGTCCAGGTAGAAATCTTAATTTGTGATTCTATTTAAAAGTCAAATTATGTGTGGGAATAAAAAGTAGATTCAGAATATAGGGCTAAGTCTCCAAGGAATTCAGTGTTTTTCTCATTTCTCCTGATATCTGATAATGGAGTGTATGTCATCAGAGGTCAAATCTTTAGCTTTGTGGAAGAATAGGAGTTGAATTATTGTTAATGCCATGTCTCAAAATAAAATAAAAAACCTCATTACTTGAAATTATGGAAAGTCTTCAATAATCGATATAAAATGCAGATAATGTGAAAGAGGATCTTTGCCCAGGAGCATCTTCTAAGAGTCTTCAAAGAATATTTCCCCAATTATTTTTATATATTCAGCTATTTGTTGATAGAACAATTTTTTGAAAAATAAATTTATTTATTTAAATTAGTTTCATGTATACAGTACATTGGTTAGACATTTATATTGTTCATAAAATGATCCCCCCAATTGCTCCCTCCCTCCCCTCGCCCTCCACTTAGCCATCATATTTGATAGGATGATTTTGACTATAGTATAGAACTGTTCCTAAATAGTGGCATTTGATTAATCGGGTCTCATCTGTGTGGGTAGAGTAGTGGTATGGAAACTTTCTAGTCTGAATATAACTGTGGTAAGTAGAAGCTTCCTAGTATTTCTGCTACGGAATTTTCTACTTTCTGTTTTGACTCCAGGAATTAAATGGTGGACAACCCAAAAGACTTTGATCAAAACTGTGAAGCAAAGTTTATCCTTGGTTCATTAAATAATATTTCTTTAACCTTTTTTTTTTTTTTTAAAGAGTATCTGTTATATGCCAAGCAAGGGATGCATAGCCCTAATGCTAATGGACCTAATATTCTAATAAGGGAATCAAATAAATAACTATAAATTTTGGTATGCATTATGAAGGAAACAAATAAGGGGAAGAGATAAATGGGAAACATTCAAGCTAGGATCTAAAGATGAAAAGGAACTTGAGTTCAGAAAGATCTTAGTGGGCCCAAGAATCTGAGATAGGCCAGTGAAGTCAGAGCTCTGTAATCTAGGAGGAGAGAAAGTAAGATGAGGCTAGAAAGAGAGTATTGGTATCTTCCTACTTGTGATTTCATCTCTCTTCCTGCCTTCCATGACCAAAAGCAAAGTGCATTGTCATTCATTTATTTATTCGTTCAATATGTAGATACTATTCCAGGTGCTTAGAATATGGCAGAGAACCAAACAGACAAATTCTTGTTTAAATATCTCTTCCATTCTAGTAAACACCAGGACATTGATTTAATTTTGTCTTTTTACAATGTATAATATGAAAGTTCACTAAGTGGATGGAGAGAGATAAAATTAGGACAGGAGTTGAGAAAAGAAGGAAAAGTATTGATATAGGAGGTCAGGGAAGTTTCTATGATGAGGCGACTACTTCTTAGCCTTTCAAAATAAAAATTAAAAAAACAAAGGAAAAGAAAGTTAATTCGATGGCCAATAAGGTATTACTCAAGTGGCCTAAGATGTTGCCTGTCCCTAGAGTATTTTATTCAATACTTGACACAGCAGATTCATTTGCTCTCTAGTTGTGATTGGATTGCAAACTAGATGGTAAATATGTGTAAGAATTGGAGGAAGACTCCTGGAGAAAGATAGGATCTGAGCTAAACCTTTAAAGGAGGAGTTAAATTTTGACTGATAGACAAGGGAAAGAATGATATTTCAACCTAAAAAAATGACTTGAACGAAAGCCTAGAGGTATTGAAGTACCTAGTGTGCTTATTGCAGTAAGGTAAAGGAGATTGTGTTTGTTTTTTATTACAGTGAAAAGAAGGAAGAGTACATCATTCTTAGTCTAGTCAGAAAACACACAGCACTTTATATTTTTTATAAAGAGGAAATTTAATGCAGAGGATTGGTTACATAGGAGATGAAAGAGCTAGGAAGTCAAATAGAGGTGGTGAGGCAGCTCAGAGTTTAACAACAGCAGGAAGCTACTACCTCTTCTCCCCTAGGGTTGGAAGGACAAAGTGTTGTTACCGGAGTCTGAAATCTGGGACCATCTTGTGGGAGCAGGAATCACAGTAAGCCTGTCCTACAGGAGCTAGGTCCATGAAGAAGAACATGTTCCATGGGAGCTAGAAATAACGAAGAGATATAGTCAGTGTTAAAGATGGTGACCTGAAGCAGAGAGAGAAGTACTCTGGCTTCTTCCCACTTCCTGCCTTCTAGTATCTGGCCAGGACTCTCACTGGCCAATTTCACCAGAAACTGAAGGACAAGGGAGCTTGGGAAATGTAGTTTCCTGGGATAGAGAGCAAAGGGAGAAGGGTAGGGTATGGATCTGAGAGCAAACGGACAAATTGCCACCAAGGGAGTAAGAGGAGCCAAAAAAGGAGGACAAGGCGGTCCTGATTATAGGAGATTGGGGCTGGAAGGGAGGGGTAATTAGAAACAAACCGTAGTATCCTTTGGTGAGTTAAGGAGTTTGGGCTTTATTTTTTAGCCACAGGAAGCCATAGCAGGATTTTTAAAAAATTAATTTTTATGAGTTTTTAAATTATAAAAGCAATATATGTTCATTATAAAAATATTCTAACAGCATGGAAATGTGTAATATAAGAGTAAAAAGTAAAGTTTCTTGATTTTCTTTATGATCACCTCCCCTCCCATCCCACTCCCCAGAGGTTACAAGTTTCGAATACACCATGCAGACACCCTCTAAGTATATATAAACACCACCACCATCACCACACACACACACACACACACACACACACACACACACACACTGCTATTTTTCTCTATATGTATAATATGACTCATTTATTACTTATGTACACATTTTATATACCCCTTATATATATTTTAATATGTATATGTTATATACAATGAATACATAAATGGAGCATATTATGCCTATTTTTACCATTATTCAACTGTATAATGTTGGATTCATAGTAAATATTCTGTTCTGTCATTTTTTTCCCACTAAAAATACATCTTGGATATTTTCCATGTCAGTACATGCAATATATAATCTACCTTTGGTTTTATTAATGGCCGTATAATAGTCTAGTATACAGATTTATTTAACCAGTAATTTGTTGATTGGCATTTAGACTGTTTCCAGTATATTGTTCTTATGAATACTGTTGCAATGAACATCTTTATATATAATCTTGCATTTTTGCAAGTATCTAGAAATAGAATTGCTGGATAAAAAAAATGTACATTTATCATTGAAAATATATTATCAAATTGCCTTTCAAAACCAGTGCACCAAACTATGCCCCTTCTAGTAGTGACTCAAATTATTTCTCCCACACCTTCAACAACATGATTATTACAAATAAAATTTTAGCTAATCTGATAGGTGCAAAGTGATATATAATTGCTTAACATTTACATTTATTTTTATTAAAAATTAAATATTTCCCCTATATTTATTAGTCATCTGTATGTCTTTTGTCCTTTTTCCTACTGAAAGATCAGCTCTTATTGATTTTTAAGAGCTCTTTGTGAAATTTGGTCCTTAGACTTTCATTTGTGCTGCAAATATTTCTCTGTGTTTGCTATTTGTCTTTTGATTTCATACATTTTTCCTCAAACATTTGCCTTTAATAACAGTTAGAAATTTGTAATGCCTTCAGCATCTTTTTTTCATTCTAGAAAAAAATCCCCCAATATTATACATATATAGAAGTTTAGTGCATGGTAAAAAAAGCATTTCAAATTAGTGAAAAAAGGTATATTATTAAATTATGAATAACTATTTTTAAAACAACCTGGCAACTACTTAGAAAAATAAAATAAAATTTCTAACTCACCTCATCTCAAATTCTAAGTTGGTTAAAGATTTAAATCTAAAGAATAAAAATAATAGAATAAAATTATGTATGAATATTTTTATAATGTTAGGGGATTTAGAACAATTTATATGTTCCTCTTTTTGTATGAATCCTATATTATTTTACATACAATGGCTTTATTATTTTTATTTTCATACCTGGTAGAGCTGGTCATCTCTGATTACTTTCATTTTTAGCTTGTTACTCATACATTATTATACATGCATTCTTATGGAAGTTTTCTGAATAGAAGACAACTACTCAAAATAGTAATGATGTTGATGATGATAATACATTTATTCCATGTTTATAAAGTGCCAGATCCTGTACTAAGTGCTTTAATATTATTGGTCAACTTAATCTCTGCTGTGTTATAAATGCTTTTATTACCATTTCCATTATGGACTTGAGAAACTGAAAGAGTGAGTTGCTTATCCACTTATCTTCTTAATATTTCTTAGTTTAATTTTCCAGGATAAGGCTTCATCAACTTTTCAGATAAGGACATGTCATAGGTCACTATCCTAGCTATGGGTTGGCTCCTGTTCACCTATAGTCAGGTAAGGTTACAGTATCTTGGAACAAAGCAGAGCTCTCTAGCTGGGACAGTGGTGGGAAAAGCACCATGGCTGATATATTTGGTACCTCCCATGAATTACACATGTGGGCAGTGCTTTCCCTGTTTCCTTTAATGTCTGTTCTTGGGAAAGAACCCCATATCTACTTTGGGGTTCTGAATATGAGCAAATGAACATCCTTGAAACTTCTTGGGAGCAGAATAAACCTGTCATTAGAGGCACAAGTGAATTCATATGGGATCAAGGATTTTTGTGATATCAGTATAACTAAAAAATATTTAATAAGTTCACTAAATTTCTGGGCAGTCAAACTTACCAATGAGCTTCATCTGGCTAGCCTATCAAAAGACTAAAATTTTAGGTTTAGTAGTGGATGTGACATTAGGGTAAGTAGTTGAAGCATTTGAGAAAATATAATAGATATAACATATGCTGAAAATAGATGGTATTCACACCCTGAGAATGAAGTCTTTATTATCATCATATGAAATAAAATGCTTTTCTGTAAGTCTGCCAAAGAGAAACCTCATTGTTTGCTCTAAGAGAACACTCCATTAATTCTGTAGTGTGGAAAGGGAGTTGGAGTTTTACATTTGTCTGTGAAAGTCTCAAATATTTATGCATAACACTGGTAGATTTTTAGGTATTAGTATTACATGTTATTTTTGAGAGCTAAATCAAAATTCAACTCTTGAGGGAATCTAAGAACACCTGGATCTTTTAAGATCATTAGGAATTAAATAGTTTTCCAACAGAGTCTCTGGCTTACTTTTGAAAGTTTTCTCTGCTTTTTTGGCTTATTATTGTTCTTTCTTTCGAAAGACGTAAATCTCCCACTGAAAAGAGATCTAAATGCTAGCATATTAGAGGGCTTGAATGTCGTTTTTACCAGGACAGCAAACTGGAGGAAATGATATATAACAGAGAGTAGAAAATCTCATATTTGGGTGATTGTTTAATACTTCCACTTTATTCAGATTCTTAGGAGCTACTGCAAATTAAACGTAAAAGGAAAGCTTTGGGAACTCATCAACTAAATACTGATGTTGATGAACAACACCTGTCATGCTCTCTCTTGTAGCTAAGTTATTTGTGCTTTTTATCCCCTTATTAGACTCTAAGATCCTTGAGAGTTGTATCTAAGTCATCTTTTTGACCCCACGGTGTTTCATTTAGTATTCAATAATCATTGTTCCAAAATGGAATTTTACTTAAAGACAAAATCTTCACTATATTAAGGAAACTAGAATCCCATCAGCACAGAACTCTGAAAAATGCACAAAGTAAACACAACATGATCTGGGGAAAAGGCTGTCTTAGTGTGACGAGCTCTTATTACATTAAAGTAATATGTGGTTGTTTCAGTATCCATTATTGAACTTTTCTAGATGAGGAATATCTCAGGCAGAACTCTCTAGGAGAGCTGTGGAAACAATCTAATATAAAGCATAACCTGAGGGCAGGCTACCATCTTACTATGCTGGGTAGAAGAGAGAAAAACTGAAAAAACAAATGAAAAGCCTCATATAGTTTTTATCTGACACTCTCCTCTTCCTTCTTTCTATCTTCTTGGAGAGCTCTTCTCCCCTGAGAAAAGTTATCTTTGCAGCCCCTTTCCTTACATTATCCAGTCACTGGTTTCAAATTTTCAGAAGGTTGTGGTATTTTAAAATCTGCTAATACTAAATTACCTAAGGTATCAAGCAAAGAGAAGTTAATAATCTTAAATTAAGACACTTAAAACCACCTGTAGAAAGAAGAAAAGACCTTTTGGGCTTGGTAAAACTGTAAAATAGTAATCAATATCATATCATTTTTTAAAAAATGATTCTATTGCTATTAAATACTTTTTCTTTTGTATATGACTCATTTATCACACAGAATTCAACAAAATTGATTGGATCAGATAACCTCATTTAAAAAATAACAACAGGAAGAAACTAAAGCAGGGAGAATGTAACTCATTTGTTCAGAATTACTTTTGTTTAAAATTAAGATGTGAGATTTTTTTTTTTTTACTCAGCATTTGCAATAAAGAACCAAGCCTGAGATGTGACCAGTAGAACAGAGGCATAATATATTAGTACCAGAGTTTAGTTCAAGAATAGAAAAAGAAACATCCAGAAAAAATAGAAAACAGTAATTACTATATTAATTTTTTTCTCCTCAAAAGAGATTAATCTTAGCTTAAAATCTACCATGAGGTTGGTTTCGGGAAAGACTGTGCATCTACAGAAATCTGTTGATTTCATGGAGTTGTTGTCAGAACTGAAATGGTTTATTGAAATACCTGATGGATGTTCCTTAAAGAACAGAACAGATTGCCATCTGGTGTTATTACACAGAGGTTATACCTAAAAGCAAGATAGATAAGCTGACTTAATAAATTCTTGTTGACTCTTCTGATATTAAGATTCAATGATAGGGGCATTGATATTACCTGCTATTGTCTCTGATTTACTTTTTCTTAATATAAAAGTTTTACTGAGATATAATTCATATAATTCATGAATAATTCAAAAATCATATAATTCATTTAAAGTGTGCAATGTTAGTACAGTCACAGAATTGTATAACCATTATTATAATCAATTTTAGTACATTTTCATCACCTCAAAAATAACCCCATAACCATTAACAGTCACTACCCATTTCCCTCTGCTTCATTACTGGCCTAGGTAACCACTAATCTACTTTCTGTCTCTATAGATTTGCCAGATCTGAACTTTTAACAGAAATGAGATCATGCGATATGTGTCTTTTGTGATTGGCCTCTTTCACATAAACTTAGCATAATGTTTTCAAAGTTCATTCATGTTGTAGCATATATCAATACTTCCTTCTCTTTATTGATGAATGCTATTTAATCGTGTACCACATTTTAATCCATTCATCAATTGGTGGATCTTGTGTTGTTTCTAATTTTTGTTTATTATGAAATATGCTGCTATAAACATTTTATACCAGTTTTTATGTGGATATAGGTTTTCATTTATACTTAACAATGGAATTACTGGGTCATAAGGTAACTCGATGTTTAATCTTCTGAGGAACTGACAGACTGTTTTCCAAAGCGTCTGTACCATTTTACATTACCACCAGTAGTGTATGCGAGTTCTGTTTCTCCACATCCTTGACAACATTCATTTTTCTCTTTTTGATTATAGCATCCTAGTGGGTAGGATGTAGTATTTTATTGTACATTTGATTTATATTTCCCTGATGGCTAATGATGTTGAGCATCTTTTCATGTTTTTATCGATTATTTAATATTTTCTTTGGAGAAAAGTCTGTTCAGATTCTTTGTTCATTTTTAAATTGGACTTTCAATTCTAGTCCTTTGATCAATAGGTTCATTCTTATACCAGTACCACCTGGTCATGATTACTATACCTTTGTGCATATTACGTTTTGAAATCTGTGAGTCCTCCAACTTTGTTCTTTTTAAAATTGTTTTGGTTATTCTGGGCCCCTTGCATTTCCATATAAGGATCAGCTTGTCGATTTCCACAATAAAGGGTCAACTGGGATTTTGATGATGATTGTGTTGATTTGGTAGATCAGTTTGAAGAGTACTGCCACCTTACCGATATTGTCTTCTGATCCATAAACATGGATGCTTCACCTTTTATTTAGAGCTTTAATTTCTTTCAACAATGTTTTATAGTTTCAAAGCATAAGTTTTTCACTTCTTCTGTTAAATTTATTTCTAAGTATTTTATTCTTTTGGATGTTACTGTAAATAAATTTTTCTTCATTCCATTTCTAGATTGTTTATTGAAAATTTATAGACATATAATTAATTTTTTGTATATTTGATTTACTTTTGCTCTGAGGTAACACTTATGCTGGTAACAGAAAACAACTATAAGAAATACTGTTGTTCTAAATGGATTATGCTAGTGAGATAGAACATTATAACCCAAGCAGTGGCTATGTTTTGTCCTGAAGACTGAAATATCTCATTGAAAAGCAGATGCATAATGCAAAGGTATTTAAACATACCACAGATGGTTTTTGATGCTCAGGCATCCCTGGAAGTTGAATAGCATTGTCTATTCTATACGTACTTAATTTTTTCCAACAATAGCTAATAATTAACTAACTACTGGCACCTCAATTCTCTTCCTTCAGGTCTTAATGCAGATGCCAATTCCCAGAAAGCCTTTCCTGACCCATTTATGTATGGTTGTCCTCCTGCATTTATTTGGTAACACATCACCTAATTTATTTCCTTAATCACACATTACAATCTATAATCGTCTCATTTGTTTACTGTCTCCACTATACAGAGAACAAGGACTTTCCCTGTATTTGTTCACTACAGAATCCCCAATGACTAATTTTTGGTGCACAAGTGAATAAATGATCTCCCACTACAAAAACATAACCTAAACAACTACTAAACATGTGAAGCAATAAACAACTGACACCGATGTCACACTTATCTATGCTTTTGATGTACAACCAAAGAAATTGTAGAAATATGAATATGATGGCTCAGAAAGACTCACTCATTAGCTAAATGCCTCAGCTCCTTACATGAGCCTCAAAGTTGAGCTCGAAGTTGGTTTCCCACAAAAAGTGATCAGTTAGTACATACTATGAACCTTCAGAGTTGCCCTTCAATAGTTGAACTCCTGGATGTCAAATCTGCAAGTGTCCACAATATACTTTGTGACTGCCTCAGAAAGGTTCATGAGAAGATTTTAAAAGAAAAATCTGAGTACATTTAGTTCCTAGTAATTCTAGTTGTCACAATAGCAGTCATTTGATAATATTTAGTCCAATTAATTTGACACGCCAAAATCTTTCATTTTGTTTGGCAGTTTCTATATCTAGATCCGTGTAACTTCAAAACACTCTCAAGGCAATATTTGGTAGAGACAAATATTATAAGAATTCAAAATATGCTCTACATATTTCACTAAGATAAATATAAAAATTTAAGGAAATTTCAGGAAAAGGGAAAGTAGCTTTCAGTTATGAATTATCAGTATATTTCACTTGGATTTGCAGAAACAGAAGATTTAAATTAGAGGGCAAGGCCACTAACAAAATGATAAGCTTTTACTGAACTTTGTAGGCAAGCTGATGGTAGTTCTTGCTTGCATAAATCCTATGTTAATTTGGATTGCTGGCTCCATTTTCCTTCTAAGAAGAGAAAAGGTCAGGAAGGATATCAATCATTCATCAGTGATAAACCTTGGAAGAACTTGAACTCTGGTGTTGTAGAAAATTTGGAAAGCCAAGTCGATTTAAGAAAGTTTTCCTAAACAGTATTTTATCCAGATTGATTAGGGAACATAATTTTTCTTTAAAAGCGAGGCAGGAAAAATACAGCCAGGAGATTTAATTACTCTGTCTCTGAAAGAATTCTGAATTCCAAAGATTTCACATGGTTCCTGGCACATAAATGTTTGATAATCACATTGAAAGAGAAAAGACAATATCTTGAAAGTAAATTGGGTACTTTTAGCCTTGACCTCATGTTGAGAATGACTTCAAGTGGAAATGGGAGCTGTTTGGAGGCCTAGCTTCATAAAGGACTCTGGAGTAAGTGCCGTTCTGGCTATTATTTCTTTCGTCTATCCAAGACTAGTCAATGTTACAGTTGTACTGCCTGTCCTAACCTAGTGAATAGAGTAATGCAGTTTCTTCCGTATCTTACAATGATACCCTTTTTTCCTATGTGGATTTAATGTAGGGAGGAGGCAAGAGAACTAAAAGTTAAATCCAGCTATTTTCAGATACTGCAGTATGCCGATGAGCCCTATGGCCAGACCATGAGGAAACCTACAGAACAGAGGAAGATTTCTGCTGGGATTTCTAACAAACCGCAAACCTATGCCACGAAGGGAAAACAGGAAAATAGAATCTTTAAGTCGCACCCTACACAAAATAAAATCATTTATTCCCTATGGCTAAAACCATGGGGAACTTATGGATCAATGGCTAGAAACTGCCAGCAGATCTTTCATGCTACATAGTCGTCTTATCTTTTCACGCTACATACTCTTATCCTTTCACACTGTATGCCCACATCATAAAAAGAAAATGGGTAAACAAAGCCTTTAAACTGTAATTCATAGAAACTAAGAATGGTCTATAAACTGAATGTCCTGAACACTCGAGGTCTCTCTCACTGTCTTTGTCTCTCTGTCTCTCCCTCTGAGTCTCTCTCAAGCTCTCTCACTTTCTGCCTTTAGAGGAGACCATGCTCTGTCTATGGAGCATTACCATTTCTTTAATAAACTTTCCTTTTGACTCTAAATTTGGAATACATTTGAATTTTTTCCTATATTCAGTCAAGAACCCTTTTTTTCTCTCAGTGCAGGGCCACTTGAGAAATTTTCCCTGTTCTGCAACAGTTTGTTTGGTTTTCTTCTGCTCTATTGATGTTGGATATAGGGAGGACCTTGAAACCAAGGTATGAACTGAAGGCTTAAAATGTCAAGAATTTCTAAAGAAGAAATAATGTGGACCTCCCAAGAGAAGCATCCCTAAATTAAATGTTGAGGTGGGCTGATTTCTTCTTGATAACAACCCTGGTTGTTATGAATATGGGAAGGGGCAGGGGAAACAGGAAGAAGGTTGTGAAACATTGCAGTGGAAGAAGGTGTTGCTTATATAATCCTAGTGGTTCATAATTTATCTCTTTAAGCCAGGTAGGAATCATTTTCAACTGAGCTCTGTGGCACTTTGGAAATTAAGGTTTCAATAATTTCCTAAAATTCTGCAAACCTGATAGTTTTGTTTTCTTTGTTTTGTTTAGTTTTGTTTGGTGACCTTACACAAAAACTTTATTAGATCACAGCAATTGAAAAAGATCTTGGAATTGCACCAAATGCTTGGCCCTCTTCCAGGTCATTTTAATTCCAATCAGAACACAAGTACACTGAGAATTCAGATTCAAATAACTAATAGTAATCAGAAACCCATATCCTCTTGTTCCCAGAGGAATCCTCATCACCCATTCTGATATGCACTATAAGACTTTCTCTACAACCTTAGATAGCCAAAACTTGCAAATGCTTCAAAAGATAGCAAAAACTACCTGGGCATATTTTTCTCATGGAACAAGCCAGTAAAGAAAGACTTGATATTAAATAACCTTAAGCAAAATACGGCCCATCACTTCTCCCAGATCTATAGTTGAAGAGCCCTGGCCTTGACATTTTAACGAATGGCCTGGGGCAGAGAACAATCCTCAGGCTGCAGCACTTGCTTCTTGAGAAGGTGCATGTGCAAGGTTCTTAAGAAAAGGTTTCCAGGGAAACCATATAACTTCTAATCTTTTTTCTTAAAGGTATTAAGCACTAAGTGTGCCTGCTAGCACTTGAAGTTATCATTTGAAGGAGCTGCTGAGGAAGAATATTTGCATGAAACACACCCACATAGCCAGAAATCATTTTCATGCTTCTTTCACTAAATGTCAGCTGCATGTTCAGCTGGGTAGAGCTAAATGACCTGGGTTCATTTATGGGGTCAAAGATAGGTATAAGTAACTCCACTTGGTTGAATTGCTTTTCTTCCCTGTTATCGTGATGGTTACTAATGAATGATACTGTTGTTCAGACTGAGTAGTTGTGACTTACCACATATATACTGTATACATTAGACCGTGTAGAAAATGTAAATATCATATATATATCTTTATATATATATGTTAATATACAGAGAAATATTAGATCAAGAAAACTTAGCCAAAGTCTTCTTATACCTACATATCTCCATTCATAGCCAAAGACTTTCAGAAACTTGGCCTCTTACCCTGCTCATGTTTCCAGTGTAGTAGGGGTAAATCCTGGCAGCGATGTCTTCACTATGTGACTGTACCTCCCTGATCATAACTAACTGGCCTTGAGGAGGACAGCTGACCAGAGCAGAGCCAATCATAATCTTCAATGCAGTAAAGATGCTGGAGGTTTAAACTAGACTATTGAGACAGCATAGGGACTTGAGCCCAGGGCTAAAGGAATGTTGGATGGCCAGAAGGCAGGCAGGATAGGTTGGCCACCATCCCATCACGTCCTACAAAAAAACGCAGAAGTAGCTGATTATTATCTTCCTCTTAACCACTTACTTCTATACAGACGTTGAAACCACTATTTACTTGTGCAATCGATCAAGGTTTGGCTGCTATACAACCTTCCTGGGATGGCGATAATGAGCCATCTGCCATCTTGTCCTCATAGCGCAAGCCCTAACATAGTCATCAGGTAAGGTAGCCTTAAGGGGAGCCTGCATATTTTCAAAAAGCCAGCTTTTTGGTGCAAGCCCACTTATTCCCCAGCTGATAAAAGCTGCCAAGCAAAGCCAGCCCTGTCAGTTTGGAGGATCTTCCTTTTCATTTTCTCTGTGCTGTCACTGTTGTGCTGGAGCATAAGCTTAATAAAATCTGTCTGGAAAATCTGCTGGGATTTCCTCTATATTTCTATTTTGGCAGACCCAAGAAACCCAATGCCATAACACTGTCATCCCAGAGGATAGCTGAGAGTCAGCCCTGCTTAGTTCCTGCTCCACTAACAAGAGAAAAGTTGGGAAGTGAGAGGTTTAAGTGCATGTAAGAGAAAGGTAAAGGGGAAGAGAGAGAGAGAGATTGGAAGGGCTTTTGATGTTTTTTTAGTTCCTTGTTCTTCATTTGGGAGGCTTTGCTGTAGTTCTTGATCTAAGATTTAGTGAGATAGATTATATCCTTAAAACAAATCCCACTATGTTCTTAAGTTAGAGTGGTTTTCTGTTTTTTTTTTCCAACTGAAAGACCCCTTATAAAACAACTAGTTTTGCTAGAATCAGATTTTACCATGTTTCTTTCCAAATAGTCTGGTTTTGTGGGTTGTTGGTTTTGTGATTTCTGACCTGCTCGGTGCTGTGGTAGATGTCCTTCTCGTGGTACCACAAGAATGTTGACCTCCTGCACTGGCCATTTGAGCAGTCAGTATATGACTGTAGCCACAATCTTTGCAGAGAATGTTGGTTGGGTGAGCCACACAGAAAAGCTGCTCCATAATCATGTGCTGAGTTCTGGTGGGATTGTCAGTGAGATTTTTTACAGAAGTGACACTGAGCAGACTGACCAGTGGAGATTAAGAATTTTTCCTGGGAGGGAGACTCCTAGGTTTGGGGTCTTCTGGGTTCAGAATTATAGAACGGTAGATATGGAAGAAGCCTTATGCAAAGTCCAGTTCCTACTTTCCTTTGTCTAGATAAGAATCATGAAGCCAGGCAGCTGCCGGGTTTGCTTTGGGGTGGAGCCAGGGCTCCCACCTCCATAATAGTGTTGTTTCTCCAACCCCATTCTGCCTGTAGCACTTTCTTAATGAAAGGAGGTTTTAGAATCCTGGTTAAGGGAGGAAAATTTTTTTCTCTTCTCTTTTAAAGTCTCTGGCTGGGCCTAGGAATTAAATTGATATAGGATAGATTAACAGGAGAAAAGCATACAAGTTTTATTAAATTTTTACATGTACATGGGGATGTTCACAAGAGAATGAAGACCCAAAGCAGTGACCAGTACAGAAGTTTTAGACAAAGAGATGATACATTTTTGAAGAAATGAGAAGACAAAGGGGTTTGGGTTAGGGTTAGGGGCAGTAATTGTGGGGAAGTGAGTAGGAAATATGTGGAGGAGGGAAGCTAGTGGAAGAAGAGGGGTATTTTAGTATGTTTGTATGTTCGTACAGATCTATGCAGAATAAATCCAACCTTCTCTGCTCAGCTTCAAGACCTTTTATGATCTTGCCCATTTTAGCCTTTGCTTCCTCTCTTTTGCCATACAGCTGACACTACTGTTGTGGTGCTCTACTTGGTATATTTTACCCCGCCTTGCATTTCTATACCTTATTGCCTTTGTCTATGCCACGCCTACCCTCACTCCATCTGGAATGCTCTTATTCACACATTGAGACTCTATTCTTCAATTCCACAACCACATATTACCTTAATTAAGAAGTCTTTCCTGATCTCTTAGTCAGAATGAACTCTTGCCACCTTTACATTTTCTTGACTCTTTTTTATACCTCTATTATAGCACTTTGAAACCTGTCTTGCCTGTCTAGTTAAGAGGTCATATTTATATCCCTGTCCCTAATCCCAAGCCTAGAACAGAGCAGGTGTCAGTAGATATGCTCCAGCATGATTTTCTTCGATAGTCAAGTGTGAATGTGCTCATTCCCTCCACTAGATGGTGCTTATTTTTGTTCCCCAGCTCACCAAGCAGGCTGAGGGCCACACACACTGCAGACACTGAATCAAGTTCTGTTGAATAGAGTGGACTTGGTCTCACTTTGAAATGCTTCCATACTTTTTACAGTGATTTTTCATATAGGTTTTGGTGTTACTGAACCAGTTTTAACTACCAGTTTCAGCGAAGGGCTGTGATAGCTGTTCAGAGAGTGGGAGTTCTGGGCCTGGGACTGGCTTCCCTTAAATGCTTCTTGTAGTTTCCATTTGATGTGATGATTGCTTTTGAACTTGTATCTTTGAATAAACTAGAAGGTAGGAGGGAGAAAATGAGAAGAAAAAGTAAGCTAGCCACTTTATGAAACGGTTCAGTATGTGATCCCTTCTTTTCCTGTCATCATCCCCACCACCTGAGTGCCTGCTAGGGTACTTGGGCACAGCTCTAAGATGCATGAAAAAACAAGCTTACATGTAAAAGTGAAATTGTCTACATATGTATATAAACACATATGGGCATTAGTTATATCTTTGTATTTATATATACATGTCAAACTTTTTAGTCTGAATTTCTCTGACGAGGCTGAATGAGCAGACTTTGTACACATGGATTATTCTCAGGTTAGTGGCTGCAGCTGCTGTTTACAAATCCTGGTGATATTTTGTGACTTTGCTGTTTTTTGATTCAACTAACACTGATAAACAGTTACTCTGTGCCAGGCACTATGCTCGGTTCTTTTACGTATATTAATTACTTTGTCTTTTTTAATCTTCAAAACAACTTTGAAGTGTATTAGTTATCTAATGCCACACGACAAATTTCTCCAAAACTTTGTAGTCTAAAACCATAACATTTATTATCTCTTAGTGACCATGGATCAGGAAACTGAGCATGGCTTAGCTGGGTCCCCTGGCTCTGGGTCTCTCAGAAGGCTCAGCTTGGAAAGATACATATTCCCAACTCACTGACGTGGTTGCTTGCAGAATTCAGTTCCTATGTGCTGTTGGCCAGAGACCTCCTTGAGTTCCTTGCCCCAGAGATGTCTCCACAGAGCAGCTTACAACATGGCAGGAGGCTTCATCAAAGCTGAGAGGTAAGAAAGAGATAGCTAGAGAATGTTAATAAGTGACAGGCTTTTATAACCTAATAATATAAGTGTTGTAACATCACCTTTGCCAAATTTTATCTGTTAGAAGCAAGTTCGTAGGTCCAGTTCATACTCAAAGTGAGGGAATTATAGCAGGAGTCAAAGATCATTGGGGGTCTACGTACAACAGAGATAAATAGTATAATTCTCATTTTACAGATGGGAATTTTTAGAGAAAATTGAGATGCTGTTTGAAAAAACAGAGATGATGTTCATGTGTGTGTGTGTGTGTGTGTGTGTGTGTGTATGTGTGTGTGAGTATTGATGAAAATTCATGTCTTCAAGTAGTATTTCTCAAGCACAGATTGGTATATATTTTCAGCCTTTTTGTTGGTGTGACTTTACTTATCCACAGTCTATAGAAACTTGCTATGCAGTGTGGTCTAGGGACCAGCAGCTTCGGCTTCACCTGGGGCCTTGCTGGAAATGCAGAATCTTAGGTCTTATTCCAGACTATGGAATCAGAAATCTGCATCCCTGATGATTTGTGTGTGTGTTATAGTCTGAGAAATGCTGCTCCAGAAACTCTCTTTCTAAGGTTCTCCACTGACTTTAAGTGTTCCTGTTCTCTTCTTTCTGCGAGTGCTGCTAGTTCTTTGGCCTTCTGGTAGTGGAGAATGTTACATTCTAGCCCTGCACTATTTCAAAACCAGAGGAAATTAAGCCTCTAAAATGGAGGCTTCTTATTGCCTCCAGTCTTGTGTAAACAGCAATAAAGAACAATAATGCGCCTCTCTCAATATTCTAAGATAGAGTGGGAAACATTGGCATGGATTGTCATAGAGAGCAGACCATTAAAAATGAAAGTTGGTATTTGACTCTAGACTGAACTGCTGCAAATCTGTCCAGAAAGTGAGCCTTCCTGAATTATACCTTATTTGGGCAACATAGATGAATCTCAAAAGCATTATGCTATTCGAAAGAAGCCAAGCACAAAAAACCACATATTGTATGATTTCATTTATATGAAATTCCAGAAAAGATAAAACTAGAGTGACAGGAAGTATTTCAGTGGAGAGGTGGGAGGGAATTAACTAAAAAGAGGCATGAGAGAGCTTTTGTCTCTCATGGAACTGTTTTATATCTTGACCATGGTGGTAGATATATAGATGTATACATTTGTCAAAACTCATCATATTGTGCATTTAAAATGGTGAATTGTATATAGTGTAAATTAATCATTATTAAAGCTGATTGGTAAAAGTACATAGGAGTTAGTAGCCTTGTCAACTGATTCTGGTTCCTCTAACTTTCCTGAAGCCCGACACCCAGGGATTAATTTGCATTGATTAGAATAACCCATCAGAGAAGGATGCTATTTTAAAGATTTCTTTAGTATCTGATGTTGACATTGAGTAGAAATTATTTCTCCTTGAAGTCCTACTGGGAAGACAGCATACTTATAAAGTTGTTAAGATTGCCATCATTTAAAGTGGGGGTCCCCTAAGCCATGGACCAGTATCGGTCTGTGGTCTGATAGAATTGGGGCTGTACAGCAGGAGGTGAGCACTGGGTGAGGGAGAGAAGCTTCATCTGTATTTGCATTCATTCCCCAGAGCTAGCATCACCACCTCAGCTCCATCTCCGATCATCAGGCATTAGATTCTCATAGAAGCCCCAGTCCCTGGTGCCAAAAAGGTTAGGGACCACTGATTTAAAGTATTCCTGAAAGTCATATTCGAAGGATAATGCTATTAAATTTTTTGTTTTGGTTTCATGAGATTCTTCAGCCTTCCTTGAAAAGAAACATAGAAATGGTAGTTTTTATTTATTGAGCAATAACTCCAGGCCAGACAGTCTACTTAAGGCTTCACTTACATTATTTCATTTAATCTGCACCCCAATTCAGCAAATGAGGTACCACTGTCTTCTCAGTTTACAGAGAAGATAATTGAACCTTAGAGTTTTTCAAGTGACAGTACTTGAATTTGGGATAATCTAATGCCAAAGCCATTCAACTACTCCCTTTTACTGCCTCGCCTGTAACATCTGGCTCAGGCTCTAAAATAAGATTAACCTCTTGTTCCTGGCTTCCAGTCTGTACTGCATCGATAGCGTTACAAGCTTACTCTGCATTTCCACCATGATCTCTCAAGTCTCACTCCTTTAAATTTCAGTAAATTAAAGGACCCATCTGCCCACTAAAAGCCTACAAAATGTCTTTTTCCACTGTGAGCAATTATTGCCTAAGTAAGGAGTTGCTTTCAAAATGAAGAATTGTCTTTTCTGGTTTCCAGAACTATGAGTTGGAGAGAGCAGAGCCTGAAAGAGGTCAGGGATTTGGCAATGATTTGTAGCCAGGGAATTTCCCCAGTGGAAACCCTCAGTAGTCACAGGGCCAGTTACTTTGCAGCACAGGTGCTTGGTGATGAGGCAAAGGAATGGTGCAATGTGGGAGGTGCTAGGGACCAGTATGGCTTTGGCCACCTGACACATCTGGTGACTGTAGGTGCTGTTCAGCCACAAACCTTTCTCATGGCTGGAAATCGTGGACAAACTGCTGACTGCATCTCTGCAGACACTAGGGTCCTATTTTAACTATGAAGCGTAATCAAACGAATTCTGAGTTTGATTCTCTTGAGTATAAAACTTCTCAGATGGCTGTTCCTATCTGTGAGATAAGAGAAGTGCTGCTGAGGTGCTGCAAATGGATTCTAGATTCCTTGGTATGTCCCCATCCTCATTACTTCCTTCAAGTCAGATTGACAAGTGCATTATGAATCCAGGCTCAGAGCCCAGTAGATCACAGAAGGAAAAATTCTTACCAAAGCAGCAAGCAGTGAAATTTAATCCTCACTAATGAGTGAATGCTTAGGAAAAAACCTGACATTCATTAGAAGTGAAAATGAGGCCATTTGTATCTCCAAGGGGGGTCTTAACTGTGAGCTAGAGAGCTCAGCATGGCCACATGGGCTGTATGGGATGTATGATTTGTAGAGCTGAGAACTGGGCCAGGCAAGGCATCATTCACTGACGTGAATAGACAGCATTCCAGAAGGCCCTCCTTCTCCAAAGGCTTTGTCATCTTAAGGGATAGATCAGGCCAGCCTTAGATTATAACATCACAATCAGGAAGAGTCAGCAAAAGTAGGAAGCTTTGACATAGCCATTTTTATGCCAAAAAGTTCCAACAGCTTTGATGCCAGTGCTTGATAATTATTGACTTCACATGGTTATTTTTTGTTTGAGATACAAAATTTTCTGAGCTTTTAATGAGGTTTGGTGGAAGCTAAAGGATATAGTTATCATGCACACTGCATTTATTTCCCAAAATAAAAACATTTTTTCTTTGTTAATAAATTCAAATAACAGAGAGTCAAGCTTCCCAAAACCCACGAGAAAAAATAAATGCAAGGCAAAAAAATTACTATTAAAAAATTAATTAATTATTTAAAAATTTCTTTAAAAAATTTTTAATTACAGTTGACATTTAATATTCTTTTATATTAATTACAGGTGTACAGCATAGTGGTTAGACATTTATATAATTTATGAAGTGATCACCCCGATTAATCTAGTACCCACCTCTGGTATTGTACATAGTTATTACAATATTATTGACTATATGCCTTATGCTGTACTTTACATCCCCGTGACTATTTTGTAGCTACCAATTTGTACTTCTTAATCCCTTCACCTTTTTCATCCAGCCTCCAAACTCACCTCTCATCAGGCAACCATCAAAATTGTGTATATGCACCACAACTTCTTTATTCAATCTGCTATTCGTGGGCACTTAAGTTGCTTTCATATCTTGGCTATTGTAAATAATGCTGCAGTGAACATAGAGATGCATATATCTTTTTGAATTAGCGTTTTGGTTTTCTTCGAATAAATACTCATAAGTAGAATTGCTGCGTCATAAGGTAGTTCTATTTTTAATTTTTTGAGGAACTTCCAAAATGTTTTTCATACTGGCTGCAATAATTTGAATCTCACCAACAGTTCTCTTTTCTCCACATCCTTGCCAAAACTTGTTTTTTGATTTGTCTTCTCTCGAATGTCTTCTCTCCTTCAATAGGTTGTCTTTTCATTTTGTTGGTTTCTTTTGCTGTGCAAAAATTTTAATATGATGTGTTTATTTTTTCTTGTTTATTTTTTCTTGTTTCCCTTGCCCAGGGAAATAGATCAGAAAAGATATTACAAAGAGCAATGTCAGAGTTTTTACTGTTTGTTTTCTTCTAGGAGTTTTACAGTTTCAGGACTTACATTTAACTCTTTAATCCATTTTGAATTTGTTCTCGTGTATGGTATAAGAATGTGGTCAATTTCATTTTTTGCATGTATCCATCCAATTTTAACGACACCATTTATTGAATAGATTATCTTTACTCCGTTGTATATTCTTGCCTCCTTTGTCATAGATTAATTGACCATATAAGTATGAGTTTATCTCTGGGCTCCCTGTTCTGTTCCATTGATCTATGTCTCTGTTTTTATGCCAGTACCATGCTGTTTTGATTATTATGGCCTTGCAGTATAGTTTGATATCAGGTAGTATGTTACTTTCAACACTGTTCTTTCTCAAGATTGCTGTGGGGGCTTTTACAATTCCATATAAAGTTTTGGATTATTTGTTCTAGTTCTGTGAAAAATCTCATTGGTATTTTGATAGGGATTGCATTAAATCTATAGATTGCTTTGGGTACTATGGACATTTTAATGATGCTAATTCTTCCTATCCATGAGCACAGTATATTCTTCCATTTATTTGAATCTTCTTCAGTTTCTTTCTTCAATGTCTTATAATTTTCTGAGTACAAGTCTTTTACCTCCTTGGTTAAATGTATTCGTAGGTATTTTATTTTTTGTCGATGTAATTGTAAAAGGGATCATTTTCTTAATTTCTCTTTCTGATAGTTTGTTAATGTTGTGTAAAAATGCAACTGATTTCTGAATATTAATTTTGTATCCTGCTACTTTACTGAATTCATTTATCAGTTTTCATAGTTTTCTGGTGGAATCTTTAGGATTCTCTCTATATAGTATCATGTCATCTGCAAATAATGGTAGTTTTACTTCTTTTTCAATTAAATGCATTTTATTTCTTTTTCATGTCTGATTGCTGTGGCTAGGATTTCCAATATTACATTGAATAAAAGTAGTGAAAGTGGACATCCTTGTCTTGTTTCTGATCTTTTTCTTTTTAAGTTAAGTTTATTGGGGTAACATTGGTTAATATAATTATATAATTTTCAGGGGTACATTCTAATTTGACATCTGTATATTCTCTTGTGTGTTTACCACCCAAAGTCCAGTTTCCTTCAGCTACCATATATTTGATCCCCTTTACCCACTTTGCCCTCCCCCTACTCTCCTATATATGATCCCCTTTACCCTGTCTACTTCCTCCCACCTACCCCACCCACTACCCTCCGGTAACCACTAGTCTATAGTCCATGTCCATGAATCTCTGTTTGTCCTGTTGACTTGTTGCTCTTAGGTTTATACCCCACATGTAAGTGATATCATGTGATTTTCAACTGTTTCTGTCTGGCTTATTTTGCTTAGCATGATTATCTCAAGGTCCATCTATGTTGTTACAAATGGTAGTATTTAATCTCTTCTTATGGCTGAGTAATGTTCCATTGTATATATGTACCATAGCTTCTTTAGCCAATCATCTATCGTAGGACACTTTGGTTGTTTCCATGTCCTGGCCACTGTGAATAATGCTGTTATGAACATCGGTGTGCAAATATCTTTTCGTATATGGGTTTTCAAGTCTTTTGGGTAAATACCCAGTAGAGGGATTGCCGGATCATATGGTAGATCAATTCTTAGTTTTTTGAGGAACCTCCAGTCTGTTTTCCATAATGGCTGTACCAATTTGCTGTCCCACCAGCAGTGTATGAGGGTTCCTTTTTCTCCATATCCTCTCCAACATTTGTCATTACTTGTCCTGTTGATTATAGCTATTCTAACAGGTGTGAGATGGTATCTCATTGTGGTTTTGATTTGCGTTTCCCTAATAGCTAGCAATGTTGAGCATCTTTTCATATATTTGTTGGCCATTTGTATATCCTCTAGGGAGAAGTGTCTGTTCAGATCCTCGGCCCATTTTTTTTTGATTGAATCATTTATTTTTTTGTTGTTATCGAGTGTATGAGTTCTTTGAATGTTTTGGATATTAGGCCCTTAACAGAGGCATTGCTTGCAGATACATTTTCCCATTCAGATGGCTGTCTCTTTACCTTGTTGACGATTTCTTTTGCTTAGCAGAAGCTTTTTAGTTTAATGTAGTCTCATTCGTTTATTTTAACTTTTACTTCCCTTGCTTTTGAGATCAAATTCATAAAATCCTCTTTAAGTCCTATGTTTTTTTCTATGCGTTTTATTGTTTCAACTCTTATATTCAGGTTCTTAATCCATTTTGAGTTAATTTTGATGTGTGTGATAGACAACAGTCTAGTTTCATTCTTATGCAGGTGGCTTTCCAGTTTTCCCAGCACCAAAAGAAAGGCTTTCCTTTCTCCACTGTATGTTTTTGGCTTTTTTGTCAAAAATTAGTCGCCCATATAAATATGGGTTTACTTCTGGATTCTTGATTCTGTTCCATTGGTCCGTGTGTCTGTTTTGTTGCCAATACCATGGTGTTTTGATTACTGTCGCTTTGTAGTATAATTTGAAGTCAGGCAGAGTGATGCCTCCAGCCTCATTCCTTTTTCTCAAGATGGCTTTGGCAATTCAGGGTCTTTTGTGCTTCCATACAAATCTGATGTTTTCTCATTCTATTTTAAAAAAAAATGCCGATGAGATTTTGATGGGGATTGCATTAAATCTGTATAATGTTTTAGGTAATAAGGTCATTTTAACTATGTCGAGTCTTCTAATCCAAGAACACAGAATATCTTTCCATTTCTTTGTATCTTCTTCTATTTCTTTTAATAGGGTCTTGTAGTTTTCATTATATAGGTCTTTTACATGTTTCATTAAATTTATTCCTAGATATTTTATTCTTTTTGTTGCAATTGCAAAAGGAATTTTTTTTCCACTTCTTTTTCTGACACTTCATTATTAGAGTATAGGAACACTGTGGATTTTTGAATGTTGATTTTGTATCCAGAGACTTTACTGTATTTGCTTACTGTTTCTAATAGTGTTCTTGTGGAGTTTTTAGGGTTTTCTATATAGAGAATCATGTCATCCACAAATAGTGACAGTTTGACTTCTTTGTTTCCCATTGGGATGCCTTTTATATCTTTCTCTTGCCTGATTGCACTCGCTAGGACCTCCAATGTTATATTGAATAAGAGTGGCGATAGTGGACAGCCTTGCCTTGTTCTTGATCTTAGAGGGAAGGTTTTTAGTTTTTCACCATTAAGTATAATGTTGGCTTAGGGTTTGTCATATTTGGTCTTTATTATGTTAAGATACTTTTCTTCTATACCAATTTTGTTAAGTGTTTTGATCATAAATGGATGCTGTATCTTATCGGAGGCTTTTTGTGCATCTATTGATATGATCATATGATTCTTATTTTTTAATTTGTTTACATGGTGTATCACATTAATTGATTTGGATATGCTGAACCATCCTTATGCCCCTGGGAGGAAGCCCACTTGATTGTGGTGTACAATCTTTTTAATATGTTGCTGTATTTGGTTCACTACTATCTTATTTAGGATTTTTGCATCTGTGTTCATGAGAGATATTGGTCTGTAGTTTTCTTTTTTGTGTGTTATCTTTATCAGGTTTTGGTATCAGAGTAATACTGGCCTCATCAAATGTGTTGGGAAGTATTGGCTCCTTTTCGATTTTTTGGAAGAGTTTGAGGAGCATAGGTATTAAATCTTTGAATGTTTGGTAGAATTTACTAGTAAAGCTATTTGGTCCCGGACTTTTATTTTTTGGTAGGTTTTTGATGATTGCTTCAATTTCTGTATTGCTAATCGGTCTATTTAGATTTTCCAGGTCTTCTTAATTCGGTTTAGGAAGATTGCATTTTTCTAAGTACTGGTCCATTTCTTCTATATTAAATTTGGTGTTATATACTTCTTCATAGTATTCTTGTATGATCCTTTGTATTTCTGTGATGTCAGTCATAATTTCTCCTCTTTCATCTCTGATTTTTTTTATTTGTGTTCTTTCTCTTTTTCCTTTAGTAAGTCTAGCCAGGGGTTTGTCAATTTTATTAACCTTCTCAAAAAACCAACTCTTTGTAGATTTTATTGTTTCTATTGTTGTTATTGTTGTTGTTGTTTTTTTTTTTTGGTTTTCGATTTCACTTATTTCTGCTCTAATTTTGATTATTTGATTATTTGATTAATTTGATGATTTCTTTACTTCTGCTGACTTTAGGCCTCATTTGTTCTTCCTTTTCTAGTTTTTTTTTTTTAAGACGAAGCGTTAGGTTGTTTATTTGGATCGTTCTTGTTTTTGAAGATAGATCTGTAATGATATGACAGCTTTTGCCATGTCCCAAAAGTTTTGATATGTTATACTATCATTATCATTCATTTCTACGTATCTCTTGATCTCTCTTTTTATTTCTTCTCTGATCCAGTTATTCTTCAGTAGCATGTTGTTTAATGTCTGTGCATTTGTGGTTCTTCTTGATTTCTTTTTGCAGTTGATCTCTAGTTTCAGAAAATTATGATCAGAGAATATGATTAGTATGATTTCAATCCTCTTATATTTGTTGAGGCTATCTCTGTGTCCCCGTATGTGGTCAATTCTTGAGAATGCTCCATGTGCACTAGAGAAGAATGTATTAGCAGTTGTTTTGGGATGGAAGGCTCTGTATATGTCAATTATGTCATTTAAGGATGTTATTTCCTTATTGATTTTCTGTTTAGATGATCTGTCCATCTCCGACAGTGAGGTATTTAGGTCCCCTACTACAATAGTGTTTTGGTATGTTTCTCCCTTTAGTTCTATTAGTAATTGCTTTACATATTTTGAGACTCCTTCATTGGGAGCATAGATATTAATAAGTGTTATGTCTTCTTAGGAAATGATTCCCTTTATCATTATGAAGTGTTCCTCAGTGTCTTTCTTTACTTTTTATTTTGAAGTCTATTTCATCTGATATTAGTACCGTTACTACTGCTTTTCTCTGAATGCCATTTGCTTGAAATATCATTTTCCACCCTTTCATTTTTAGTCTATATTTATCTTTGGAGCTGAGATGTTTCTCCTGGTGGCAGCATATGGTTAGGTTTTGTTTTTTGATCCATTCTGCAACTCTGTGCCTTTTTATTGGTGAGTTCAGTCCATTTACATTTAGGGTGATTATATTGAAATATGAGGTCTTCTTATAGCCATTTTATCTTTTGCTTTCTGGTAGCTCAGTGTTTCCATTGCTTCCTCATCCTTGTCTTTCAATTTTGATTATTTTAGTTGGCTTTTGTGAGTTTTGCCTCTGGTTCTTCTTGTTTTATGTTATATACTTCAGCTCTGAATCTTTGGTGTGTGGTTACCATTACGAATATGTAAAGAATACACACACACACACACCTACACACACACACACAACACACACTAATATCATCACATACAACACACACACACAGAGTTGTTCATTTTCTTCTGTGCGTGCGTTATCTCCGTTCCCCTTTGTGAATTTGGATCTTTGAATCCTCCCCTTTTCAGTCATTGTTATCTCAACTTGTCCTTATGTATACTGAATGTTCATTACTATCTTGCTATAGCAATTTCTTTCTTATTATTTAAGGTTATAATGCCTTATTCTTGGTAAGGGTTGCACTCTTTTGCTTCTATTTGCCTGATAGTCACTTTACTCCTAATTACGGTTTTGTTTTTTTTTTGTGTGTGCGTGTGTGTGTGTCATTTTCCTTTAGGTGAGCTGACCCCTTTCAGTATTTTCTGTAGTACAGGACTCGTAGTGGAGAATTCTCTCAATTTTTGTATGTATGGAAAGGTCTTAATTTCTCTTTTATATCTAAAGGAGAGCTTAGCTGAGTACATTATTCTAGTCTGATAGTTCCTTTCATTTAATAGTTTAAATATTTGATTCCATTCCTTTCTGGTATGTAAGGTTTGTGCTAAGAAGTCTGAGGATAGTCTAATGGGTTTTCCTTTATACGTTACCATTTTCTTCTCCCTGGCTGCCCTGAGAATTCTATCTTTGTCATTGATTTTTGATAACTTTAATACAATGTGTCTTGGTGAAGGCCTTTTGGGTTGATATAATAGGGTGTTCTCTTGACTTCTTGAATTCCAAGCTCCAGGTCATTCCTTAGATTTGGGAAATTCTCGTCAGCTATTTGTCTGAAAATGCTTTCTAGTCCTTGCTCATTTTCCTCATTACCTTTGATAATGCCCATTATTTGTATATTTCTTCTTCTGGTGGTATCAGCTGGTTCTTGAATTTCTCTCATTATTTTTCGTTCTTCGGTTTCTCTCTTCTTTCTTCTGATTTATTTCTAGATTTCTGTCTTCGATATCACTGATCCTTTCCTCCATTTGGTCGACTCTGTTTCCCAAACTTGTTATTTCATTTTTCAACTCTTGCAGTGTGTTTTTTTATTTCTAGAAGTTCTATTTTGTTTGTTTGTTTGTTTGAGGGTTTCAATCTCCTTGCTCTGCTCATCTAGGTGTTTTTTCAATTCCTGAAATTGTTGATATGATTCATTTTGGAACTCACTAAGTTTTTTTTGGCAGTACCATCCTGAATTCTCTGTCATTTAAATTGTATATTTCTATGTCTGTAAGTTTATTTTCTGGAGATTTTTCTCTTTTTTTTCTGAGATGGCTTGTCACCTTGGTTGTTCATGGTGTTTAATGGACTATTTCTCCACCTGGGCATTAATGGAAATGTATTCTACTGTTTTTCCAGAAAGAATATTTATTATATAAAAGTCTCTCTTTAGCCTGCTGCAAAGAACAAGCTTTTCTTTTGGTTTCCAGTAGGTGGCATCTAAGCCTCTTGGATCCCTGCTTTATATAAAGGTTAAATAATGCCTTTTAAATATTTCTTGTAGATATGTAATCACACTTGCTACCTTCAGTTTCAGTCTCTGTCAGTATCAGCGACAGTCTTGGCAGTGTTTGCTCAAATTCCCCTGAGGCTCTGCTGTGATTGATTTTGGAGGGTATGAGGGAAGCGGCCATCTGGGTTGGTAGTTGGGCACTGCAACTCAGCCTTGGTTTTGCAACCAGCTAGTAAAAATTAACTGTTGTTCCTCTGCCATCCACTTCTCTGCTTTCTGCCCTGATGACTTGGCCCTGCCGCTGGCTGCATGGAACTCACAACTCTCCTAGGCAGGGCTGTTCAGGGAACTCACCACACCTTTCCCCCTTCTCCTCCTCATACTGGAAACTCTGGTAGTTGCAAGAGGCAGTTTCTTTATTTCTCCCAGTCCACTGCCCGACACCCTGGGTTCTGACCTGTGGTAGCTCTTATGCTCAGATCCCATGCCCAGATGTGCTAGTGTGCAGTTTGGGTGTTTTTTGTTGAGTTTTAGATGTTCAGATTATTGTTGTTGCAAGGGGAGAGATCTGGGGATATCTCTCACTCTGTCATGTTTCTCCACACCTTGTTTCTGATCTTAAGGAAAAATGGTTTTAGCTTTTTCCAGTTGAGTATGATATTAGCTGTGGGCTTGTCATATTTGGCCTTTATTATGTTAAGATATGTTCCCTCCATTCCCACTTTGCTGAGGTTTTATCATAAATAAATGCTGAATTATTTTTCAAATGCTTTTCTGCATCTTTTAATAAGATTATGTGATTTTTATCTTCATATTGTTTACGTGGTGTATCACTTTAACTGATTTGTGGATTTGAACCAAACTTGCATCCCAGGAATAAATCTCACTTGATCTTGTATATGATCTTTTTAATATATTGCTGAATTTGGTTTAGTAATATTTTGTTGAGGATTTTTGTGTCTATGTTCATGAGGGATATCACCTTGTAATTTTCTTTTTTTTTTGTAATGTCTTTGTCTGGTTTTAGAGTTAGGGTAATGATGGTCTCATAAAATGAGCTTGGGAGTTTTTCCTCCTCTTGAATTTTTTGGATAAGTTTGAGAAGAATAGGTGTTAATTCTTCTTCAAATGTTTGGTAAAAGTCACCTGTGAAGCCATCTAGTCTAGAATTTGTGTTTTTTGGTAGTTTTTTGATTACTGATTCGATTTTATTAGTAGAAATCGATCTGTTCAGATTTTCTATTTTTTTTTTGATTCAGTCTTGGAAGATCGTACATTTCTAGGAATTTATCCATTTTTCCAGATTGTTCAATTTGTTGACATGTAAGTTTTCATAATATTTTCTTATTATCATTTGTATTTCTCTGGTGTCTGTTGTAGATTCTCCTCTTTCATTTCTGTTTTTATTTATTTGGTTCCTCTTTTTTTCTTGATGAGTCTGGTTAAATTTTTATCAATTTTGTTTGTCTTTTCAAAGTTCTTGGTTTCATTGATCTTTTAGTTTCATCGTAGTGTATTTTAGACTCTATTTTGCTTATTTCTCCTCTGATCATTATTATTTCCTTCCTTCTACTCACTTTGGGCTTTGTTGTTCTTTTTCTAGTTTCTTTAAGTGTAAGATTAGATTGTTTATTTGAGATTTGTTTGTTTGTTTGTTTCTTGAGGTAGATATGCATTGCTGTGAATTTCTCCTTTAAGACAGCTTTCACTGCATCCCATATATTTTGGGTTGTTGCGTTATCATTTTCATTTCCCTCAAGGTATCATTTGATTTCTTCCTTGATCTCATTGTTAACCCATACATTATGTAGCCTCCATGTTTTTGTATGTTTTTTGTTTTTTGTTTCTTGTAATTGATTTCATACCATTGTGGTTAGAGAAGATGCTTGACGTGATTTCAGTTTTCTTAAATTTATTGAGATTTGTGGCCTAACATGTGGTCTATCCTGGAAAGTGTTCCATGTGCACTTAAAAAGAATGTATATTCTGCTGCTTTGGGGTAAAATGCTCTAAAATATCAATTAAATCCATCTGGTTTAATGTGTCATTTAAGGCTGTTGTTTCTTGTTGATTTTCTGTCTGGAAGATCTATCCACTGATGTCAGTGGAATGTTAAAGCCCCTTGCTATGACTGTATTACTGTCTATCTCTCTTTATTTCCATCCATATTTACTTTATATATTTAAGTGCACCTCTATTGGGTACATAAATGTTTGCAGGAGTTATATCCTCTTGTTGGATTGATCCCTTTTTCATTATAAAATATCTTTCTTTGCCTTTTATTATAGCCTTTGTTTTAAAGTCTACTTTGTCTATATAAGTGTTGCTACCCCAGGTTTTTTTTCTTTACTGTTTGCATGAAGTATCTTTTTCCATCCCTTTACTTTCAGTCTGTGTGTATCTTTCAATCTGAATTGGGTCTCTTATAGATAGCTTATACATGGGTCTTTTTTTTTTTTTTAATCCATTCAGCTACCCTATGTCTTTTGATTAGAGCACTTAATCTATTTACATTTAGGGTGATTATTGATAGGTATGTAGTTATTGCCATTTTATTATTCATATTTATGTTTTTTTCCCCTCTTTTTTAAAGAAATGCTTTTAACATTTCTTGTAATACTAGTTTAGTATTGATGAACTCCTTTAGCTTTTTCTTGTCTGGGAATAAACTAAAATTTAAGTTGAGAATGACTATAACATAATATTATTCTGTAATAACCTTGTTTTGGTCTTCAGTAGGTCACACATGATTGTCAATACATTCTGATCGACCTTATCTTTTCAAGGGTTCACTGCAGTCCATTGCATGGATGTGATTTAATTAGCCAGTCCCATATTAGGGGACTTTTTAGGCTGTTCCCAAGTTTTGGTTATCACCAAGAATGTTGGTAACTATTTTTGCCTATAAGTCTTTGCACACTTGCCCAATAATCTCTGAAAGATAAATTCTTGGATGTGGACTTGCCAGGTCAGAGAACAGATAACTTCTTCATTTTGATAAAATTTGACAAAATGCCATGCATAAATTTACCAACTTGCTTTGCTTTCAACAGTATGATAGAATGTTCTTTCTCTCAAATTATCACTAACTCTGAACATTATCAATATTTGCTAATCTGTTGGCAAAAAGAACTTAAGTTATTTAATTTGCATTTGTTTACTCAATAAAGATTTGGGGTCTGCTGTCATATGCTTATTGGCCATATGTATTTTTTGTGGGATATCAATAATTTCTGATGAGATATTTATGTTTTTCTTGTTGATTTATTAGAGTTTTTTTTATAGATTAAAAATATTAGGACCTTGTCTTTTTAGATTGCAATTAAATTTTTTTGGTAAAGCAGAAAATATCAAATAGGTTAACTTACATAAACTCTATAATCCCCCAGCCCCCAACAAAACCCTACAAAACTTTTGGTTATTGATACTGTATTAGTTTCCTAGGGATGCCATACAAAACTTTTGGTTATTGATACTGTATTGGTTTCCTAGGGATGCCATAACAAAGTATCACAAACCAGGTAGCCTAAAACAAGGGAAATTTATTCTCTCACCATTCTGGAGGTTAGAAGTCTGAAATCAAGGTGTTGGCAAGACTATGTTCCCTTGGAAGCTTCTAGGGGAGGGTCTTTCTTTTCCTGTTTCAGCTTCTGGTAGTCCCAGGTGTTCCTTGGCTTGTAAACACAGTATTGTGTCTCTGCCTCCATCACATGGCATTTTCCCTCATCTTCTGTTAAGTATACCAGTCATACTGGATTAGGGCTCACTATCACGACTTCATCTTAATTTGATTACAGGTATACCACAGAGATATTGTGGGTTCATTTCCAGGCCTCTGCTACAAAAGGAGTATCCCAATAAAGTGAGTCAAATACTTTTTTTTTGCCCATGGAGGGTCTTATCTTCAATTTGTAGAAAATACAACATCCTGAAGTACAATAAAATGAGGTATGTCTGTACATCTGTAGAATCCATTTCCAAATAAGATTACATTCACAGATAGCATGGGTTAGGAATTCAACATATCTTTTGGGGGGACATAATTCAACCCACAACACCTTCCATTATGAAGTGTCTGCTACCACCAGCAAATTATACTCTTTCACGACTAGGACTGGGTCAGTCTTGTTCCATATTCTATCTCCAGCATTTAGCCTAGTGCCTGGTAGGTAGTGGGCTCTCGATAAAGATTTCTTACAAGAAAGAATTCGAGTTTCAGGTGTATCTGGACTTTCAGTTATTAAAAGATGTATACTAGAGAACACAAGATATCAGATTCTTTCTTTATTTAAATTTACATTTAACAAGTTGTAACTAATATACAAATGCAAGTGGGACATACAAATGCAAGAGGGAAAGTCTCAGCTCTCTGAATGGGTGCTTTAGTCAAGGTGTATGCTTTAGATTTCTCAGCATCTACCCTGAAAATGATTCTGAGAATACACAGATATCCTCCTGAACTGGTACCAAAATTATTCACCAGAATTAATAGGTTGCATTAAACAGAAAACAAGAAAGCAGAACCTTTAAAAATCCAAATTTATTTTTTTCTTCATATTGTAAAATATAATTGACAATTTATTTCATAATCATTGCAAATTGAACCTAGCTTAACAAATAAAGGCCAGAATTTGCTCCAGAAACTTTTTAAATTATTTTTTTGGACTTATTTAAAAAAATAATTTTAATTTCCAATTATAGAGGACTAACAGCCTCCAAATTATGCTGCAGAATTCCTATATCTAGTCTTTTTTTTCCAAAAAGAAAAATTTCTCTCCTGTAAATGATGTATTTAATAAAGTTAATTTTTAAAATTCAAGCGCCTTCTCTAAGATGATATATTTTATCCCTAACAACTCCACTTTCCTCTACTTTCACCAAAGTATCACCAAAGCCAGTCAAATGCAGTCATATGGTACAAGGTTTAAAATATCTGCCTTGCTTTACTTTTACTGGCCGTAGTTCCCATCCAAAAGCAATGGACCACTGTTTTAGGACCTAATACACAGCCACAAAAATTAGATAATTTGTAGCAACATTTTGATCTGGACACTTTATCTCCACTGATACGGACATTGTCTAAATGTAAAACTGAGCACCAAAGCCATTATTCAGATACTCTCAGAGCTAGCTTCATGGGCTTGTGACCTGTGCAGTGACCCATGCTCAAAAAGCCCTTGTGCTTGGTTTAACATTCTCCTGTTGCCATCTTGAATTTCTTAATAATTTTTGAATGATAGTCCTGGCATTTTCATTTTGTACTGAGCTCTGAAAATTATGTAGCTAGTTCTAGATACACATAAAAGCTGCTTTGAACTGAATCATCTGACTTGTGATCTCTATTTCCATTTGGCATAGAAGACAGACTTGTGAGTAGTTTCTCAACATTTCCTCTCAATAGCGAGTGACCCTAGTTCTAGAACATTTTCAAAGATATAAAAGTTGTGGGTCATGTTATTCACTGGTAACAAGGAAGGAAAGAAGCACACAAAGGTGATTTTTGTTTATCTGCAAGTCTATAGAGTTAAAATTATACCTTCATTGGAATATAGATAAGTCAAGCCCAATGTGATATATATATACACACACACACACACACATATATACGTATGTATATTATCAAATAAAGTAATATATGTGTGTATATACATACACAAATATGTATATATGCGATATATACACACATATATCAATCAGCATAATGAAAGAATTTGTTCATTTGAAGGGCAAATTTATATGCATGCATAACAATAAACTAAATATAAATACATTCCTCTGTAATTCTTCTATCATTAATATAATTATTTTAGCAATTCAAATAAAAAGTGGAATCTATGCAAGGTCTGAGCTTGACTATTCTTTATAAGAATAATGAAAACACCCTTTTCTGAATTGGAAAGCATCATTCCTTCTGCTGTTTTTCAAAAGAATAATGGGATATAGTTGGTCTAAAAATATCATAAAATGTCTATGTTCCGTTACCACAGAGGAACAAACATTTCATTACGGAGCACGGTCCTCTTATAGGAGGATAGAATGTGAATTTAAAAGCATTACAGAGCATGGTCCTCTTATAGGAGGATAGAATGTGAATTTAAAAGATGATTTGTCAAGGAAGAGGAGTCCTTTCTAGATACCTTATGAGCTGGGGGAAAGGCTCAGTGGGCAAAGAAACAGTGCTACCTGACACCTTTAAAGACCATGCAGGGCTTTTGATTCTGTATGTCAGATTCATCCAGATTACTTAAAAAACACTGATGTCTGAGCCTCATCCCAAACTAATTAAGTTATAACCTGAAGTTGGTATTCAGGAAGGGTGTTTTTAAAAGTGTTCCTGGTGATTCTCATTTGCAGTCAAGGTTAAGAACCACTGGACTTTTGCATACACAAAAAGAAAGGTTTAGGCTACATTGAAGTCAAACAGATATCTATTTAGACATTTAAAATTTAATATATATTTATATCTGATATACTTAAACATTGACACTATGAACAGTGTTATTCCCATGTAAAGTATTAACTACAGGTAATTTGAAAATTTTTTATAAATAATTTAACATCTTTCACTAAGCTTAAACAATACTTCCAATAAATAGCAAAATATTTAAGTGATGAAAATAAATTTTAAAAAATATGTTTCAATTATTTTTAGGAAATCTGAAGAATGTGTCAAAGTTTAAAAGTCCTATAAACTGAAAGATGAGCAGGGCAAGTAGTGTTCTTCCTAACCTGGAGTACTTTATAGATATCAAATATCTTCTTCCATGAAAGCAGAAAGAAAAAGATACTCAGACTAAAATTTAAAATTAATACATTTGGAAACAAATCCATAATTTCTGGAATGTCTCCTTTAATAATATACTTAAAACACACACACACACACACACACACACACACAACTCCTCCTTTACAAACAAGTGCCTACAATTCTAGTAACCCTAGAGGAAAAATTCTTTTTTCAATTAATTTTTGAATCTAGGGTAAAGGAGTTCTTAAAGATTTCACAACTCTGGATAAAGAGTTGTAGGAGGGTGGCAATTGAGGAAGAAGGGAAGCAGGGGAGAAAAGGAGAGAGGAAAATATAAAGGCAAAAAAAAAAAAATGAGTCCCTTTAGTTACTTTATTTCCACGCTGGAGAAGGCTATAATAGTTGTATTTGATAATTCACTACGTGGTCAGAGTGAAGACAAATGGTCTTATCTCTATTTTTCCTATTCTTAATCTTGGAACCAGACCAACAGAGAAGAGATGGGGTACAAAGATTCAGATTTTCCATTTTGTGTTTGTGTGTCTCAGTTGTACACTGTAAAAGAACCTAATTGCAAAAGACACTGGAAAGACTAACTCTCTTTCTTTGCTTTTAGCACATCACTAACATCTGCAGACAACGAGGGGATGTTTGGAAATATCGTTTAAGGAATGAGACAAAGGTTACAATAATTACGTCTTTTTTCTGTAAAGAGCTGGATGAACAGAAGGATAACCAAAATTGAGAGTAAATCCAGATAAATATAGATGTCACCAATTATTTTAAAGAATTTCCAGAAGGACTCAATAAGATAGTCAAAACATCAGGTACAATGAGAAAGTGATTTATCTGTATAAACTTAGAAGATTTTCCAAAATCACTGAGACAAAAAAACAAAAAACAAAAAACCCTGCAAATAGGCCTACAACTAAATTAATCAATCAGACATGCCAATATTTTTCTCTAGCAAAGAGTTCAGCTAGGAAAAGAACTATATTTGTGAAGTGCCAGGTTTTATAAGATCCTATTACATTTGAAATGGAAAGTCAATGATTGACATGCTCGTTTAAAGTTTTGGAACACTACCTTGTCTTTAATTCTAGCCCAAAGTATTAGGCTGAATGTTTCTCTCCTTGTTTGATGCCAAGGACAAGATGTAGGAACCAATTAAATTGCACAGTCCATCCTTTGTCTCTGCAAACTTCAATCTGATCAAGAAAATACTTTTTAGCATCGTCCTCATTTTTCCCCACTGTTAGGGCATCCCGAATATATTCAATGTCTTCTTTGCTTGTTAACTGTGGCATTCCCGTCATCAGCATCATGGAAAACAGGATGATCAGTAGGTTTGTATGATGACGGAGGGCTAGATAAGCCTTAGCACAGATGTCCTGGATAAAGAAGAAAATGCTGTTACTGTTACAGTAACTCAGAAGGCTGGAGATGACTGGGTTGTATTGGAATTTACATGACATTAACTTTGTCTGTAAGAAGAAACCATCACAAACAAGGTAGGTCCCCTGCCTCAGATAAAAAGCTTCATGAGAACAGAAACTGCTTTTGTAATCTCTTAAGCACTTTAGTGTAGCTGTATATATCCAAGATGTGCTCAAGGAAAACTAATTGATACAGTTAAGTTTTGTCTTATTTCTTACTCTACCTTTTTACTTCAAGGAAATTGAGGGTAGAAATTTCTGTAGTCTCTGAAGAGGAATGAGTCAGTTTTTGAACACCATACTGGAATCAATAAACTTTATGTAAATATAAATAATTTTTTCTAAGATCTAATAGAATCCAAAGAAATGATAGGAACAGGGTATTTGAGATTTAGTGTTCATCTTTATTTTACAATTTGTCCTATTCTAAGAAAACAGATGAATTAGCTTTTCATCATCTAACTCTCAAAATTGTTGAATGAACTTTGGAATTTAAATCTAAATTCTGAATACTGAGTAAGAGAGAGGGCTTTAAAAAAATGCTATGGCTGGTGCCTTCTTCAAATTGGAGCAGATGATACAGGTGAGTTAAATCCACTTATTTAGCAACAGGCATGCTTATGCCATTTAAGTTGTTCCAAAGCATAGAATAAAATGTAAGGTTCCCAATTTTATACCATGAGAATAACCCAACCTTAAATACCATAACTTGGCAAAGATAGCATGACAAAGAACTCTGAAGTTAATAATTGCGGGAATAAATGTTTCAAATAAAATACTGAGTAAAATGTTAAAATAGTAACACACCACAGCTAAATAGTATTTATTCCAAAATTGCAAATTACTGTATTAAAATTCACTTTTGATTTTAATAAAAGTAACATGTAGCTTAATTTGTAACTAAAACGTAATGATGTGAAGAATTATCTGAAATTACTAGTTGCAATCATTCTAAAGGAGTACAGGAAAAAGAAATGAAGTATAAAACCAGAAAAGTGAAGGTAAATTGTTAGCATTTACAAATGACTTGTCTTCTTGGAACACTAAAGGGGAAAAAAATTAAAATACCATTGTAACTAGTTTTTATTAAACTAGATTTTTATAAGATTAATAAATGATATGCTATAAATGGGAGCCACCAGTTAGAAAGTATAATGACAAGACAGATGCTGTCAATAATGGTAACAAAAACACCATGATTTCTGGGATAAATACATACATAAAACATGAAGAACCTATATTTAAAAACTATAAAAATTTACTGTGGCATATAAAAGAAAACTTGAACATGTAGAGCCAATAGCATGTACCACAGTGATGACTGCTTATTATAATGATGTAAATTCCTCCCGGATTAATCTATAAATACAATAAACTTTCAATAAAAGTTCTCATTAAACATTTAAACTCAGATATGGTTTTAATTTCATCTGGAATAATTAGGGCCTGAGAGAACATTTTGAAAATGTATAGTAACAAAAAACAGATATTTAACATATTGCAAAAGTGTAATATTTTAAACCGTGTAGAATAGTACCTATTCTTTTCCAAAAGAAGATAAGAAATTTAATGGAGCAGAATGGAGAGATATTTAAACATATTGTAAAAGTGTACTAGATATTTAAACATATTGTAAAAGTGTAATATTTTAAACTGTGTAGAACAGTACCTATTCTTTTCCAAAAAAGATAAGAAATTTTATAGAGCAGAATGGAAAGTTCAAAGACATATCTAAGCACACATTAAATGGAAAATATAATAAAGGTGACTTCTCAAATTAGTGGGGAAAGATCTGTTATTTGATAAATGAGGGTGGTACAACTGGCTCATCATTTGAGGGAAAAACAAAGTTTACCCCATGTGATAGACCAGAATAAATTCTAGAAGAATTAAAGATTTAAATGTAAAAAAGGAAAATGTTTAATCATTAAGTGGGAAAAGACCTTATGAAGATGACTTCTAAAGTGGAATCCATGAGGAAAAAATGGAAAGATTATGGAAACTTCAAACTTTTGAGAAAAAAAAACCCATAAAAATATTAAAAGAGGCAAATGACAAGAAGAAACATATTTGCATCATGACAGATCACTGCTTCATCCCAGACCCCGAATAGTTCTTACAAATCAATAAGAAAGAGAAAACTAGTTGGCTGGAAATATAGGCCAAGGATATAAATGAGAGTTCATACTATAAAAAATAAAAACAGATAAACATATGAAAACAAATGCAACCTTATAGTAACAACAACAACAACAAAAGTATCTTAAAATGAGAGGGAAACATTCATCTACCAAAAACGGCTTTTTAAAAAAAGTTTTCAAAGATAATATTCAATATTCACTTTTCATAGACTGATGGTAGATGGGAATAGGTATAATTTTACTAACAAATAATTTGATAACTTGCATCAAAAGCTTTAAAATACTTATAAGTGTTATATAACTTAATCGTGGTGGTGGTTACATGACTGATGCATTTGTCAAAATTGAAAGACCTGTATACCTAAAAAGGCCCAATTCTGCAATATGTGAATAAACTTGGCTTTAAAAATGTCTATATCCCTTTGCCCAGAAAAGCTAGAGTTTACTTTTAAAAAAATTGGTAATTTTGCAGCAATTTATCTACAAAAATGTTAATTAGAACACCATTTAAAATTGTGGAAACTTGAAAGCAATCTAAATATCCCACAATCAGGGATTAATAAAAAGGGTTTATAAAGGTACCTACAATTTCATACTCTGTAACTACTAAGAATGATATTGTAGAAAAATATTTAGTAAGCATGTAAAAGTATTTGAGTTAAAAAGCAGGAATTGTTGCAGAAATGTTGCAAAAATCAGACCGGCAAGAAACCAAGCAGCACTCGGAGAATTGGAGAATTCAGGTTTTATACGCTGGTGATCCCAGAGGAGCTAATGCTCTGAAGATCTGGGCCCCAAGCTCAGGGGCAACTTTGCTTTTATAGGGCTTAGTTGGCATGGGCCGATTGGTTAATTTGTCCTTAGATGGTTACAAAGTGAGGGAGTTGCTATGGGTTGCAGGTAGTTACAAAGAGTTACAAAGCATGGGAGTTGCTATGGGTTACAGGCAGTTACATTTGTTGTTTAGACAGAACAAGCAAAAGGGAAGATGAGTCTTTAGTTAATTTTGAGGTCACCCTGCCCCACGGTCTATGCGGCAAGCATATCTAAGGAAGTAGAACAAAGAGCTGATTATAAGGTTAGCCTTTTGAGTGAAAATTTCTCTTCAGTATGAAACAACAGATAGTATAATTCCATTTTGGTAAGTGAACAAAACATATTTAGATAGAACAAAGAATATAAGTTTATAGGCAAAAATGTTAATAGTGATTTTTCATTTTGCTTTTAGATTCTCTTCTGTGTCATTTGTATGTGGCAGAGTAACTACAATGATAATGATGGTCCTGCTTGTGTCATTCTGTATGTCAAGGCTAGACTGTGCATGCATGGCCCTGTCCAAGGACAAAAACCTATGGACTATTCTGGCATTTTAAAAGTGAGATTACATATATATATATTGTCTGGTATAGGAGACGGCACATAGCAAGGGTTTAATAAATGTTAGTCCTCTTCCTTCTCTACCTGGAGGGTTGATCAACCCCATGGGAAACTCCACGGGAGACTCCACAGACCCAGAAGACTGTATGAGCTGTTCCTGCTGCAGCCCAGACATCACTTGTCCCCTGGAAGTGGCCTCAGTGCATTAGTGCTCTTGCATTCTTAATGATTCCACTTATGTCCGGAAATAATTTTCTTTTGCTCATTCATAGGACCCACCAAGGTCTCTCTTATTTTTTGCTAATTACACAGGCTAAGGGCAGACTTCACCCCAGGCGACAGTCTCATTAATTTGCCAACTTGCACAATTTTCACAAAGGCATAGATGCCTTTTGCTTTAAAATTAGATTACATTCTAATTTTTAATTATTTTCTATCATTCTGTACACTGGGCCTCCAGGCAACTACCCTACTTTCTGAGCCCATTGTGTAGTCAAATTCTTTAATAGAAAATTTTTGAGGAGGAAAATCAATTTGGAGCCGAGTTGTTATGACACTGATCCACAGGTGATCAGTAAGTATTCCTTAAGTGGCAACACAGTGATTCAGCCACCAATTACTGTAGTTCATAAAGAGACATTAAAGGAAAGGAACTGTCCCATTTCTCTTGAAGATCATCTTACCTATATAAGGAATTTCTTCTGGATTGAATTTATTCGGTTAGTTCTGATTTTCATATACAGAGTCACTTCTATGAGAAAGAAATTTCTTCTCCACATTTAACTGCATGCCCCATATTTGTCAGACACAATGTCTAAATTCTGACTGGCTGTGCAGACTTAGAGACTTGGGGCAGATTTCATTATCTTTTGCTTAAAGGTAGTATAGAGCAGTGGTTAAAAGCATAGAGTCACACTTCACTGCCTGGATTCAAAGCTTGGCTTTATTCAAGCTATTTGTCATCTGAGAAGTTACTTAACTTCTCTGGACCTCAGTTTCCTCATCTGTAGCATAAGAATAACAATACCCATTTCATAGGGTTGTGGTGAGCTTTAAGTGCTATGTAAGTGGTTGCCTGTTATTATTAATAGTGTGAGAAGTTTCATTATTGAACACATGCTTCTCAACTCTGAGGTCACCCTCTCATCGAGGCCACCTGTCCAAAATGTCTCTTCCGACAGTAAAGACCTAAGTGGCAAGGTGGGCTGGGGTGGGAGATAAGCCTCCCTCCAACCAGCGTCAAGGGGGACGGTTGTCTTCACATTGGCCCATGGAGGCACGTGGGAAGGTGGGAGTGCACAGCATGCTGGCTGCATCTACAGGTGGCTCTCTTGTTATAAGAGAGCGAGTACTTGCTCCTCCCACTCAAGCCCCAGAGGTTTCCTTTCTGGCATTTGTACTCAGCCATAGGATCTGTGAGAGTGTCCTGCCCATGCTGCCTCAGCCCAGAGGCCTGTGGTTTGAGGGACTGTGAGGATGTGGCTTGCAGAGCTTAGGGGAAAACACAGAACACAGAAGTTACTGGCTGTAGCAATAGAATTTTCCCTTCTGACAGGGCTGCCCAACAATGACTTCAACATCCTCATTCTGTTCTTCTCAGCTGCCCGTTGAAGGCTTTCTATTACTGAGAAGAGAAGAAGGGATAACGGGACAATCTGACTTCAGGGGCTTGGTTTAATGTACTTGGTGTGAATGTGGGGAACACTGTGGTATTGTTAATGTCATTAGCTGGAACACTATCTTTAGTAGCTAATAAATAGATTGAGCCTCCCTAGTACATCTGCTCTTAATTTCATAGTTGATTCAAATGCCTTAATTATAGCATCTAATACTAAAGGAACCAATTGCTTTTACAAAGCTGCACTCCCATAATTCTTGAGAATGAGGGAATTCGTTACCATTTCAGGTTCAAAACATTGACTTGATTAACTAGCCCAACTTATCAGTTCACTAAAGTGAAAAGAAACTACCTTCTATGCACAATCTACTAATTTCTTAATCACCAATGAGCTGTGGCTGCTTTAGACTGTCCAAGGTTATGTAGAATAAATCTACTTCTTCAAACTAAACTCCTCTATTCTCATCTGGAAATAAAGTGGAAGTGAAATATTACTGTACATAATGCACAAAAATGAGGAAGTAATCTCAGGATCATAAAACAGAAACTCCTGGAAAAGAATTTAGAGCTGAGAGAAGACAGAAGAAAAACTCACAAATATTCATTAACGAAATGTTCTCACCCACTTTTCCTAAATAGTCATGTTGCCTCTGTCTGATAGAGGAAAGAGAGAATGGAGAAAAATAATATTTCAATCAAAGATAGAGGATTTTATTTTTATTTATTTTTTAAGTAAAAATCAATGAATTGGCTAAGCAATGTATTTAGAAGTTATTTTGGCAAAACAAAGAAGGTCATTGACTAGCAGACCTAATAATGCAGGAAGACATTCTCGTTGGTAAATCTGAAAGAAAAGTGCGTCCAATACTTGACCATGCATTTGCTGATTGTGAATTAGAGCTCTTATCTTCAAGGACTTCTTAAAAATGATTCTCAGACTAGCTCTGTCTACCATTATAAAACTAAAGGTTAGAATTAAACTGTTCCACTTTAGTCAAATATTCTAAACAGACTAGACTGTATGTGTGTGTGTGTGTGTGTGTGTGTATTTATTCCAAAAAGAATTGAGGGTGGATTATTTGGATACGCAAAAGTCAAAATAACACTAGTTAGAAGTGGGTAGAAAAAGGAAACGATCTGCTATAAGTTTGGGAAAGAGACTAATCTTATATATGGAAAAAACCCTATAAACTTGCAATAGGTGCTCTTCAAATATATCTGTAGCCAAAAGGAAAATTGAATGCATTACTTCATCCAATGTTCAGAATATTAAAAAAAAAAAAAAACTATTTAGGAGAAACACAGCTTTTCTAGAGACCGAGGACTGATAGAAATTTTGCAAGAGGATCTTTATGCGAGTACACTTTGTAACATGATGAATACTGTCCCCGATAATATTCTTATGGTAGACAACAATTCTCTAAAATAAACTAAACATTGAGAGGATGATGCCAGTTGGAAGGTTATTCTTGATAAATGTTTAAAAGTAACAGGAGTCTAATATCTTAGGCACTGAGTGACACTGTAGGCTGGTGGATTAACACATAAATTCAATCCAAGGCCATCTTTGAGTTTTTTATCCTTATCTTTCCAGAGAAGTGATAAAATCTGGCAAGCTTTTCCAAGTCCTAACAATTGTACAACCCTAGGCAAGTCTGTATCTGGGGAAGATGTCATATTAACATATTTGAACTCTTACAAATGACTGATGTTGACCCCTTCTCTGAGCACACCTTCTGGTGGGTAGCACAGACAGAGTGAAACACTGAGTCTCAGTCCTGGATGGAGGAGGCTAAGCTTGACCTTGTTAGTGGGCCAGCATGCAAATCTCAAGAGCAATTTCTTTTTCAACTCATGTTATGGGCATTTTGACATAAACTTGTTATCTCCCTGTTGACCTGTAGTAGGCTGTTATTACAGGAATTCGTGATTAATCGATTGAGTTCTCTACCCGGCGAATCCAGCCTATGCTTCAAATTGAATCCACATTTCTTTTCTTGACTCAAATTCCATGACACACTCCCATGTATACCTATGTTCCACCCATACCGACAACTCTACTTTTGTCCTTGAATACTGGTACTAAATACTAATTTCATGCCCTTGCTCATGTTATTTTTCTGCCTGGATGTTTATTCCCCTCTCCGCATCTGCCTGGCAAAATGAAATTGAACTTAGTCCTTAAGGACCTGATGTAAATGCTCCCTTAGCTCCACAGCCCTTTTCTATTCTCTAGGATTTAATTGCTCCTTCTGCAAACTATTGTTGAAATCCTTAGTACAAAGGTGAAGTGTACGTATCTCTTCTGCTGTGCCTCTTCTCTGTGTCACCTGTGCCCAGCACAGTGTCTGGTACTGTAGATAATGTGCAGAATGCTTAAAGTGTAGAAGCCAAGTTCAGTGTTGGGCAGGATTCATTGCTTTGAAATCAGGATGAATTAGGGACAATCATATTTGAAGGGGATTAAACTGTAAAAGCATCTTACCTTGCCAAGGGCAATACTTAAATCTTCTTTGTGCCTGGCACAGTACTTGAAGTTTAGTAGGTATTTAATATGTGCATTGAATAAGTGTGCCATCTTGGATATGGAAGAACAGGGCCTGGTGACTACCAGAGGATGGAACAGGCTGAGACAACTATAGGTGTAGAAAAGTGCATGGATAACTGCACGGGGAAGGGGAATCAGAAGATAGGAATGTAGAAGAACACTATCAGATGGTAAGGTCTCTGCTCCAGTGGTCCCAAGGCTAGGCTTAGGTAGGGAGAATACTTGAGTCTCCAGCAAGACGATGACAGGAGGAGCAGGGCCTCAGTGCTAGAAGCAAGCAAGGCCCTGGTGGAGGAAGTATTTAAGATAACCTAGGGTTCAAGATGAGAGCTAGATGACAGCAGATGGATTTTAAATAAAAGTTCCTAAAAGCCCGAGTCAAGACTCTGCATAGAGGCTGAGCCTGCAGATTGAGGGGCCTGGATATGCACTTGCATGGGAACAACACTGCCAGGAGTGGAAACCCAGCAGGGCCTGATAAAACTAGATTAAATTAACCTAGCATACACAATGAATGGGTCTCAGGCTTCTCTTCTATAAACGCTTCTTAAGAGTGACATCTAGGGGCAAGTGTGCCTTTTCAGTACAGTCATCGAACTGCCTGCTTTGCATAGAGGTGCATGTGAAGAAGCTATTTGGCTCCCCTGACTTCTTCAGCTTTATCTGAAACACACTTCCTTAGTGTCTACTCCATGCAAAATACATCTTCAAAATGTTTGTTTATATAAGGCCAAATTATTCATGCTCCTTGAAAACGATCCTATAGGTCTACATCATGTGTCCTATTCTCTTGGCACAAACTACTGCTCTCTGACTGGAAAAAAAATATGTAATGTTTATGTCAGTAAGGAAATCTTCACAAAAGTGTGAATATGTACCATATGACACATATTTATATTATTTAATAAAATATTAGATTTCATAATTAGCTTTACTTCCTTTTCTGTGTATGTATATTTATCCAGCATCTTGAAGGCTTATTGATGTCCTTGTGATGGTAGTTTGTCAATCTGTGCCTGAGTTACTACTTTATAAACTAATGGACTACAATGTATTATGGGGAAGGAAGAAACCTAAGACATTACCTAGTCTCATCCACCTCGTACAGATGCAGGAATTGCTCCTCCACCATTCACTCCTTCACTCCACAAGTACCTACTGAGTGCTTACTATGTCTCAGGCCCTATATGAAGGATTCAGGTCAGACGTGGCCCCGTTGCAGAGTTTACTCTGGGAAGGGAGGGACAAACAGTAGACTAGTACAAATAATTATGTATTGTGATAGCTGCTGTGACAGCAACACACAGGGGACTGTGGCAAAGAATAACACCAGGGACTTAATTTAGAAGACTGCTCTGAGGAATGACATTTAAGCTGAGACCTAAAGGGCAGTGAAGGGTGTTCCAGGGGGAAGACCTGAGTGGTGGAACAGCTGGAATGGGGGAAGTAGGGAGGAAGGCCCCGGTCACCTGAGTGACAGAACATAAGGAGCGTGCCATGGGGTGAGGCTAGAGGAAGACAGAGGCTCCGTGGCACAGGGCCCTGTAGGGCAAGATTAGATATCTAGAGTTTATTCCAAGTGAGATGAGAAGCCACTGAATGTTTAAAGTAAGGGAGTAATATTGTATCTATTTCTTAAGTTCAATTTTTAACCAAGTTCTGATTAATTTAGAACCTTTTAAAACACCAAATACTTAATAGAATGAAAGAAAAACACTAGAATGTTGACTGTTATTTTTGGAAGGTAGGATAATGGGTTTTTTTTTTTTTATCCTCCTGAGAGTTTAAACACTATTTTGGCTTTTTTTTTTTTTAAAGAAGCATTTAATAATTTTAAAATTAGTAAAAAATCCACATTCTTATATAAAAAGAATGAGAAACCAAGTTTTATTTGCCAATGATATAAATATATTTGTATGCAATATGTGCTCTATAACTATTCTATGAAATTTAAAACAAAGTGGTTCTAAAATAAATTACCAGTGGGAAAAACATTGTTTTCTTTTTTTATCTCTTCGGTAAGGGGAAGATTTTCCTAAGGAAAATTTGTTTATCATAATTGTCGTCATTGAACTATCTGTTTAGTATCCTGCGTGTAAGTAGGGTGCTGCTCCAAAGGCCAACAGACATTCCTGGGTTCAAACAGTAGGTCTTGGTTTTGTGTCTTTTTGTCTGACTTTAGTTCATTCCTGAACTCTCCTCTATTCTAGAAATAATTTATAAATATGGTCCTAGGCTAAACAAGCTACATTGGAAATAAAAGAGAGGTGAAACAAAGGAGCACTTCCGTTCCCTGACTTCCATCCTCTGGCCACTCGCTAGGGATATTTTTTAAGTCTTTGTGGAGAAAGCTCACCTCATCCTTAATGAAAAGCAGGTCAAATTTTTCCACTCATTCTAACAGGTTATTCAAATGTGCTGCATGCATTAATTAACCATATCAGTTCAAAATTAGTGATGCACTGGAAATGAGGACACCTTTAATTCAAAATGTAAATATATACATTTCTCAGCTTCCTTAAAAGTGGCAGCTTTCTTATATAAGATACAGAGATGCTATTTAGAGAATTTAGAAATATGCTCCCTGAGCTTGAAGGACTTCATCTCAAAAAGGGAACATAAAATTAAGAAACAAAAAATTTTCTGAAAGGCTTAGTAGTATGTAAAAAAAAAATTGTTATGGGATCTGAGTTAAACCATGAAAAAACTTGCTACTCATCTTTGTCAAGCTGGAAACTTTAGAAATTCTGCATATGTATAACTGTACACATACATGCATATGTGTTCAGCGTTTCTCTTGTTTTGAGTGAGGAGAGTGAAGACAAGTGCAGAGAGGAGGAGCAGACAAGGGGGCAGGCAGAGCTTGGACCCCACTTGCTCTTTAACCAAATCAATGCCACTTTTTCGTGCTTTATAAATTGCACTTCTGCTTGAGATGTCATTTCAGAAAGGGCTTCTCAACTTAAAAGTTTTCAAAGTGCGAAGACCAGCTATGATGTATACAACAATGGACAATACCTTTCATTGAGTGTCTGCTATGGTCTAAGCACTGAGCTAAGCATTCTATAGTTTTCATTTAAATAATTCCCCAAAAAGCCACATGAGGTGGGTCTTAGTATTCCTACCTCAGATGAGGAAACTGAGGTTCTGAAAAGATTAATAATTTGTATCACATACACAGTTATTAAATAGCAGGGCCAGGATTCGGACTCAAGTTTGTCTATTCCAAAGCCCATCGTTTGAACCACAATGCCATGCTGGATCTGTGTTTAAGACTCAAAGTGCATATATTCACAGGCACTTAAATAGAATGCCAATACTCCAAAATGTAAATCTCTTTACATAAATAGAATAAAATTTATGAACGTGTGTTTTTAGTGGTGTACACTGCCTAGATGTCACTTAAATGAGAGGTTTTAATGGCTTAAGAAATAAGTATTGGTCACTAAGGATGGAGAAATGCTCCCAGACTGAGAGGATGGCTTGTACAAAGGCTCCTTGCAAAGCTTTTTGCTGTGAGTGGAAGCTGCCTGGAAGAGAAGCAACCTCTCCTTGGCCTCCCCAACACCCCAAATCTTTTCATTAAAGAATATTTCGAAAATTGAAACAAAAACAAAGAAGACTAAAGAGAAAGTATCTTGGGATTTGGGGGTGACATGGGCACAATGGGGTTTATGAAAATGTTGTCAGCAACAGGACAGTCATTCTGGGGAAAATCACTAGCAAAAAGGAAGAGAACATATATACAGAAAGAAGGAGAGACAGTGATGTCAAATTCCTTGTGTCTGTCTGATTCTTTAAACGGCACTATTGCTGCTATGTTTGTTCAAAGCCAGTCAGATAAATCCTATGTCCAGGAGAGGAGAATTGAGTGTTTTCTCCTTTTAAATGGTAAAATTCTTCCAGGTGTATGTGTGTTTCTTTTCTAGGAAGTTGTCAAAACATGTGATTTTTAACTTTAAAGAAAAACAGGACTGAAATGTGTCAAATCTCTAGAAATAGTCTGAAATCTAGTTGAGTTTACGCAGAAAAACACACACTAAAAGTCCTAAGGCTATCTGGCCACAGAAATCTCAGTTTCTCTGACAACACTCCTGAAACTGTGGGAGGGTTAAGTCCTGTAATCACCAAAGCGAAAATCAGCCAGGAGAGCAAACAAGAAGAGACAGGTTTCAAAACAATACATTCTAGTTCTCGTTCCACTGAACTTCAGACTTATGTCATTTTCCTAGGACATGGGGACTCAACATGGGACTTAAGAAGAGACTTGGGAATAAGACTTGTTCCTGAAATGCTGACTGCAAATCAAACCATATTTTAAGAAGAACTAAGGGAGGGGCTGTTTAATGGGAACCCAAGGCAAATGGACATATGAAGTGATCACTCGTTGCCTCTACCAGTCTGTTTTGTATTAGTATGGCTATAAAATCGGTATATTACAGTAGTAATTACAACTTCTCTGAGTTACGTTCATTCAAGGTTATTAAATTTGCAAGTGTGAAAATTTTACTTCTTGGGTATTTGAAATATTTGATAGTCAAAAGTGGATGTAGATCAGGAAGGAATGAAAAAGAGGTAGAATGTGAATGGTCCCAGGAAGCTGGGCAGACCAACGTAGGAGCTTGTTTATGGATAAGCAGGACAAGCCAGAGCTCTTTGTAGAATCTGTAGTCAAGCTGACAAGAGTTCAAATGAGAAAGGGGACTATTTTTTATAAAAATGAGACAAGCACACAGTGGTGCAAAAAGAATTCCTCTGTTAGTAATTTGATAAATACACACCTGTAGCAAAAATCAAGAGATATTCACAATCATTTTAGTCCTGAAAAATATATGTGTAATTTGGATCCTCTAGGCAATGTCTTGGATAGATAAATACTCAAAGGCTAAATCTGCTGGCTGGGCACTCTTTCTTAAAGCCCCCTTTCCATCACCAGTGTCATCCTGATGTTCTAGATGTGCCAGTACCACTGATTGAAGAATGTGTTTACTTGCTCTTTGGTTTTAGGTGGGAGTATTACTGAAAAGTGTCATTTTAGGGAAGGAATGGAGGCGAGGGGAGAAGGTGAGGGTGATCATGCAAGAAGCGGGTGAGCAGAAGTGAGAGGAACCTCAAAGTGGAGTGAGAGAAGAGCTGTGAGCTGCAGGCACCATCTGGTTGGTGTTCACAGTAGGAGATCAAGAGAAAGGCCAATTACCTGAAATTTCTGGAAGTGTAGGCTTGACTTCTTTCCAGAAGTTCCCATCACAAACAGGAAGTCTGGAGTTAGCACAAATGGCACTCTCTCTTTATTAATGCCCAGGAAACTTTTGTAATTGCCAAGAATGTGCCCAAAGTCTATATGAAATAGATTTCCTTAAAAGAAGAAAATGTCTGGCATTATTACACTGGCATAAGTGCTTGTCACAACACTGTTTATTTCTTGAAACATGTTTTAAGTTGCCAGAAAATGAGCTATCTTGGGTGAGAGAGCTATTTTTACACTGTTTTACCAGCTTGTGTTATTTTTTGTCTTAGCAGGTGTGTGTAGTAGTAGCCACAAAGTACTCTTTGAACTAAGTGTGTTTTTTTATATCCTTCCGGTGTTCTTTAAATGACAGCCAAATACCATTAAAAAAATTCTCGTCTCAGAATTAGCCTTAGAAATATAAATCAAAACTCTCTGTCTTATATGTCATCACTGTGCCCAAGACTCTCTAATTCCCTATGTATAACTCAAGAGAGACTGATGTTTCACTCTGCTTGGGGGAGGGGCATTCATCTTTTAATTTTGAGTAGCACAATAGAAATAAATCATTTTGAATCTCCTTTAGATCAGTTTTTGCCACTGTCACCATCACCACCACAATTATCATCTCTTCTCGTTTATGTAGTTCTTTATCACATGTATGGTCCATAAATGCATTATTTCTTTTGATTCTCACAGAGTAAACTATTTTTCTCAATATGACACTTTTTCCAGACTCTACTCTTAAGTTGGTCCAAATTTCTTAGAGAATAATTTTATGGCATGGTAGCCAATATGGACAACAGTGATGAGTGAGGAGGGGTAGGTTATGAAGGCATAGCATTTTAGATTTAAGGATACCTATGAGTTCTTTTTGTTATTTCTCTGCAACATCTGACACTGTTGACCATGCCCACCTTCACCAGCGTCTAGGATATGATCGTATCCTAGCTTTCCAGCTATTCTCTGAATTTTCTTTCTTAAGTCTCATTTCCTGCGTCTTCTTCCGTTACCTACTCCTGGGCGATCTAGGGCGATCACGGTATCTGTGTCCCTACACAGTAATGACTTCAAGATATGTGCTCCGACCTTGAACTCCATTTAAAATTACTCTGTGCTGGGGGAGGTGGAATGGGGAGTTAGTGTTCAATAGGTACAGAGTTTCAGTTGAGGAACATGAAAAAGTTCTGGAGATGGATGGTGGTGATGGTTGCATAACAATGTGAATGTACTTAATGCCATTAAACTATACACTTTAAACTGGTTAAAATGGTGAATTTTATGTTATGTATTGTTTACCACAATCAAAAAAATTACTCTAAAATAAATAAACTCACCGGTCTCTGTGATCATAATGTTGTCATTGTGCCGGTCGCCTATTCCAAGAACAAAGGTTGCCACACAGTAGCCAGCGCAGGAATAAACGAATCTCTCCACTGCTGCCTGAAACTAATTAAAATACATCTGAATATTAGCTGTATTCTAACTACAAGGAGCAGCATGAATCTATTACAAATGACTTCCAGAAAGACATAACTCACTTTCAGAGAACAAGTGAGTTATGCCTGATTTCATTAACGTGATATCTATTAAGTGCCAGCTTTCTCGTTGCTCTACCTATATTTTAGGTGAAGATTCAATGTATCACAATAGCACAAGGAGAAAACAAGAGTCAAAGGGTAGTGACAATTTAGTTAAAGGGTTCAGTTCTTTATGTGTCACTCGCCAACAACTATACAGAACCTGTGATAATTTCTCCATCATTGGTGAACATGTGTTTTGCTTGTGATCTCTTAAAGTATGTATGGGATCACAAATCCACATATATAACAGACTAATAAGTGCTACTAATTATATTTCCTCTGCAGAAGGCTGCTAAACATGCAAATGAGAAGTGCTAATCCTGTGCAGAACTTTGAACGACAGCCAAACAGCCTAACCACATAGCTTGTGAAAGATTCAGCATATGTACTTCAGAGGAACAGTGAAACTGTCAATTTCAGCATCTATAATTTACCATTTAGATTAGAGTGCAGCAGTAAATTAAAAATTACTTTATATAGGATATGTGGTGTTTCCCACATAGGAAACTAAATTTTTTGGCTAAACAACAAAAATAGATGGTTATAAAAAGTGCTAACAAATTATTTCACAGAAATGAATTTTATGCAAAGCATACCTGATAATCAAAGGAGAAGCAAATTCTCATGAAGTTCTGAACTAAGCACCTTTGTTTTACACAGATATACCAGGTCACCAAGGGAAGGCACTTAACAACCCCCGACCTCACGAGTAAAGGGCTTCACCAAGAGCGGGAGCTCACCTTTTCTTCAATAGGGCATTTTTCTTTGAGCCAGTGATTCAGGACCTCATCCTTAAATGCGCCTGTGTTGCCTACTGTGCTTTGCTGAATTTTGGCAATTGTCGTGGCATCTTTCACGATCTCGATCATTCCTACAGGAAGATGCACACAGTTTGATGTAGACTGGGGCCTAGTGCCTGACCCAGAGGAGGAATGGCTACGTCTTTGAGTACAGGGCAGAGTGCTAGTTTCCAGGTTCCTGCTTTGGTTTTCTTAGTAAGAAAAACAAAAAGAGGGGCATATGGAAGTTGTGTGGGACATGCTTTCAATAACCCAGAATGAAAGGGGGAAAGAGTTAGTTTTGAAAGGCAATAAGTAAAAGCATTTATGTGCTGAGTATGTCCTTCCTTTTTTGAAAACCTGTGCGTTTCCTTTTTTAAATTACAGGATCAAATGTAAATGGCTTCATATGGTTCTCAAATCGGAACTTGAAAAATACCTTTGATTGAATTTAAAATGTTAAATATTTGTAACAGCATGCAAGAATAGAGTATGTAATATCTTCTATAGTATGAATTCTGGGATATTAAAATAAGTGACAGATCTTTCTATTTTTAAATGTTATTTGTGAGGGAGAAGTTCGATGTATAATGAAATGAGTTAAAGTTTAGAGATGGGAAAGTAAAGAGGAGGGAACAAGTTCTTACTAAAATCATTTCCATGTATAATCACAAGGATTTGAATCATGCATTCACGTATCTTCAATATATCCGTGCTAAATAGAGAGTCACATTCACCAGCCTTGGAATATTTTCTTCCTTTTTGAATGGATTATGATTGTAATTTTTTAGTTATTAAATGACTACACTGAAGGAATTATGATCCTTTAAAACTAGATAAGTGGTATATCCATCTTCTGAGGTAAACACACACCTATTTTGTCACCAGTTGAAATGCAACCATATGGCAGGAGGCACAGATCCAAAGATTCAGTCTCCCAAATGGACTCCATGATTCGTAGAATCTGGGCATCAAAACACAAAAATGTTTCCATTGTAAATGTATATATTTCTACTCCTCTAAAAAAATAATTTTATGTATTTTCATTTATCAACCTGGTACTCTATAGTTTCCCTTCCTTGGGAGCTTGTTCATTTTGCTCCTTGAGATGTAGTATACCTTGGGGAATAAAAGAAATGGATTTTTTTTCAGAAAGTTTTAGCCATGATTCATTTATTCAAATGTTCCATTCTAGTTATGTATCTTTTACCACAATAAAAAAAGTTCCGCTCTAACATCCCTACAAATTTTTATGCGTAAGGCACTCTTGGGCTCCAACCTAGACAACAGCAACAATGATAATGATAACTAACATATCCCGAGTGCTGTTTTATGTTGTTCCTTTGTGTTAACCCTAGAGTGTGGACGTGATTATTATTTTCGTTCTGTGGGTGAAGAGACTAAGGTTAGAGAGCTTAAATAACTTGCCCTTATCTGCCATGCAAAGTGCCTTAACCACAAAACATAATGAGAAGAAAGTGTGATGTTTCATGTTTTTGGAGTACCTATCTTTGAATAATTCAAAAGATTCTATAGATTTATTGAAAATTTAATAAATTTAATAAACTTTCAAAAGGTTCGAATGACTTATTTTTCTTTTTTTATAAAAAAAAATACTCATACCAGGAAAATACACATACTATTCTTGAAAAGAGAGCCTAGTGTATTAGTGTTTCCATAGTAGAAATAAGTAAAAACAGAAACATAGAGAAAATTGAAAACATAACCAGTTCTTAAATGGCCTACGTTTAACTCAATATGGTTTGCCTATTTTAAATAAATCATATTTAATATTAGAAATTATGTTACTTCTTCAATATTGAATAACTAGAATATGGAGAATAATACTTTATGGATTTGTGAAGCTCAAGTTTATCAAGAAATGTTAGAAAATATAAAAATGATTAGCATCGATACCTTAACCATTCACCTTCTGTTTTAGTAAACTATTTACTTTTCACTACTTAACTACATGATTTCTCCAATGGCCTATTCACCTTCTCCTTCCTATCACATTATTCACTTGAGTTTGTATATGTGGGTGTGTATCAAAGGTGATGTATTTAAGGAGAGCATCTATGGGTGTGTTGCTATGTCTATGAATATGAATGAAATAGATGCTAGTGGGTAAATGTGTCTATATTCTATGTTACCATACCAGGAATAGGATACATGAAAGAGAGGTAGGTCTACGGCCATGCTACCCTGAACAAGCCCGATCCTGTCTGATTTCGGAAGCTAAGCAGAATCGGGCCTGGTTAGTACTTGGATGGAAGACCACCTAGGAAGACCAGATGCTGTAGGAGTAAAGTAAATAAATAAATAAAAGATTGTAAGCTGACAAGTTCCTTGCAATCAATCAAGGGTTGCTTTGCATTAAAAAAAAAAAAAAAAAAAAAAAAAAAAGGTTAGGTGAGGGAAGTACATCTGGCTATTTGGGAATGTTGGATATGTATCTTCTCAGGAACGAATAGAACTGTGATGCTCATTAGATTGCATATCTAATGGTCCCTGGCCACATACTCCCGATGAAAACTCTGTTATGAAATCTTTGATCATTGTTCATCAATCAAGATAGGAGAATGGGAATAAAATCAGTAGAAGGCATATTTTAGAGCTAATATAGAATTATTCTTTTCAGATAACTGAAAACTTTCCTTAACGGTAGCATACCTGTAATATAAGCATGTCTTGGCGTAGATCATCACCGTGTTTAAAGATAATTCCAATTGTTTCATTTGATAGAGCTGTAGGGTCAGCACATTTAAACTCAAGCCACAGGGGCTTCTTCTTGGAGGCCATTACTTTACATTTTTCAACCTATAAGTTGAAAATAGTCAGATGTTTTCTATACACAATGAACACACAGCATGGATACATATATCTTCTTGCAAAGTATCACTATAAACAATCAAGACAAAAATCCTAGTTGGAAAATAATTTTCAGTGATTTGGGTAAAAATACAGAAAGTGTTTTCACCAAATCTCAAAATTCTAGTGAGAGCAATTCACAACACTTAAACCAGCAGTTCTCAAAGTGTGTTCCAAGGAACCCTAAGAGTCTGTGAAGGTGCCTAAGAGGTGAGGCAGATCCCATCCTCTGCACGCCCCACTCCCACAGGACTCTAGTATTCCCATGTCCCCTTTAAAAAAGCAACTTTGCTGTTGTTAGGTTATATATTTGGCCTCCTCCTAAGATTTAATTTGAAAAACAGAATTCCACTGCTACCACAGTGTCTAAAAACTATTATTGAAGAATCAGATGCAATGGGCCAAATATAATGAGATGGAATTTAACAGCAGTAAACAGAAATCTAGTGCTCATGTGTGCCTACCCACTCTAAAAAACTCCTCATACATCTAACTGAACTCAAGAGAATTTGTGGGAAATGTGGCTTAGCAGCCATTCACTTCAAAGTAAAAAAATCTTAGGAGTTTTAGCCAAAAGTGAATTCACCATAGATCAAAAATGTGACATGGTCTTTTTAAAAAGCAAACACAATTTGAAGCTGTATTAATATATTATTATTTCTACCTATCTAACTGGATAAGGACAGTCGATAGTGTATGCTTTTGCTATAGAGCCAATTGGATATAATATTAAACATGAAGGGAGAAACTTACCCTCTATCCAGGGAAAATAGCTTTAAAAAATGAGGTGGAATAAAGAGTTTTACAGACAAATAAAATATGAAAGAATTTCTTGCCAGAACACCTGCACTATAAAAATAGTAAAAGCTGAAGGAAAATGATGCCGGATGGAAACATGGACCAATACAAAGTAGTGAAGAGTACAAATAATGGTAAATATGTGGGTTAATATTAAAAAAAGTTTAACCTATTAAATCTTTTAAATGCATTTTAACTGCTTAAAGTAAAAATAATAACAACCCATTGGGTTTATAATATATGTAGAAATTAAAAGCGTAAAAATAGTATAAACAATAAGGGGAAATTAATGGAAGTATACTGTTTTAAGATTCTTATACATACATGAAGTCATTTATTATTTGAATGTAATCAAGAGCATGTGCTTTGATGTAAGAATAGATATCTACATCAATAGAATGGAATAAAGAATTACTGGATTAAGCAAATATTTCTTAGGACACAAAATTCATGAGCCATTAAAAAACAGTGATAAATTGGACTTAATCAAAATCAAAAGCTTCTGCTCTATAAAATACACGACTAAGAAAGTAAAAAGGTAAGCCACAGACTGGGAGAAAATACTTGTAAAATGTATACTTGATAAAGGATTTATATCCAGAATATATAAATAACTCATAAATAAAAATAGGAAGGCAATCTACATTAAAAATGAGCAACAGGTATGAACAGAAGCTTCTCAAGAGGAGATAGAAAATAGTCATATGAGAAAATGCTCAACATCATTAGAGAAATGCAAATAAAAACAACAATGAGATACCACTTCACACCCATTTCAATGGCTAGCATAACAGAGTCTGATGATAACAAGTGTTGACTAAGATATAAAACAATTGGAACTCCCATATATTGCTAATGGGAATGTAAAAAGGTACAGTCACTTTGGAAAAACAGTTTGGAAATCTCTTATAAAATTAAACACACACATATCATCTGACCTGACTATCTCAAAAGGTGAATGGAAAACAAATTGTGGCCTAGCCATACAAAGGAATACTATTTAGTCATAATGAGAAACAGACTACTGATACAAACAGCAGCATGGATGGATCTTAAAAGCATTATGCTAAGTAAGTGAATCCAGATACTTTGATTCCACTTCATGAAATCCTAAAAAAGGCAAAATTACGTGACAGAAAGTAAATCTGTTGTCTGAGATAGGGAATGGGAGGAGGAAAAGACTAACTACAAAGGGATATAAAATAACTTTTTCTATAACATTTCTATGGAAATGTATTATTTCCATAGAAATGTTATATATTGATTGTGGAGATGGTTATGTGATTATACAAATTTGTCAAAACTCATTGAGCTGTACATTTAAAAAGGAAAAATTTTATCGTACGTAAATGATTCTTCATGAAACCTGATTTTTTAAAAAAAAAAAATAGGTGGGAGATTGCCTTGCCTTAAGACTTCTAGCAGCTAGTGTTTAGAGAAGGCTTGACAGACATTTTTAAGACATAAAGACCACATGGAGATATCAAGATGATACCTACCACCAGTGCTCCTGCTTTCAGTCCAGGATCATATGGAACTCTAAAGCTCTTTGGGAGATTCGAATTCTGTAGGTTTTCAAGCTTTTGTTTAAGTTGTGAAATAACTGTAATTTTCAAAAGCACACAAGAGTTATATAAGTTCAAAAAATTACCAATATTATCTATAACATTTCCTGAGGCCACATCTATTCACAACATTCTATATACATTTGGTCTGGTATGGAATAGGAGAAAAGCGGGGTATGCTTCTGTATTTGAGGAGTTAACTAGTTGAGGTGGCAAGGTAAGTCAGGTTCACTGTGAGCAATACAGCCATGTACACATACTATAACAGGGGATAAAAAAAGGGGAATATATATGAGATACCAATACAATCAGGTAGAGAAGGATGTTTTAAGAATAATGCTAAGGAACTGATACTGTAGTTTTCTTTCCAACATGTGAAACTTTAAACTGCCATCTGATTTGGGGAACAGACATTTGAAGACCATATTAAATGAACTTTGGTTAAGGATCTGTAAATTCTTTTCAAAAGAGGAAGTTATGCTGTGTGGGGAGGATGTGACAGCCTCAAAGTTCCAAAGGCAAAACACATAAATTAAAAATTACGCCCTGAATAACAGATAGACTGAAGGCCAGTACAAATGGTTCTCTTTCATACAATAAAAATAAAAATGAGTAAGATTCTTATTATCGCTATCATTTTTTGGAAAGAACATTATTGTTGTATTGAAAAAGAATCGAAGAGAAAAATTGGAAATTCAAAATATTCTGAAGTTTAAAATATTGGTTAGTACGTTAGTGAGTGTCCATTATAAGCCATAGTGTTGAGTCTAAAGTATACAAACATGAATAAGAGATAATTCCTAAATTTAGGGATTATTTAGTTTACTAGACCAGAAAGATGTGTTGATGACTATAATTTAATGCAATATCAACCAAAACCTATGGAAGTACAGAAAAAGGGGGATTAATTTTCCTAGGGCCGGAACAGAGTTTCTTAGGGATAAGAAAACAATATTAGAAATGGCTTTAGAGAGGAGGTGATGTATATTTTTCATATGAAGTACTCTGAAATATATACATACACACACACACACACACACACACACACACACACACACATACACACTATATATGTGTATATATATACCAAAAATTTTAAATAGCTTCTCAGTTACTCATTACTTTAAAAGACTGAAAATTTGAAAATTATTTCCATGTATTGAATGATGGAAAGTAAAAGGTAAATATTTGAAAATAACTAATTTTTTTGTGTGTGAAATTATTTCTAAAAAACACATCTTACATCTGCATGCTTTTCAAATTTTAAGAGTTTACAATCTATCATGAACTCATCATTAAAAATATATATAGTTTTAAAACATATTACTCATAAAGGGAGAACTTTAAATTTACTTCTTCCGCGACGACAGAAGATTAAATAATTTGTTCTTTGCTGCCTTTAGGAGGTACAAATTGTCTTCCAGAAGAAGAAGAATCACAAGAATGATGGCATTTGGAGAAGAAGTCATTTGAAAAGAGAACAAAGAAAATATAGCTATGATACCTTGGGAACTGACATCATACTTTTCAGCAGAGAGTGATTTAATATCAATGGTGACTCTTTGTAACATCTCGATTACTTGGACTTGTTGGGTAAAGTCGTGCAACATGGCCGTGCCACAGCCCCTCAAGTAGGCTTCCAGGATCACAGCGAACCTCTGCTGGTAGTGCCTGGACTGGGCTATCTCACTTCTCAAGAACCAAAACAAGAAGTGACCAATTCTTTTGTTCTGAAGGTGGGAACAAGAAGGTTGAAATTATTATGACTGAGGCCCTAGATCCACCAGCCAATTCTCAATAATTTAAATGTCATACTATTATCAAAATGGAAATACTTACTCTTAAACCACGCTTCAGCAGAAATCTGGCAAGGGCGCTGTCATGATAAGGTTCAAATTTCACAGCCTAGAGGAGGAACACATTGGCATTGTAGGGTTGCATTCCATATTGGTTAATCAGGGAAAAGGAAATGGAGAAAAACTGATGCTCTGCCCTGGTGGGTTTTAATGGCTAGGGTGATGAGAATCTTACCAGTCACTTAAGTTCAATTCTTTCTTTTCAAGGGCCTTTTGGGCCAGAGTGAACCACTTACTTAAAGACTGAGAATAGAAGCCAGAACTCTTGACTCACAGTCATGTACTTTCGATGACTTCGAAGGCAAAGAGGGGAGGACTTTTGCTTCCATTAAGGGCATACTTGATTTATTGGAAGGATAGAAGGGAAAGATGGAGATGGCTTATAACAAGTCTATAAAAGTGGACAGTAAGAGAGGTTGTTGGAAAGAAAATAGACAGTGGACATAGAGTACATGTAAAGAGAAAAGTATTTGTTAGATGTGAAGATCCTAAAAATCCTATCACTTCTCTTCTGCTCAAGATGTCTTTCTGGCATCTCGCTGGCAAGTCACTGGGTTGCCTCACAGATTCTTACTGTAAGTAAACAACCGGCTTACATCAGTCCATACAGAGCAATCACTGCTCTCTGCCATACAGAGTTTTTTTGTCTGAAAATCCTTATTTTATATGCTTCCTTAGGTTTTTCAATGTTTAGTAGTTTTCATATCACTTCATTAATATAGAGATATTGACTTAGATGCCGGCTCTATGTCTGAAGAAAAGAATGAATAAATGTAAAAAATAAGTAAATCCTGGTGGGTGCATGATATTTGTTATATTATTCTCTAATCCTTTCTATAAGTCTGCAATAGTCCATAATTTTGAAAGCAGCCAGACTAACAAATATTGTTTGATTATTATAGATGTATATATAAAGTTATATAGATGTCATATATAAGCATAAAGAGAGGCTTAAAATTAAATGTCTCAGAGTATTTTCTTTATAAATAGACATGGTCTATTCTTTTCTAAGAAGGAAGAGGAGAAATTCCCATTCTACTTTACGTTTTAGGGCCTGGGGGCTTTTGGTATGATTTCCAGTTTGCAAATGATCAATACTGACCCGACAATATTTCAACTATCCACATACTTTCCATAGGTGTGGTCAAATAAGATCTTAATTCTGAGAATATGGTTATTTCACCACCAGTACTCACTTCAGAAATGTTTTAATTTTCTAACCCGAATATGAGTCTTTTTGACCTTTTCATGTTTCACTTCTGTAAAGACAATGTGGATCTCAACTAGGAGACCATTTTAATCAGGAATGAGTCATTTGGCCATATCTGAAAATGTCTCAAATAGTTTCACAAATGACTACTCTTTTTCAAATTTATGACCACAGATTCAATGCTAATATTACTTATTGATTTCTTTCATTTAAACACTTCCAAGAACACTATTCATTTTCCAATTCTTTAAAGCTTACTTGTGAAAATTACAATGTAAAATAATTCATGGTGGCCTGGAGACTTAGAACAGATTTCATGCAAATTTTTTTACGTCCTGTTTGTTATGGAGAGCTAGAAAGCTGAAGACACTTGGATTATTCTAAATTTTTCATTAGTGTTATGCTAGTATCTGCACTCATGGGCAGAGAAAAATATTGGCTATATTTGATAGATGAAAGCAAAGGCCAAATATAATATTTCAAGTATCTGCCTAATGGGAAGCTGAAGGTTCAAAGTTAAAGGTGAGAATACCCAAAATACTCATCAGAAAACTCCAGGGCCTTCCTGTCAATACAGATAATGATTAGACAGTTTAGTATCTAACACTGAGGCTGACTAGTCTTAATGATTTCAGGTCAAACACCACCTACTCAGAACTATCGCTGGCTTCTTCAATCTAAATTAAGCGTCCCCAGGACCTCTATTTTCTCATTATACTCTGTAGTTTTCCCCTAGAGCATTTATCACAATTTGTTATTAAATATCTGCTTGTGTGTCTATCATTTAATGTTAGTCGTATCCATGCACACAAGCTATACGAGGGCAGACAGGCTCTGTTTTGATCACTGCTTTATATTCAGCATCCAGAAAAGGGGAAACATTCAGTACATGTTGTTGAATTAATGAACATGTCTGCACTCTAAAATAGCATTTCTATTCCAATTCCTTAATTTCCTCTTCTTTGTCAAGCAGCATGATCTAATTTGAGATTGGTTACAGTGAGCAGAACTGCTCCTCCTTTCTTTAGCTTCCTAAGCAAACTTTAAGCAAATGACTTAGCCTCTTTTGAACCCAAGGAAAGGCATGAGAACAGGAGTAGAAACACATACTGGACCTGTCTAAAGACAGGGGCTTTCAAAATCCCATCCAGATATGAGACGTCATTCATGAATTGTGATGAACACTATCAGAATATAATCTTTTCTCTCTAAGACACACAACCCTGACACTGGATTGATGCAGGATATTGGGAGGCGGTGAAAAGGGTAGGGCCCAGAGTCAGACCTCCTGGATTTGAATTCCTGTTTTTCAAAGTATGTGACCTTAGGCGCACATTACTTAGACTTTCTGTGACTTGGTTTCCTTATATGTAAAATGAAAATATTAATTTGATCTCTATCATAGCTATTGGAAGAGTTAAATGTGATAATACATGAAAATCATGTAAATCAGTGGGAGCTTTGGCACAAGGGATCATTTCATAAGTTGAATATATCATTAATAGAGTAAATGAGAACAAAGTATTCCCACAGGTCCAGTTCTCCTAAAAAAGAGGAAATATTAACATCTTCAAAATGCTTGCCAGCAAACTCTCAAAGACAATAAAAAAGTAAATAGAACAGTTTACTACTTTTTGAGGTGGCTTCATCAGATCTGCTTTGACTGATATAATGCTCGGGACAAAGGGCATTTAATGACAACTGAAGGGGGTGCCTGTGCACATGCAAATAAATTCCTTGAGAAGAGTGTTCTGTTGATAGCACAGGCATCCCCTACCTGGACCAGCTGTAGCAGGTAATGCAGAACATCATCGTCTTCCAAGCTCTCCAGTTTCTGAACTGCAATGGCTCTTACATTTTCATCCGAAAAGTTGCAATCCAGGAGTTGCATTGTTAGCCCAACATCCAAAGCACTTTGATCCCAGACCTCCCTCTTGGCTAACAATTGATATGTTTTGGCCACGATTTCTTGCTCTCCCCATTTCACTGAGCTAAATAGCTTAGGATATGCTTTTGGATGCTTAAGGCTTTCATATCTAAAATGCCAGAGTAATTCTTTGTCTTCTGCTGTGAGAGGGTTAAGTGGATCAGTGGCTATGATTGCTTCCAGTTGCTTCCGTAGCTGGTTGGGCATTTCAGCTCGAACCCGGTCCCCTTCGGGGTCAGGGGTAGGCCGATGCTTAGGCAAGGCTATTGGGTGACAGTAATTGTCCAGAAGAATGGATATGGACATTGAGTTCTCCTTGTCTGGGTTGGTTGCAGATGTTAGCTTGTCAGCATTGAAGCTCCCTTGGTCTTCTCCTTTCCCAGATATCTGCCACATGTGCAGCACGTATTCCCCACGGCGCAAGAGGAACCGGTGGTCTATCAGCAGCAGGTTCACATAATAGAGAAGCTGAGATTTGCCTTTGGACTCAGAACTCGGAGTCTCAGCAGGAGCCTTGCCAGACAACACTGGAGCTTTGCCGCAGTAGATCTGGAGGTTCAGTAGCGCCCCTTTGGGTAAATCTTTGATTTTGATACCGAACTCAAGCCACACATTCCAGAGCACCTCCTCTGTGAAGGGTTTGGGGCTGGTCCTCCTCTGGCAAAGGACTTGCTGCCCATGCTGGATGTTCGCCTCCACAAAAACAGTGAGGTCAGAATTCCGGGGCAGGACAGGGATATCAATGCCTCTGATTTTGACCCTGAACTTCCGGTCACAGTCCCACAAGGACACAGTGAACACACTCTCATGGTCCTTCCCGTGGATGGTCAGCTGTTCATGGTAGCCGGTGACTCCAGTGCAGTCATCCACCAGTGGCCACTCTTCTTTTCTCACCTCGTCCTGGGCTGGGTCCGGAGGCGTGTCAAGCACCAGGTGAATCTCTTCCCCATTCTTGAGGCAATGCCTCACCCACTGAAAATTTTTGATGGGCGTTTCACCCACCAGATACTCATCCCGGCCACAGACGCGCAGCACAAAGTCCTTTTCATTTTGGCTTTCAGGGATATCCATCAGAGACTTCTTTTTGGCCATCTTGGTAAAGAAGCTCTGGAGGATAGTGCCTGGGGTGTCATCAGCCGAGACCTTGATGGTCTGGCTGGTGGTGCTACGGTGAATGACAATGAAGATGCAGTTGTTGGTAATCTTCTTCAACAGGTACTCTGGGAGGGGCTTGGAGGTCACCCAGGGGTGCATGGCATAGAGTTTAGGGTCACGGCCAGCCACCTCAGCCATGCGCGGGGTGACCAGGCGGCGGCGTGTGAATTCGAGCTCGTCATCATGCACGTTGCTGACGTCCGTGACATCGTAGCCCATGAGGGCGGTAAGCTGCCGCTGGAAGGCCAGCGTCTCCTCGGAGGGAGAGTGCCGCTGCACAACATGGATCTGGCCTGGGCTCCTGTGCAGCACCTTCCAGTAGCGCAGACAGTCCAGCGTCTGCACCACTTGGTACTTGTCATAGATCTCGTACCACTGTCCCTTCTTCTGGTAGAGCAGTAGGAAGTTGTCTGGGCCGAGCCGGTGGTAGAAGTCAGCCACCACGCTAGTCTCCAGTGCACGCAGCCACACCTGTGCCTTCATCTGCTCCACATTGCCGTGGCCCGCCACATGCAGCAGCACTATTTCTGGGGTCTTGCTGGTGCGCTGCCTGGTGGGCAGCACGAACTCGATGGGGACGAGCTCCATGGAGGACAGGCTGGCCGCGGAGCCGCGCGGCTTCATCCTCCGGCGTCTGCGACAGTTGTCCTCTCTCAGAACCACCAGCTGTTCATCGTTCTCCAGCTCCATGCCCTGCGCGACCTAGAAGTGAAAAAACAGAGGGCTCTGTCACAGGGAAGGCACTTTCCAGTTGCATTTTTCTGAGAGATGGCAGAAGGAGATGTAGAAGAATGACAATGACATGCGTACAAGGAAACAGGGGCTTTGGGGTCGGGGCTTGTGAATCCTGACCCTGCTACTTAGTATCTGGTGACTTGAGCTAGTTAAATAATCTCTGAGCCGATTTCCCATCTGTCAAGTGGAGTAATATCTCAGAAGGTGAAGATAAGAATTAAATAAGGTAATATATATACTTGTTCAGTATGGGCAATGGGTATATGGGGGTTAAGAAATCATTCTTTCTACTTTTGTGGTTTGAAAATTTAATTAAACAAAAAGATTTACGTAAAACACTCGTCTAGTGCTGTGTCTGACATATAATGGCTCAAAGTGGTAATTGTTTTTAAGCATACTGAAATGGATGAGTAAAATAATCTAGTTAAAGGATCAAGTCCTAGTTTGCAAGGTGCATTGTGAGACACTAAGCCACCCCACTTTGGAAACAGGCTTTGGCTTTTTTTTCTTTGTCAGTCTCACACTTCTTCTTGGGACTCAGCCACTTTACCAGACTTGCTTCATAGTCTCTATTTTCAAACTTCTGGTTCAGATATCTACACCCTAGTCTATTTCCTGTCATTCTTTTTTCTTTTCTTTCTAGTTAAAAAAGGTAGTCATTTCCTATCAGAATTGGTAAAGTTGCAATCAGAAACGTGCAGATATTTAAAATTTTGAATCATGAAATCTGTAAACATTCTGGCTGTCTTTTCTATATTAGATTAGTGTCTTAAGAAAGTCACCCAAGGCTGCGCTCTCCTAATAGGAACATTCAGGTAATTTTAACGTCCCAGTTCATTTCTTCTTCCTCTGTTTTAGACAGTGGGGAAGTCACAGGATGGAAGAAAGGATTCCTGGGCTCCAGTGACTTGCTGCTTGGACCCCAATCAATTATTTAACTTCTTTTTTGCTTCAATATTTTCATCTCTATAATGAGAATTCACAAGTTTCTTTTCATCAACTTATCCACTCTTCCCACAAATATTTAAAAAGTACCTACTCTGCACAAAGCATTTAAGTATAAATGTGGCATACTGCAGTAAGAAACACTTCAAATAATGATCAAAATGCTAAAAATATTAAAATTGAAATATAAGATATTTTTATTTTAATATTTAGTATCACTACATTGTAAATAAGAATCAACTACTGACATGAAAGTAAACGTTTCAGAAAACATAATTTACTCTTTTTAATGACCAATATTAGCAAGACCTATAACTACTTATTCCCTTGAGAAATGATGGAGCATTTGACACATACCAAAAAGAAGAGTTTGATGAAAAGATAAGAAAGACAAGTTTCATTAGATCCAAACTTCTGTTCAAATCTTGGCTTAAAGTTACTTTTTAAGTCAATATTTCCTTTCATAAAATATGAAATTCTACTTAGTAAATACATGAAACCAACAGTCCCAAACAACTGTTTCCTGCAGCTTAAAATATTCACTATTTGGTCTGTGGCTACATATAGAATAACCAACAAGGAAGATACAGTAATATTGACACTAATGAAATAAAATAGGTCTTAATTTAGGCAACATACAAATACACAATAATGACTTCTGCCTCAGTGATCTCAAACAATCTTACAAGATACAAGATGCAGAAGAAAACAGGCAGACTAAATACTCACTGCTTTCCTTCATGGTTGAAGCTATGAAGTGTTCTCCTTTTATGAGAAGACATTAGAAACACGGTTAAGAACAATAATGGCTAAGCATGCACTTGTAAGAACGTGAAACCTGGCTGGCACAGGCTCATATGCCCTTCCTCTTCCTCTTAAACAAAAACAAAAAAAAAGACCGATGCACCTGCAAAACTATTGCTGGAACCTCATGAATATCCATACATGTAGGTTGAACTAGACAATGAAACAGAGACATTCAGTGGTAGTATCATCTCAAGAACTGACAACAGTTCCAGATAAAAATATTCTAGCTGAGAAGGAAGTGTCACTATTCCGAGTCAGACCTAACAAAGGGCAAAAAATAGAAAGGGCAGAAAATACCTGATAAAGCAGTGGAGGTGATGATGCTGAAGGATCATTTGTTTAATTTTTGAAAATAAAACAAATTCAAACCTACCCAGTGTGCCTCAAAACAATTCTGCTTTTCTGAGTCTCCCTTCGTATCCAGATGCAGAGGAAGTGTTGCAGTTACCAGGAAGGAAGTTTCAACCAAGTTGATTATACATGTGATTGCTCATTTTAAAAGTGTCAGAAATGCATTTCCTGTTAATAGCACTAAGACTGAAGCACAAGAGTGAGCAATGTTTACCATCTATATATTTTATACTCTCTTTAAACTAATTTTTAATAATTGTGAGAGACCGAAATGAGTTAAACTTATATAGATCCAAACAAAAAATACACATTTATGACACATAAATACATGAAATGTTTTCTAGTTAGTTCTAAGTAGAAAAGGCTTAACAGTCACAATATTGGAGAAACAGCCTGGTAGAAAGATTTTTAAGAGCCAAACTAAACCCATTAGTCCTGTAAAGCCCATTCAATTAATTTTCCCTCATGCAAATTCAAATGATCCTTTGTTTATATGCTGTAACTGAAGGACGGGGAAAGAGAAACTTGGTGATCTAGGGGACTGAGTTATTAAGCTGAACGTTTTCAAAGACTAGATCTGTGAGCTCACTTCCTTAACTTGGTGAGATAGTTCTCTATTTTTCAGAGCATTCAGGGTCCAAAATATCACCGGCTCAAACTGAAAGTATAGTGTGTATGTGTGTGTGTGTTTGCGTGTGTGCGAGTGGTGGGGTGGAGGCTTACTGTTGGCAATGATTACAGACAAAACAGGAGGTTCTTGGTTTCATGGGAGATAGATAGTCACTGAGAGATGACTCCTGATTGTCATGAGAGTAGAGAATCCATAGAAAAGCAATATTAAATCATTTTTAGAGCAGCTCTATATCTTCTAGGTGACCTCAATTCCTCTAGAAACTGCAAGCACACTCAGACCCTGAACCAGTGTCCCCTTTCATACATCCCAGGGTTTCCTATACCGCAGTTCATACTCTAACCTGGACTCTAGCTGAGCCCCAAGGGCAACAAGTAGGATGGTAATGGCCTCACAGCTTTCTTGGAAGTGTATAATTTAAACTTCTCTGAATTTCTCTGACGTCAAAATAAATAATTGTTTGATCTGATCTATCTACTTTCACATAGGCCCCTTGGGTCTTAGCTTTCTATAAATAGTACTAGAGTAGTTGACATCAGCAGTCAAACCATTAAATTCAAAGGCTGCATCCCAAATATTTAGGGGGCTTATCAGCAACCCAAAATATATCTCTATTTAGGAATACTTCCTTAGGAGGCCGGCAGCCTTAGAAGCCTCGAAACCAGTCCTCTTGGTTGGTTCTGAGGGAGAGACCAAGGAGTCACACTGAAGGAGCTTGCTAAGTGTGTTTCACCCAGAGTATATGAGAAGGCTCACAGCGGTAGGTGGTCTGGGTGGGAGTCTGTGGTTGGTAGGGCTGACCACAGAGGGACAATGAGCTTGGCCAGCTCTATTCTCCAGACCATTTAAGATTCTTTCCCTTAGCAGAGTCTTTCTCTGCCCTGGCCAAATTACACCGAGGGGTCCAAGTTCTAACCCGACACAACACACACACACACACACACACACACACACACGTCATTTCAGAAATATTAGACTCTGGTTCTTGGGTCTCCTTGCCTCTGCAGGAACTACTCAGCTAAGTTGAATTATGCAAAGGTTGTCTGTTCTATGATTAAACTTGCAAATACTTCAGGCTTTATTGGTGGTTTGAGAATAAAAGTACCCTCTTCTTCCCCAAATCCTAATATAGCCACTAAAATGTGACTATATGTACTAAATATTCCAAGGGAGAAGTAATGGCCAGTGTCGCCTTCCTCTGTGTGAATACTTCCTCCATGTGGAGAAATTCTTTATTAATTAGGGCCTCTGTTGTCTCCAGACTTTTAAATGGGAAGACCCCTAGACCTCATCATTATTTTGTTTTTATCAATATGTTTCTCTTTTTTTTAATCTTCTGTAAATCTCCATGCATTTTTTATATAGTAGCCACACACTATGTTTTAGTTGGAAAAAATACAATCAAATAGTCTGACTTTCTACATCACATCCACCATCACCAGAACAAGAAGATAGAACAGATTAGAAAATGAGAACACAGTAAGATGTGTTGGTGGTCAATAAACAGATTAAGAATGAATTATTTGCTATGAGAAAGGCTCTCGTGATGGCCTTCAGAGATTACTTGTAGTTTAGTTAGAGAGACAAGACACAGAAATGAAAAAATAAGATATGCAATATGATAGTATGTATAGGCCAAGTGGTTTAACTATATAACACTCATTATATACTGCAACGGTTTACTGGAGGAGGTCACTTTGGGTGGGATTAAAGTAAATTTTCAGATATGCAGGAGAAGCCCAGGATTTAAGGCAGGAAGAATCATAGGGAAGGTCTTCATGCCAAAATGTGAACAAACAAAACAGTGCAAAAAACAGTGAATGGATTAGTTCTCTAAAATAAAGGGTTTGTGAAAGACGGCAGTAGATGTGGGAAAGACATGGAAAGATGGGCATGTGCTTCCCAACTTATTTCATGTCTCCACACGTGTAAATAGTGATAACATTTGTATGGCTCACTGGGTGCAATGGACTGTTTGAGTCCCCCCAAAAGTCATATATTGAAATCCTAACCCCCAATGTAGTGATATTAGTAGGTAGAATCTTTGGGAGATAATTAGGTCATGAGGGTGGAGGCCTCATGAGTAGAATTTGTGCCTTTATAAAAGGGGCCCAAGAGAGCTCGCTTGCCGTCCTTCTGCCATGTGAGATTGCAAACATAGAGGTCTGCAGCCTGGAAGAGAGCCCTCACTAGAACCTGACCGTGCTGGTGCCCTGATCTCAGACTCCCAGTCTTCAGAATGGTGAGAAATAAATTTCCAATATTTATTCTGTCTGTAGTACTTCTCTATAGAAACCCAAACTGACTGTGACACTGGGGTAAAAGTGAGGAGTCTCCCCTCAAAAATGAGGCAATGTCTGTATCCCTAAAGGCCCCGAATGCCTTTGGGGCACACTCGTTGGGAAACTGTGTTGTCGTTTATTGTCCTGGATAGGGTAGCTATCTGACTCAGACAAGTGTGTATCTCTCAGCTTGAAAAGCACAAGAATTCATCTTTTCATGTTTTTTTTTTTTTAGTTCAGCCTCATATGGCTTATGTAATATGAACAAAAATGCAAAAAGGCATTTCAATTTACACTAATGATTTATTTGATCTTCATGCCTTGCTTTGTTGTCTGGGCATGAATACCATTCTTTATAAAACTTTTTGGTCTGTATCTGGTATGATGAAAGAGAAGTACCCTGGTATTGCAGAAGCACTAGCAATCATGAGATCTGGCTTTATTCCTGCTTATTCTCTAGGCCTTATATATGTTAATTTATTTTTCTTAGCTTTCTAATCTACCAAAGGGATAACCACCTTACTTATCTCTCAGGAAGTTGTCAGAAATCTTCAATTTTCAGTGGAATGTAAACTTATCTAACTATGCTATGCAAGTTGTTGTGCTGGATGCTCTGGAGGACATGCAGTTCCAGGTGTCACATACCAACAAAACATTCAGAGGAAGAAGAGGCCTGTCAGCCTGCGTTTTTCTTGTTCAGAGAACAAGTCTCCTGGGCTCTCTCATGTCTCTGGCCAGAATTGTGGCAAGTGCCCATCTATCTCTCAGCCAATCACTGGGAAAGGAGATGGAATTACATGAGTTATTTGAGCTAATCAGGATTCCCTGCTGAGTTCCTGGATGGCAGACAAGAGTGGACAGAATGTCAGGGCTCTGATAGTAAAGACAAAGGGGTACCACGGAAGACAGCAGAAGAGTTTGTCACAGCCTTGAATGCCATTAGGGAGGTAAGCTGTTATTATGCCATGTGGATAGAGGAGAGCCACTTGAGGTTTAAAGAAGCTGTAGGAAATCAGTTACAGTCAACGCCACCCCGGGGATCTATAGCTAGATCCAGGTGCCTGTGGGACATTCTGCACATTCTCCATTCTTATCAGCAATTGACCATTGAGGATCCTTTTCTCAATTTCCTTTTCAGCTAAACTTTGCTGATACAGCTTCACAGATTTCTAGAAAAATTTTTCCATAAATTGATTTTTAAATATACAAGTTCCTCAGCATGATACCACAGACCTTTTACGATCTACCCCTTATCGTCTACCCTTAACTCTCTGCCTCATCTTCCAAATCACCTCCGCATCTGAATTAAACTGATTTCTGCTCCCACACTTGCTGTGCTCTCCAGACCTCTTTTTCACCACATGCTGCTTCCTCTGCTCCATCCCCTCCCCTTATTCTTTTCCCTCCTCTCCCTCCCCTGGTGCCTCCTTCCCTCAGCCATTTGACCAACTCCTCTTCTACTCAGTTTGTATGACCTGCTCCGGGAGGGCTTTCTGGTTTGGGAACGCACAGGGATAGGGAAGCTTTCCTCCATTAGTCACTGCCACCACAATAACAGTGACAGCACCACCACCAAGAGCAAACCCTTCCGTTGCACTTGCTGTGTCTTGCATTGTTCTAAGCATTTTAATACATTAATTCATTTAAAACTCACAACGTTCCAAGGAGAGAGGCACTTCTATTGGCCCCATTTAAGATGATGAAAGTAAGGCACAGAGAAGTTGCGTGGCCTGCCCCAGGTCCCACAGCCAGTAAGTGGCAGTTGTCGTAGCACTTCTCTCAGGGAAGGATAGCTGTTTACTAGGCTGCCTTCTTCACTGGACTGTAAGTACTTGGGGACAGTGACCGGTCTATTCGTCACTGAATTCCCCAAGGCCTATCACAGTGCCTGACACATGTGAAGCAAGGGCCTCAATAAATATTTGTGGAGTAAATAGTTTCTACAGAATTTTTTTTTTTTTTGAAAGTTAGCAGACTCCCTGGCACTTACAAGAAGCAATAGGAGTATTGGGTAATACTCAAGACCCAGATCGGCCCAAACGCAGGCCTCCCCTCCCTCCCATCTAAGCACCTAACGCAAAGCCCTGCAGTCTGCCTCCTCCTGAAATCTCAGAACAGGGAATTTGGAAGGAAAAATGGTGTGTGGAGTGTGGAACCTTAGACCCGCTTTGATTAACATTAGAAGGAACTACAGTGCTTTAGAAATATCCCCTTTACGATCCCTCTGCCTGACCCAATTTATTAGTTCTTTTTTTTGTTCCCTTATGAATATAGACTTAAATATAAGACCAAAAGCTGTCTATACCACATCTTTGTGATCCAGAGCTCCTCCCGTGTAATAGATACTCAGGACCAGCCCTGGGACCCTGCCTTTAGAATGATCTGCAGACTGTCAAGTATTTTTATCTATTGATCTACCTACACACCTATCTAATCACCTACCTGTCTCTAACTACCTCTTACGCACATAGCATGATTCTGACAGAGACAAAGCTGTTTGTAATAGGGAGTTTACAAATCAAAAATAGTTCCTTCATTCATTGGATTTTTCATGTTCAAGGGCACAGCAGAAGGTCCTAGGAGAGAGGGAGCCTTACAATACTTGAATGGAGCCGGCTCTCAAAGCCCTGGTCTTGAGGCCTTGGGGTGACATTATAATAGAAGCTGCCTCTTAGGTTTACATGGAATATTATTCCTTCCAAAGTCCTGGATTATCAGCTTAGAGTCTGGCAAGAGTCACATCCCGCCGGAAGGAAGCCAAGAGGATGCCTTGCCTCTCTAAATTCAGAAGAAGGACGCGGGAATAACGGCTGGGGGTAGAAAGAGGGGTGGGAGTGCTGGCCAAGCTCTTCCCTGGCTTGGGAAATAGCAAGGCCACAGTATTGCATGGCCTTCTGAGGCGACCAGACGGAACCTGACCGGTGGAAGAGCCCAGGCCTCCTTGTCTACATCCCGCAGGCCCAGCTCACTGGTCCCCAGTAGAAGGGAGTGGAGGGCTGCGCGAGGCTGGGACCAGCAGTATGGTGGCGCTGTTGGGCCCTCCTTGCTCTGCACAGAGAAGGCAACTTTCTTTCCTGCAAAACTGGGTCTATATTTTCTGCGGTATCCATTTTGTGGGTCTGCTTTTTTTTTTAAATTAAAGTATAGTTGACATACGATATTAGTTTCAAATACACAATATAGTGATTCGACATTTATATTCCAACGGTGTGATCACCACAGTCTAGTAACCATCTGTCACGATACAAAGTTATTACAATAATATTGACTTTTTCCTATGCTGTACATTACATCCCTGTGACTTTTTTTTTTTTTTAATAACTGGAGGTTTGTATCTCTTATTCCTCTTCTCTGAGAATTTCCTCCAATTATGGCAAAAACCTTGGTGGATTTGTCTCAGTGAGGGCAAGTTCCTCTGGAGTTTGCCCCTCCCCTTGCCATGGCAAGAAGCATTCTGTAGCAGTTCTTGAACAATTAGGAAGAGTGGATTGAACAGGTTGGGGTGGGAGTAGAGGTGGAGTTAGGGTACATCTTTAAGGCAGGACATTCTTTTTTAAATTAAAAACTTTATTGAGGTATACTTTACATATCATTCCCTTCAATTTTAACCTTTTACATAGTTCTCTCAGGCAAATGTGACAGTCCTAATGTATTCATTAAGATAGGCTGACTGTGTTAATCACTATAACAAAATCTCAGAGGTTTGTATCTTTCTCATACTATAATCCCAAGCTGGCTGGGTAGCGCAACATACCTCTAAGCATTCATTCAGGACCCAGCTCCTTCCAACTAGTGGTTCTGCTCCCCACTTGAACCTTGAGTTCTTGATTGAGTCTGAGAATGGCTCACATCCTTTGTGACCACATTTCATTGTCCAGAACTCTGTCTCATGACCCTCCTAAATGCCAAGGGTGGTTGGAAAATACAGCCTATTTATGTGCTCAGGGAGAAAAGAAAATAGATTTGGCAAAGTCATAGCATTATGTTTGCTACAACATATTACAGAGGATAGGGCTTTGATGAGCATGATAAAATTTAAGTACTATCATATATCTAATTTCATGCATTATGAGTATTTCTATCATGAGACACTTACTTAGAATATGGCCTGTCAGCCTTAGGCAGTCATTGACATTGTGATTATAACTTGTCCCTATGTTAAGTGGTTAGTGATAAGTAAAAGGTATTACAAAAGCAGAAACTGGCCAGTCCTCCCTGTTGCCTCTTTCAAACTCCTCTACAATGGTGCAGTTTTTCTTTCATTTGCCAGGAAATTCTCTTATAAACAGGCAGTGCAGTAGTCCAGAGAATACACATTAGAGAATGAAAAGAGATTAGTAGATAGCTAGGGAATTCCGTTTGTTGTGCTTGTCATTGGAGACCAGGCTGACAGAGGCTCTGTCATCTTCAACATGTGGCTTTTTAGATTGCCTGAGGCATTAACAACCAGCCAGAAGATGAAAGTGGCAGGAGATTTTTATGGACTAGGCCTGAAAGTGGTAAATGGCATTTTTATCTACATTGGCCAAAACTCAGTTATGTAACCACAACTACTACAAGGGTCTGAGAAATATCCTTTGTTGCAACTCAGCTACAACTCTACCTATGGTGGTGGTGGGTGGGGATTTGGGGGGAGGATCATCAGTCTTTGGTGAAGAGCTAGTCATTCCTGCGACAGTGAGGCTACCAAATTCACTTTTCTTTAAACTTACATACAGTGCCCTGGCTCTGCCAAAATGAGATGTACTAGGGATGTTGGTTTTAAGAAAAAAAAAAGATCTCGGTTTAATATGATGGTTTTAAAAGAATAAAATGTCTGTTGTTATTGGATTAATAATATAAGTTTGTTGGATTGACAATATGAGTTCTAAATGGGGAGATAGATAATGTGGATTGTTATATGCTGCTAAGATCCAAAGAAAATAAAAAACAAAAGCAAATGCGATAGTCAATAGGGCTGGTGACAAATACTCCAGTTGTCCTCCTAGAAGGCCATAGTAAGAGGACAATCCCCCTTTGAAGTGAGGAGTGATCACTGATTTGTTTTGAACAATGAAATGTGAGCAGAAGTGTGTCATAGTTGCCGTTTCCTTCCCTCTGTTGGGGAGAACTTGGAAGCACGTGTTGAGATGGAATCTTGTCAACCTGGCCCCTAAAAAACTGGGATCAGCAGAATGCTCCAGTTCACTCATGTTATACATTTCTATGGGCAGGAAATGCACCTCTGATGGGTCAAGCTGCTGAATTTTGGAGTTGTTTATAACTGTGGTCCAGTCCAACCTAGTATGTTCTGACTGCTACATCAGGTAAAGGCTGTCCTTGAAAAAATAGGCTGACATAATATTTTGGATCTCATTTTAAAAAGTTGAATTTCATTCTATAGGATTTGAAGTGTAAAACTACTTTGGGTGGAAGAATTTGTTGATATAAAGTTTAAGTGGTATAAATTAATCCTATTTATTTATTTAAATACAATGTTTAACTTAAAGATGCTTCGAAGTGATGCTATAAGCTTCTTTATTGTATAAAATACTGGAAAAACAGCACACATGTTAATGTTTAAGGCACACAATTACAGAAAAATAATAATTAATTTCTTTTACTAGCATTTTTTAAATGAGATATAATTTTCAGAGTTTTAGTTGTAAATTTTAGTAAAAAATAAATTATGTATAATTCTTTCTGTCTTTGTTCACAAAAATTGTTCCTCTTTCTCCTCGGGGATTTTGTGTGGCTTTTCTTGGAACCTCCTCCTTCTTAATGATATGGAAATAACTGGAACTAATGCCAGAGGAACTTTTTCTCTATTTGTCTCCCCAGTTCTACTTTAAAAATTTTGTGATTACCATATTTAAATTGCAGTATCAGTATATTTGCTGCCAGAGCCAGGATTCACTGTGGATACCTTACATCCCCTGCCCCAAAATACCTCATAATGAATAAAGATGATGATAACATTAAATTACGTACTTACACCTCAATGGCAGACAATAGATTATGAACCTTTCCTCTTTTACTGTATAGCAGGAAGTTCAAAGCTTAGTAGAAAACAGGATGGGCTATGCTGGTGTTTTCCAAATGCCAGACTTTGGCCTGGCTACATCAGACTCCTCTGGGAGAACTGTTAAAAACATAGGTTCTTAGTTTCACTTCATTCTCCCTGAATCAAAAGGACCTGGGACTCTGCATTTCTACTAGTCTCTCTAGTTGATTCTGGTGGACAGCTGGGTCCATGTTAGCAAAGGCCATAGAGGACCCGCAGAAGGGACAGCACATGGGGCCATGTGCCCTTCATGTCTTTCCTCAATCATGAGGATATGTGCACTTGTCTCTATGTCCATAGACCACTTTGGGACATAAGAGACACTTTGAGAGGAGAGAAACTCTCTGATAGGGAGATTGAACTTTGAGTTAAATAAATATTTACCCAAAAGAGACTTTTTATAATTGATTAGATGGAAGAACTTTTAATTGGCAAGTTAATTTTTCCCTGTTGGTAGAGAGATAAGTCAGTTATAGAAAATAGGTTTTTTTTTTTCCTTTGTACAACAGAACCATGATGTATACAGTATAACTGTCTACTCTTTAAGCAACCCAGCATTCCCAAAATGTATTTGACATTAAAATGGTTTTTCAAGTAAAATTTATTAAAGTTCTGTGGAAACTACTATTCCCTGGAATACATTTTGGGACATGATGCTCCAGGTGATGATGATGATGATGATGCTTTTTTTCCTTCTCCTTCTCCTTCTTCCTCTTCCTCGTCTTTCTTTTCTTTCCCTCTCTTATTCCCCGCCCCCCATGTGTATTTATGCAACCTTAGAGTGTTGTCATGTACAATTGGTGGTTTCCCCAAGTGGCAGACTCAAGCATTGACTGTTAGATGGCTGCTATAAGAGTATGATGCCATGTTGGTTTAAAGATTGCAGCTTTAGAAACTGAAATGTAAAAGTGAAAAATTTAGAATGAAAGATTCAATTTCTCAATTTATGTTCTTCCAAAACTGAGAAAAGGATTTGGGTACAAGTAGTTTATTTGGGAGATGACCCTAGGAAGCACGGCAAAAGAATGAGATGGGGAGACAGAGAAGAGGTGAGGTCAATAAAGGCTATATTGATGATCACTGTGGGCATAGAAGCTCAATCCCTCTGGGAGGTTCCAGGAAAATATGTGAAACATACCCCAGAACCATCCTACTAATGGGGGAGGAAATTGATTATCTATCCCTCATTGGTTGAGGATTGCTCCTGGCCACCTAAATTTTTTTAGTTGAGCATGCCCTTGGGCAGAGAGACACAAGTGCTTGAGGTTGGAAGCTGTTGGTATGTGTGGGAACTATTTCCTGAAGACCTCTGGGTGAGCCAAGGGGATATGAGTAGATTACTGACAGTATCTGCTATATCCAAGTTCACTCTCATCTTTTAAAGTCATTGTTTCTGCTCCTATAGGCAAAAAAATTACCTCCTGTTCTGGGGTTGTGCTACCAGCAGGAGTTCTGTGGTAGCATGTGATGCATTTTTAAAGGCTTGCTTAGAAACTAATTCTAGAGGAATCTGTTCATCAAATAGTGTTTGATAAATCCTGACCTCTAAGTGACTTAAAGTCTAAGTATAGGATAAAGTATAGACAGGGCATTTAATAGCCAATGCAGTCCTTCTGATTAGAACCCATCACTGGTGACCTGTGAAAATGGCCTCAGTCAAATCTAGTTCACCATACAATGTAATCTGACAAGCCAATGGCAATGAGAATGAAATTAACTGAAAAGTAGTTGGTTCATTTTAACAAACATTTAATGAGTCCTTATTTTTTCTTATAATAAAGAGCATACTGAGTAAAGGTGATTTTAAAAGTATAATCATAGAATTTTAGAGCTTCTGGGAATTATGCAATATGTATTATGAGTTTGTTTAGTGTAATGATTAGCAACATGGACTTAGGAGCCAAACTGCTTGGGTCTAAATTCTGGTTCCATTGCTTGCAAACCTGCCTTGGACAAGTTTCTTCATATTTCTGTGTCTCAGTTTATTCTCATAAAATTTTAAATATTAAGTGAATAAATATATAGAAAGCTCATAGAACAGTGCTTGGTATATGGTAAGCAGTAGGTAAATTTTAGCCATTAACTAGCTCTGTTTTACAGATGAAGAAACTCCAGTCTGGAGATGTCTGATGACCTTCCAAAGGTAATGCCATTAACTTGTGGTGGATTTGAGACTGGAATTCATGTTTTCTAATTCCTAGAACAGTTTGTTTTCAGTACAAGTTGCAGAATGATGGCAGACAATCTCTAAAGGTGAAATCTTAATTATTATTTGAGAGACAAGGCAGATAACATTTTGAGAGCAATTTAATAATCATAAATAAAGCATAACATAGCACATACTATCTATGAACATTACATGTAGCAGGAATTATAAGTTATGCATAGTGATTATGTTGGTATCAAATTATTATAGAAGCTTCCTGAAAGAGAAGAGCCACTTGTGCTTAGTGCCTAAAGGAAACATAGTTTGGCTGGAAAGATAAAATGGGAAAAACTTTCCTGTGAGGAAAAGGGCACAATGACCAAGTGTGTGCAAAATAGTGGCTCCCAAGGAGATGAGATGAGCTGCACTGTAGAGAACTGAGGTTATAAACTACTGTCTTGCAGTTAGAATCTGGGTTCAGGCATGTGTTTTGTTTGATCTTCAGAGATTTACAAACTCTTGAGTTGGCTACTTAACCTGCCAGGGTTCTTCAGAGACAACAGAACTAAGTGTGTGTGTGTGTGTGTGTGTGTGTGTGTGTGTGTGTGTGATCATATATAATATATATAATCTTCCTTCAGTATTCACAAGGGATTAATTCCAGGATCCCCTTCTCCCATGGATACCAAAATCTATGAATGTTCATATCTTATATAAAATGGCAGAGTATTTGCATATAACCTACACACATCCTCCTGTATACTTTAAATCATTTCTTAGATTATTTTTATAGTATTATAGTATTATAGTATAGATTACTTATATAATACCTAATACAATGTAAGTGTTATATAAATAATTATTATACTGTATTGTTTAGTAAATAATGACAAGAAAAAAAGTCTGTATATGTTCAGTACAGATTCAACCATCATAGAGGTAACTACATAGTACATGTCAGCAACAATGTAACTTTTTTTCTCAAATATTTTTGATCTGGGGTTGGTTGAATAAGTGGATGTGGAATCTGTGGATATAGAGGGTTGACGATACATGTGTGTTTGTGTACATGTGTATATGTATCTATGTGTGTGTATGTGTATGTATATATATATAAATATGTATATACATACATATGTGTATATATATAGAGAGATTGGTTGATTGATTTTTAAGGAATTGGCTCATGTAATTGTGGGGGCTGACAAGTCTGAAAGCTATAGGGCTGACTAGAAATTCATATAGGATTTCTATATTACATTTTTGAGGTGGAATTCCTTTTTTCTTTCTCAAGAAACCTCAGATTTTTGTTCTGAAGGCCTTCAAATGATTGAATGAGACCCTCCCGTATTATCAGGGATTATTGCCTTTGCTTAAAGTGAACTGATTGTAGATATTAACCGCATCTACAAAGTACCTTCATGGCAACACTTATATTAGTGTTTGATTGAATAACAGAACCATAACCCAGCCATGTTGACACATAAATTAACTATCACGGCTACCAACATTAAAAAAATCTCTAGATTTTTAAAAAGAAGAGCCGGATTTCTAGCTTCTTTTGAAAAGTGGAAATATTTGGCAACTCTGGACCTATAAGCTCTTTAGATGAAGGATGGACTCCTGGATTGCCTCAATCTAACTTTGTCCATGGGCATTTGAGCTTATGTCCTGAACCTTGAAAGGGAATGGAGAAACATGAGTTTGGCAAAGGAAGACAAGACCATTTGATGGAAGCCTTTAAATCTAAGTTCAGGAGAGAATTTTAGGGCATTACAGCTGCAAGAAAGAAACTTAGAGATCTTTCAGGTCAGTGGTTTATCTGTGGAGGCTGGTGAGTGAGGGTGCGGGGGTGAGGGGAAGGGGCAGTGGTGGGAGTGGTAGGATCTGCTTCCTTTGTATGCATTCATCTGAGCGGCTCTATTTTAATCTGGTTTGTGTTTTGGGCTGCTCAAAAATTTGAAAACCACTCCTCAAGACCAGCATAACCATTTTACAATCAAAGAAACCAAAGCCCATGTTCTCAGTTTGGTTTTCATATGGCAGGCAATAGAAAGCCTTTGAGCACCCTTAAACTTGGGCAGTCATGGAATCATATGAAAGATTCACCTGGTGAGAAATGACTGAAGCAGGGAGAGTTTGGAAGCAGGACTATGAAGAAGCCATTTCACTCCCCAAGTTGAAGTACCCATGGCTTAGAACAGATAATGGCTTTGAAAATAAGATGAAGAATGAGTAATAATTGGAGACAAGCTAGAGGTAGGTAAGAAAGGAATGGTCAGAGGCAAAAAAATCTCTAAGGTGTCAAGCCTGCGGACAAGGAAAATAACATTTTTGGCAGAAATGGGAAAGCTGGAAAAGGAGTCCATTGAAAGAGCCAACATCTTTACCATCTTTTATTGTATTTAGGGCTCAACTTTATTTTTAACTGGACCTGACTGACTTTATCCATTCCTCCATTCCTTTAAACAAATAAATGTTTTACTTTGGGCCAAGAGTTTGCTGACAGCAGGTGTCAGGATAAGCCTAATATTTGATAAGAATAACTGAACATTTAGTATTATTATAAATGTATATTATATTCATACTTTAGATTATAAAGGATTTATTTTAAAACTTTAATCTTAAAGCTTGTAGACAAAAAGTAAACTTTAAACATGTAGCAAAATAAGCATATGTAATATTAAATGAATTAAATTCTTATTAAAGAAAATGTGTGAAATAATAAACTTTTAATGTCTATGATGACTTCTATTGTACAAATAGCTTTAATTAGCTTCAATTTGTCTGCCTTTTTAATATATGTAAATTAGCACCTAGCATAGTACCCCAAAGTTTAATTTTAATATAACTTTCTGCTGTTTAATTTTAATTTAACTTCCTCTCTGAGTTAGTGTTTTCTTCATTGAAATAGTTGAGTTCTCAATCTGAATTAAACTCTACCCAATAGCATCCTTAGACAATTCTCAGATATTCTCTCACAAAATGCTTTGTTTATAATGTATTCTAAGTCAGAATGTCATCTTTGACTCTAGTATAAAATGTTTATCTAAACTAACCACTGACTTAAACAGGCAGCATCCTTAGCAATATTTTGTGTATAAAATTTTGTGTATAATGACATATGCTAATGTTCTTAATAACATTCAAAGAAAATATTAGCTATGAGACCATTTAGAAAACTGTAGATGACCAGAGAAGTAGAGGAGACAAGGATGGTTGTAGAAAAAGGACTGAAGAATGAAGACTGAATTTTAGGAGACAAGAGTTATGGGCAGAAGAAGAAGGAAAATCCAGCCATTCAAAGAAATAAAGAAGAGTTATATAGAGACAGAAGAACCAGGAGAGTCTGGTAGAAGACAAACCAAAGGAGAGGAGCTTTCCAAGAGAGGGTAAAGGTAAAAGGGTGAATGGTGACTAACCAGCTAAGAAGCAGCAGAAGAAAGTGCTGGACAGATCATTGAATTTGGTCGGGAAGCATTTGGTCCTAATGTGGAGAGAACAGTTTCAGAGGGTGATTGATGTCATATTGAAATGAGAGTGGGTATGAGAGAATAAAGGAGATGATATAAAAACAGGCTGAAATTCAGAGAACATTTTACCACCTTTAGCCAAGAGTTTACTGCTGGCTCCCTTGAAATGCCTCATTTACTTTAATTAATGACTGAGGCAAATCTATTAGTGTCTGTAATTCATACTCAAAACAATGACTCTATATTGGTTTCATTAATTACTCAAGACATGAGTTCATTAGCCAGTGAGTGCACACCCTAATGATTAGCCCACGTAGTTGTAGTTATGTTATTAAAATGACTTGGATTACATGAGCAAGTCCAAACTGGCATGGCCCCTTTGGGTTCACCCCTCAGCTATTTTCTAGAAAAGAGGGACTTTTTGGCAAAGATGCAGCCTCCCTGAGGCATACATAGCTGGGGTACTGCCAAGAGGCGGGGTAACATCCTTGCTGTTTCTGGGAGAATAGATTTTTTTAGCCTGGGGAAATATAGCTTTCCTCAAACCATATTCTCTATAGGTTTATTTGGAACTAAATCTGGAGGTCTGGCCACAAGTCTTCTGAGACAAAGACACATAGAACCAGTTAGAATGGGAAAGGGAAAAGAGAAAACAGAGAGAGAACACAAACAAACAAACAAAAATGACTTGGATTAAAATTCCCTTTATCATGGATTTATCTGGTCATAGAGACAACAGAGGCTGTCAACTATAAAAATAGAATTTTGGTCTTTAGATCTATGAATCTTATTTCTTTAAGGCTGGCAGAAAAAAATTAAAAAGGAAATGGGTCATAGAAGTTAACAGCAAATTTCTAAGTTATAAACAATGGTAAACAGTAAGAGTCACCATAGGAACATTGTAGAAACTCCATGGGGTTTCTCAGTAGTCTTTTTATAAGACTTTTGCTGGATTTGAATTTGTTGGACATTCTTTCTTTAGAAAAGGCAGTAATTCCCCCTTATTCTCGATTTTGCTTTCTGCTGTTTCAGTTACCAGAGGTCAATCATGGTCAGAAAATATTACATGGAAAATTCCAGAAATAAACAATTCATAAGTTTTAAATTGTGCACCATTCTGAATAGCGTGATAAAATCTTGCACTGTCCTGCTTCTTCCAGCCCCAGATGTGAATCATCCCTTTGTCCAGCATTTCCACGCTGTAGACGCTCCCTGCCTGTTAGTCATATAGTTGCTGCCATTGTAGTTGTCAGACTGACTCTCATAGTATTTCAGGGCTTGTGTTCAAGTAACCTTTATTTTACTTAGTAATGGTCCCAAAGCACAACAGTGGCATTGGTGGCAATTCAAGTATCCCAAAGAGGAGTTGTAAAATGCTTCCTTTAAGTGAAAAGGTGAGTACAGTAAAATAAGATATTTTGAAAGACAGGGAGACCACATTCAGATAACTTTTATTACAGTATATTGTCATAATTGTTATTATTGCTATTAATCTCTGCCTAATTTATAAATTAAACTTTATCATAGGTATGTATGTGTAGGAAAAAACATAGCATATGTAAGGTTTGTTACTATCCATGTTTTCAGGCACCTACTGGCATTCTTGGAACATCTCCGCCATGGATAAGGGGGTCTGCTTTATACTCTCTTGGTTTACCCAGCACCAGCTCTTCTCTGGTTCTCGTCTTCTCTGGCTGTCCTCTAAGTCTCTTTGAGTCCCTTTTCTCTGTCAGCTTTCTCTTCTCAGATAGTCACCAGCTCTCTTCTTACTTTATATCTTTTTTTTTTTTTGGAATATCTCATATTCTCCCATAGTATCACCTATCACCTATAGTCATGTGATTTCAAATCTATGTACCCATTTCCTTTCTCCTAAACTTTATATCCATATTCTCAGCTTCCAACTGAACAGCTCCTGGGAGATTTTATAGGCACCTTGAACTCAATATGTCTAAAACCAAACATGCAGTCTCTCCACCCAATGCTTCATTCCCCACCAAACCTATTCTCCTTCCCTTCATCGATGGTATCACCGTCTACCTAGCCAAGGGAGCTAGAAATCCTGGAGTGATCCTCAGTGTCTGGACATAACCCTGCTTCTGCATTCTCATCCTCCTGCCTTGGTCCAGTCTCCATCACTGCTCTCCCAAGAGTTTTTGGGCTCCATGCTTTAAACTTCATATTTCTTAGTGTCATTGACCTCCCATTCCTTTCACACCCTGCAGCATCCACTGCATGGTCCAGTACACTGAACTCTAGAGTTCTGTGAGCATACCACACTTTTCATTTCCTTACACATGTTTTCTTTGTGATGTTCCTTTAGCCTGGATTGTCCCTTCTATAAAGGCACTGCTGGGTGATTCTTAGTCATTCTTTCCATATCCTTGTTAACTGCCTTAAATTTTTTCTCAACAAGGCAAATAAGAATAAATCATTGACTAAAATTCAGTCTAAATTTTTCTTTTCCTTTCCTTTTTTTTTTTTTTGTGGTGATATCTCTTTTGAAATACTCACAAAAATTTAATTTTCCCCTCCTCAATACTGCCAAAACATTTATTTTTTACTAGAATCTATTGCAGAGGTTAGTAAACTTTTTATCCAATGAACCAGAAAGTAAATATTTTAGGCTTTGTGGGCCATATGGTATCTGTCTCAACTACTCAGCTCTGCCACTGTAGCGTGAAAACAGCCATAGATAAAACATAACAAATAAGCATGGCTGTGTTCCAAGATAAGTTTATTTACAAAAACAGGAGGTGAGGTACAGTTTGCCAATCTCTGATCTATTGCCGTTTTGTACTGTGTTGTAATTAGTAGTTTATTTTTTTGCTTCCACAACTAAATTATCAGTTCTTTGAGAATAAGAACCCAGTGACCATTAATTATTCATTTTTGTGTGGCAGATTGTTTTTTCAAAGATGGCCACTACGATATCTCCTATTCCCCCTGCTCTTCTGCAGTGTGATCTGCTACTGCCCTTCTAGAGGTAGAGTCTAACTCTCCTCCCTTGAATCTGGGATTTCTTGTGACTCACTTATCACCATAGAACCTTGTGGAAGTGAGGCTGTGCGATTTCTAAGCCTAGGACTGAAAAGGCCTTGCTCTTCGGTTCCCTCATAACACTCACTCCAGGGATGTTTCCCTCTGGGAACCCAGCCACCATTCTGTCAGAAGCCCAAAACACATGGAGGGCCCAAATATAGATGCTCAGATCTACAGTTCCAGTTGAGCCCATAATTGAGTCATCCCCATCCAGATACCAGACAGGTGAGTCAAGAGCCTTCCCACGATTCCAGCCCCCATTCCTCATCCTGTTGTTCCAAGTTCCTCAGCTGAGGCCCCAGGGAGCAGTTGCTGCCATGACCAGATTGTAGACTTGTGAACAAAGCAAATGATGATTATCATTATATTACTCCATTATGTTTTTTTTACTGAGATACGATTGACATATAGCATTGTGTAAGTTTAAGTGCACAACATGTTAATTTAATACACTTATATACTGAAAAATGATTACCACCATAGCTGATAGCTAACACATCTATTACATCACATAATTATCACTTCTTTTTTGAGTGAGAACATTTAAAGTCTACTCCCTTAACAACTTTCAAGTATATATATGTAGTATTATTAACTATAGTCAATTAATGATTCCATTAAGTTTTGAGATGGTTTGTTACATAGTAAAAGATAATTGGAACATAGCCCATGCTATGAGATTTTGATTTTATTTTTTAACATTAAAGCAACAACAAAAATAAGAACTCCAATGTCATATTGTCTATGTGTGGCTTTTCCTGTGAAATATTTCAGTATGTGATATACATAAGTATAACTTAATAGTAATCTAAGTCCTAGGGGCCTTAAACTAATGTTTCAAGGCGCTTTAACCAAAAATATGTCTTCTAGGCAGAATGAGTTAATTAGCACTTAAAACTCTCTAACTAGAAATCCAAGCAGTGCCAAGGAGGTGAGCAACAGTGTTATGAGTATAGGCATCTAAGTCTGCACCATAGAGCTTGTTAATTAGCATAAAAGATGTTATAAAATTAACAGTTTTTAAAATATGTGGTAAATTGGAAAGATTTGATGGGCACGACCACCCTCGAATAAATAAACCATAAGAATCAACAGGCCCAGCAATAGCACACATTTGGTATTGGGAACAAGGTCCAGAATGCCTTTTGGTTCTGCATGCCCTGCTTAGTGAAGGACCAGGCCACTTCATAAAACCAGATTTGCTGATTCTTCTCTCAGAATAGCATTACATCTGCCTCAGAGTAATTCTTCTTGCAAGGTGATTGCTGGAGTATATTGTCTAGACAGAAAGCAGGGACTTCTCTTAGGGTAACCAGGTTTTGTTCCTGATTACTACTAAATCATGTACATGGCAACATTTGGTCTGAGATTTCTATTGTAACATCCACCTAGTAGTGAATTTGTGGAGGTGACAGCCTTACTTACTTTTAATCTGACAATTTGTTGATTTATCAGATTAGCTTAGGTTGGTTTGCAGCACTGAAACATTGATATTCCTGCCTTATAAAGGTGATCAAAATATTTTCCACCTTACATTGGGTTTAATTTCAGGAAAAAAGAAAATTCTTTTTGACAGGCAATGCGTCAAGTGGGAGCAATTGCTGTTGATGATGTGATAGACAGCATACTGCAATGAGTTTATTAATCAGTATCATGCTAAATTGTTTCTGCAATTTCTCCTGGAAAGTGATGCAAGCAGTGCCTAGCACAGGGTTTAGAATTATGGATTGAGGCAGGCAGGTTGTTTAATGAACAATGACAAGAGACTCTGTGAGATTTATGAATAACATCACTTACCATGGAATAATCACTTACACACCCGTGAACGCCATTTTGTTTTGCTCTACATGTTGTTGAAAGACAAGTTTTGATTTGCAGTTGCTAATAGATGTGGAATTGGCATTTAACTTTCTAGATACGCTATTTGTTTGAGAGCAATATAAGTAAAAAGTGTTGTGGAGTATGTTAATGGCCTAAAGCCACTCCAAAGGAGATGTATGGCTCCACTTTAATGTACTTAATTACCAATCAGTCAGATCATCTTTAAGAGGCCTCCCTGGCTGCAAAGAATAAAGAGCTGCACAGTTTGTTGCTTTGGCACAGCTGGCTGCTTTCTCTTCTGATTTGCAGCTGTGTCCTCCGAATCTGCTGAGATGTCCCACAGGCATCTAAAAACCAATGGTCCAAGGCTGAACACATCACTCCCCCTCTCAAACTCCCTCTTCTTCCTGTGCTCCCTATTTCAGTAAATGATACCACCATCTTCCCAGATGTACAAGCCAGAAACCCGGGGTTCTCTTTAACCTTTCTCACAAGCTGCATCCAACCAACTGCAGGCTTTGTTGATTCTAACTCAAAAGCAGTGCTCAGAATATATCCACTTCATTCTGCTCCACGGCCACAATGCAGTCCAGGGTGCCATCATGTCATACCTGGTTGCCTAATATTACCTGATCTCCTACATCCTCTTGCAGTAGGACATTAGTTGAGATAAAAACATATGTTTATTTTATTCCTGTATTTATCTCTTTTCCTTATTAAAACATTTAAGTAATATCTCTAGTAAATATCTACCATAAAGAATATGAAGAGCAAGATCTGAAATATTCAATAATAAACTGTGGGGTTGAGTTACTTCATGAGTAGTGAAATGCGTGAGGTGAGTCTGCATAGCTAAATGGACAGGAATTCCATGGATCTGCCTGGATCATCCTGATGGTAGTGAAACACTACAGCTTATTTATCTATGAGGACCATTTTGAGTTCTGTGCCTGAATATGACTTCCAGTATTATAATGGGGATTGCAGAAATTTCCAAGTTCGTTGGTAGAAATCTACCTTCCTCCCTGCTTTCTGATTTGGGCTTGCCCAACATCTTCCCATTCAATCTTGTTCTTCCATGTCATTCCCTCACTCCTCCCAGGAAGTTATCCTTAACTTACCCTTGTTTGAGCATCGGAGATGGATGGAGAACTGGAGTTCATGGTAGTCATGTTATGGCTGAATGATGACATTTGGGTGCATGTTATCATGAATTTTTTCTTTTTTTTTTGTGCTCATTGCTTCAGGGAAAGGATATAGAAGATAAGAGAACAAATTTTTTTTTGATTTTTTTCCATAACTTTATCAATAAATTATGAAGTGAATTATGGAAAAGATGACTTATCCAGTTCAGAAATAATAGCAGAAAAGACTTTACCTGAGACAAGTTCCCATTCCTCTCTAACCCTAATGTTTGATGGGAAGAGAGAAGAGGCATGTGAGCAGACTGCAAGGGCCTGGGCAAGCTTTCTGGAAGTACTAGGGAGGCAGCAGGACCTCAGAATGAAACCGCTCTGGATATATCCAGGCAGAGGGTGCAAAAGCATACTCTAGAAGACTTCCAGGCCCCATGTGATCTTTGGGAAGAGGCCAATAAACTGAATGCCACTGGTTAGTAAATAACAGAAGATCTCAAATATTTTACCTCATTCAGGGAGATTTTTATTTTAATGTTAAGCAAATTAGCCCCTAGTCTTGAAATTTTAGGCCTGAAAGTGAGACAGGGGAAAAGAGGCTAAAAAGGCTTTCCTGCATCTCCAAAGCGCACCTCGCCAATTTATAATCTCAGTGTCTATGTTGTCAGCATGGGTAGGTAAGTTTTGGTACAGTTCCACAGCACAGGGCCTTTTCTTTTCTCTGCAGCACGTTAGAAGAAAAGTTAGGAACTGTTTCTATTAAGTTTAAGCATCGAGGACAATCTGATTTAAAAAAATTTTTTAATGGCGCAGGGCTTAATAATTTTACTACCATTTGAGAATAGATGTGGTTCTTTATACTCTTTAAAAGAGTTGAGATTAATTTGGTTGTGATATGAACTAAATATTTTCTGTTAGTATGTGTCAAATCATGGGAATAGTGAATAAAAACAAATCTTTGGTTTGTGAACTGAGAAGCCAATTTCCTGACCTCCCCCAACTCTTAAATCTGTGTATCTTGTTTATATACTTACTAAATCGTGAAAATCTTAATAGTAACTTGGTATGATTGCCCACAGGTGTGAAATATATTAATTATGAGCTGATTCTTGCTTACTAATAATTTGTATGTATACAATATGTATACACATACATTAATATATTTGCCAATCATATTTATTTATTTAACTTCTGCCTTAATGAGAAAACTAAGTATATAGATAAAACTGTAAACTTAATAGGTATTATTAGAAACATTTCCTTATAAAACCACTTTGGTGTTGAGTTCCAAGTATCATGAAACTGTTAATCTGTTTTATTTAAATTCTAGTTCTAACAAAAGTTCCTATGACTATATCACGAGTGAGTAGCAGAGTGTGCCACCAGAGCTGGATGATAAGGGACAACCTTGAGCCTCGGTGGCCTTGATTGTGCAATATGTCTCTAGATTAAATATCTTAATGCGACTGGCAGATAGGGCATAGTTCTTTCAAGAAGTGCAGTCCCTCTAGGATGGAATTTTAAAAAAACTAAGTAAAGATTTTTGGATAATTTTGAACAAAACTGTGAATTGAATATGGATGTGTGAGCCATGCATATCAGGAAAAATCATGACTGAGATAAAAGTTAACATTCTACCTCTTACATTGCAAGTATGATTGTGTTCCCTAGATGTAATCCCTTGCTAAAGTAAGTGTAAATATAATTTTTGTAATGAGGATTGCATTTTAAATGTACTGGAAAAGCTAGTGATATAAGAAGTCATGAGGTGAATCCTTTTCTAAAATGAATATGTAATCACATTAGCAGGTCTATGTGATATCTTTGGTGTAATTATTCATAGGTTTTCTGGGAATACATGTCATTTTTCAATGAATCTAAAAATCCATAGATTGTAAGATGCACCATTATTTTACGCTCCACCATCAAAGAAAATACTCTGACAAACGAACTCTGAAGTAATGCTTTATTATTAATAATTTTTATTTTATGTGTCAAAAGAGCTCCTAGACTATTAGACATATATTTTTACTTTATATTAATTTAGTGTGGCAATTTTCATTTTTAAAAAATCAGAATTCTTTTATATTCTTAAAAATTATTGAGGAGCCCCCAAACTTTGGTTTATGTGTACTTCATTCACTGGTATTTACAGTATTAGAAATTAAAACTGAGAAATAAAAAAATTAATAATTTTATTGTTATCGTTATTTAATAACAATAACAAATCCATTACATGTTAAACTAAATAACATTTTATAAATATATTTTTTTAAATATTAGTGTGAAGACTAGCATTAGTGTGAAGTTTTACATTTTTCCAAGTCTCTTTAACATTAATATCTGGTTTAATAGAATTTAGTTGGATTCTTATATCTATTCCTGCATTCGATCTGTTGTTTTAGTGGAAGCATATGAAGAAAAGAAAATCTAGTCTTTATCTGGAAAAATATATATAAAATACAGATTAAATATAATCTGGATTTTAATGGCCTTTAATAGCCTTTCAACAATTGTGGATATTCTTCTTTGATACTACACCAAAACTTGACAGATGGTAGTTTCTTAAATATTAGTTGCAATTTTGAATCTGACACCATATCAATGAACTTTCATACTCTGTTACATTAATATCCATTGGTCTCTTTTGCATGTCGAATTGAGGTTTTACTCATGGATGATTTTGTAGCAACATGCAGTGGTCATTTGTAAAATATTGGTTCACTGAGTAATGCCAGTCTTCCAAATATTCACACATTTCATTATACAATATAAAAATAATCACATTTGTTAAAATTATAACAAACCTAGCCAGCAGAATCTTAAAATATTGGGAAGTCATCAAGTTCACAGGGGCAGACAGTTTTTAAAAATTTAATTTTGCTTGGAAGCATAACATGACTTGCATAAATGCTTTTCCTCAAGATAATCCTAGTACTTTGTTATGTAGCAGAAGTAATTTTTTCTTCATTGAGGTTATTCTTTTTTAAAAAAATCATGACTGTAGAGTAGTGAAGAATATAGTGATTATTAGTAAATTTGATGTCACTCACTTGATTTATGCTAAGGCAGCTATATCCATCATTGCTTTTGCACCATCTGTGAAAATGTTAGCACAGTGAAAAAAATAACATTTTTGTATAATTATGAAAATAAATTTGATTTTGTGGGTCTCCTGAAAAGGTTTTGGAAGTCCTAGGAAGTTGCAGACACACTTTGATAACTACTGTTCTATTGCATTTGTAAAAGAAAAATAAAAGTGAAATAAATTGTTTAAACTATTATTAAAAGTTCTTTACAGTTAGTCTTAATCTTTTGAAAAAATTTTTGATTTGTGTCAAAAAATACATAATATCACACTCTGTGACATACAAGTTACTATCACATATACTTGTGACTTTTCAGTCCCTTAAAGCAATATCAAGAGTCATTCAGCAATATTGAAAACATGGTATCAAGTTTCATAAATGTCCCATTCAAACCTACATATATACAGTTTAAGCATAAAATAAATTGGTTAACATTACTAGATATATTGTGCATACCATGGTAATTTGTGAGTAGTCTGGAACCAGTCCCTCTGGAGTTGGAACATGAAGAGGAGCTTTGACATCAATGGAAAATGCTTTTTGATTAATACAAGAATCTCTTGCATGCACGTTGAAAGGAAAATGCTCTTGGCTCATGTTAAGTGCTCTTGGCTCTCAAGTCTTCCCCAGAGTCAAAGCAGTGTCTCCAAAGTCAAAAACAATACAACTCACAATCTTCATATCTTCATTTTGAGATCACAGGGCATAGGGCAAGACAGGTGGAGAAATATATCCCTGGGAACTGAATGGTGTTAGTCATGAGAATGGATGTTTAAACTTATGGGCTGGCTATACTATGTCAGTTCTGAGCACCAGATTTCAAGGGACAGAGGTGATCATAGGGTCTCTGATATATTTTTTTCTGAGCTTTTATAACATACAGGACCTCTAGAGTGTGGAGCCCAGCTTTTTGGAAGAAGGACAGGAAAGAGTTCATTGACTCTGTAATGCTCTTTTCAAGTTAAAGAAGGCTTGGTGTGAGTAAGGTTGGGGTTAAACTAATGCAGAGGATGAGAGACTCACTGAAAATAAGAATACAATTCCTGATTCTAGGGCTGGTGGGTGAGGACTACTATTCAGAGAGCCCCAGCAATTGAGGGGGGTCAGTCTTTGTATTGGTTCTTTTATTTGAACTTACAGGATGTTAGGAAATTTGTTGATATTGACATTTACAAACGTTATTAAACCACACACGCAGCAAAACAAACAACAAAAACTATAAAGCTTGATTTGGTCAAACTAATCCAGCAACTTATGAAAACTACTCACCATTTATATATAATTACCACACAGCAAAATGTAGTGTAGTAAAAAATAACAGGCACATCCATGAAGGTGCTGAATTAGCTTTACTGAACAGTTTTGATAACACTAAACTCAGTTCACATATATACATTTATCATAGTCAATGTCACATGGTTGTCTGCATAAAATAAATTAGGAGATGTACTCTCTGTGACTATGCTAAGTTTCTACTATTCATTTATTTCCAAAGATATTTTGCCACAGAAATTTTGACAAGATGGTTGAGAATGGATGCTCAGTTCTGGACCAAACACGTGATGCCTTGGCCATCCAATCGGGGCCCCCTCAAATGTGGAGGAAGAGCCAGGGTGATGCCACTGGTGGGTCCAGGGCTTTTATAGAAGAATAAGAATCATTCTCATTGTCTTGGATGTTGGTACCAAAAGTGACCAAGGTGAACACAGGTCTGCATTAAGTGCACGTAAGCAAAATCATTAAGTGAACAAAATCCCTTGAGACTTCGACTCTAAAATTAGTTAATCAGAACTAACACCAAAGAGAGCAATCCTGTAAAGATGCAGCATTGTTATAGCCAGGACTACACGGGACTTGAGGAGAAATACATACACAATAAAATGAGACACTATGGATTTTTATTAGGAATAACTCTTAATTAATATATTTTTGATGTCAGGAGTGACACAGAGAAGGATTTTGCTAAAGTAACAAGATGACTGAAGCTATGAAAACTACACATATGAGAGCAGAAAGTATAAAAATGAAGGCATTCATATTTTCTTAATATAGCTAATTCCAGCTACTGCTTATACAAACTGTCATCCTCTATTTCTTTAAATGTTGATCATGATTCTAAAAGCATTACTGGGAAATACTTGCTGCCTACATAGCTGTAAGTTCTATAGAAGAGGAAAATGGAAATATAAGTGGTTGTCTTTTTCATTAACATTGATTTTATAAAATTATATTAACTTGTATTCAAAAATGCTGCCATAATCTATTTCTATATCTGCCAGTTAGAGTTGGGATTTGACCTTTGACATGTGTCATTTTTTTTACTACTTGAGTAGAGGAAAATGAATTGTGGGAGACAGTGCAAGCTAAATAAAGGACATTTGAAGAAGCAAACCTGGTATTTAGATATTTAGATGAAGCACAATTCAATCAAAATTAGTCATGTAGATATGCTATCATTTTGCTAATGATATTCTGAAGAATGCAGAGTAAACTTATTTTACACACATTTTGACTGAGAAATGAAGATATTGGCAGAGAGTTATGAGAAGCAGACAGCATTAAAAGCAAATGCATTTTTAATTTTTTGTTATAGTTCTGTTATTTTTAAAAGAGCGATGCTTTTCAAAACATAGCATTAATTCAAAGAAGTGTAATTCTGCATGATTAATAGGGACTGACTCAGTCATTTCTTTTTGCCTATGGTTTACAGTTACTGTTTGTGAAATTACTTTTGAAGCTGAGCCCTTTCTAAAATGACTTGACTAATCAATTTTATCATAGATTCAGGTGGTAAATATCAATCCATTACTGTTTTGGAAGAACCAAGAGAAATCTGCTTGATATTTTTGTTATTATTGTAAATGTGCAGGGAATGATTTGAGTTTGTATAAAATCTTATGGTGCACTTATTCAGTATCTCAGTGTGTTAGGTCAGGCTCCCTATAAACAGATATTGAGCTGAAGACTCTTGGGCAAGTGAGCTGGGGTCTCATACTCCCACAGCAGTCAGTCAGTGGCTGTGTGGTGTCCAGGGGACATATAAATGCCCAGGTACTCGGTCCTCTGCAAGAGGTGGCAACATAGTTCTGGTAGTTCTAGGACAGTGAAGATGGAGGGGAGGAAGCTACTGGGATCAAAAGCACATAAAAGAATGTACAGAAACAATACAAGAGTAAAAAGGATATTATCAAGAATGAGAACTGACAGTGTCCACTGCACTCAACAAATATTTATTGAGCACCTATTGTGTGCTAGTTATTGGTCAAAGATCTGAGGATTCAGTGGAGTAAAGACTGTGGAGCTTCTGTGCTAGTGGGGGAGACAAACAATACCATCAGTAAGGTAATGTATGGATAACTTAGTAACTTGGTGATACATATGAAAAATATAAAGCAGGGCAAGCCAATAGACAAAGACTAAGGATAATAGATTAGATAGGGTAGTAAGGGTAAGTTAAATAAACAAATCATGTAAAAAAATGTATTTGAATTTCCATGGGGCTATCCTTTGGGAAGTACTGGCATTGTGTATTGTTTCTCCCTAACCCTGGGAACTTCTTTCATATGGAGCTCATAGAAGGGAAGTGAGCCTCTTATTTGAATAAAACCATCACAATAGGGATTCTTGACATAGGAACAACAAACATAAAATAAATGGCCTTTAAATTTTTTTCCCTTCTGCATTCATTTCTAAATGTTCTGAAGTCAAATATTTGGGGAGGCAAAGGAAAAAGAAAATTGGGTTTGTATGTTAAGAATTCTGATAATGTACATTAGTAAGCATGTCAATTCTGATTAAAAATTTTTCTTAAAATCTAAGTTATTTAGGGGAAAATGAATAAAAAAGGAGAAAAATAGTCATCTAGCTTATAACATAAAACTATCTTTGTTATAAACTGAAGATCTTGGAGAATCTAAATGACACAATTGACTTTTGAAAGAAAGGCATGTAATGAGGTCATACTGGTGCAGGGGGTGACGATCCAGGTCAAATATTAGATCTTCTTTTTCAGAGGTGACTGGACTCTTGTCATTGATTCAAGCCAAAACTTACAAGTGACTGCCAGTCTATTAATATCTGGGGTTATGCTTGTGGGGGACCTTACTGGAGATTATTACTTTAGAAATCCTTTTTCCTGATTATTTCATCTGATGCAACTTCTGGTAACCTCATTTAACGACTGTCTTGCCATCCCCTAGTTTCTCTTTTATCTTTCGGGCCACAATGATAGTCAAGAGGTGATGATGGAAGGAGATACGTAGGAATTTGCTAGCTAGTTTCCTTCCTTACTTATTCTCCATGGTAAATGTTTCAGGGCTTTTCTAGTAGCCAAAAGAAAAGATAAGACATAGATTAAAATGGTCTCACTGTGAAATCTTTAGTAGGAAATGTTTTCTAGCTTTGTTTAATTAGAAAAAAATATGTTAAGAAATTCATGGATTGTGGACTTTGAAATTTCATCAATGAGGATTCATACCATTATCAAAATGCCAATATTCATCATAATTTAAAAATTAAACCGTAGTCAATTTAAATAATTTAATGTAATAATATTGAAATGAATTATGTGGCAATGCCCTTCAAGTATCTATTTTAAATGCAAAAAAAAGTACTGTCAGTAGACAGTGAAATATAAGGGAATCAGATATTTCCCTTCTTTGGTCAGCCTAATTATAAAGAGAAAATAGCTTGGGAACTGTGTAATTAGAATATACCAAGAGTCATTTATCACTCAACAGATATTTATTGATCACCTACTGATCTAGGTGGTGGAAATACAAGCCCTACCCTTATGGAGCTTAAATTCTCGAGTCCAGATACACACACACACACACACACACACACACACACACACACACACACACACACTATGACAAGTGTTGTCAAGAAAATAAATGGAGCAATAGGATATAGAGTAAGTGTCAGCAAACTTCTGTAAAGAACCAGATAGTAAATATTTTAGGCTTACAGGGTACAGGATCTCTGTCTCAACTACTCAACTCTGCAATTGTTGAGGGAAAGCAACCATAGACAATACGTGAATGAATGAGCATGGCTGTGTTTCAATGAAACTTTATTTATAAAACAACAAAGACAGCAGATGGTGGGCCAGATTTGGCCTGAGAGATGTAGTTTAATGACTTTTGGGGTAGTGTAGCATTTGCAGTAGGAGATGGTGACGTTAGACCTGGGTGGTTAGGAAGGACTCCTCTGAGGAGGCAACATTTTGAATGAAAGTAGAATGATGAAGAGCCAGCCATATGGAACTTGGGGAAAGAGCATTTCAAGCAGAGGGAATAGCTAGGTCAAAGGTCCTGTGGTAGAAACAGGCTTGCTCTCCTTGATGTGAGTGGCTGTCTCATTTTTGCTGGGTAACTTCAGGCAAGCCACTGAATTCTTTGAGCCTTTTTCTCACAGGTAGAAATGATGATAAACTCTGCTTACAGGCTTTTTGTGAAATAATGTGTGTGAATGCACTTTTCTGGGCAATTATTAGGGAGTATTATTAATAACTAGGATTTAGAAAAATAGTTGTGGATGAACTTCAATAGAATAGGATTTTGGCATCAAAGCACTGGTGCTTCATAGCAACTCTTCATATTTTTACTACTGGAATTTTTATTTCATCTGGAACTTACTATACTATGTATTAATGTTTAGTCATCAATTTACTCCTTGCAGACCACTTCTCAATTTTTATTTGCCAATCTTCTAAGTATTTATGAAAAATCGTGATTGTTATTTTCTATATATGTCTAGCAAATAGTTATTAACTAATTTTTTTGTTACCTAGAAGCAAAACAATATTATGAGACCCACAGACTTCCAAGTTTTATTTCTGTGAAAGCCTTCCATAGCAGCTGAGGAGCCACAAGCCTGCCAAAGCTAAGCCTCAGAATTCCTTCCTTTTATTTTCAAAGGAATAGGAGCAGCATGGCCAGTAAGTCCATTCACGACATGTCTTTGTGTGCTATTGAAGTTTGTCTCCTCTGGGGCCTGCCTGCTGTACCCCCGCACATGCTTTACCCCAGGTTTGTGTCCCCAGCTCAGTTCTGCAGCCAAGGTTCATGCCCCTTCTGTGTAGCCACACTGTGAATCCCTCTCTGCTCTACCCAATTCTTTAAGTATTGGAGAGACCAGTGTGCAGAGAGAGAAGAGTACCTGAGAAGTAATATCATCCAGTGCTTAGCATCATCAGTGTAGAAACTAGCCTCACTTTACACAATTGAGAGCTGATCAGACTGAGAAAAATCTCTCAATAGGTTTTGTCTCAAAGCTTTTCTTATTAACCAAGAAAGTGTCCACCAAGAATGTGGGACCAAGAAAGAAACTAGATTCTCTTCTGTATGATAATGTGATTTCCTGACTCTATAGAAGGACAAATTACAAAGATTTTAGTAAATATTTTCTTACTCATTATGAGTTTAGACTGTCTATGAGCATTAATGTTTGTCTCTGAAGGATATGTGGATAGACTTAGTGTAATGGATTCACCTTTGAATCAATAGATGTCAAATAAACAAGTAATTGCCCTCAGCTTACCCTGTGGGGAGCCCTCAAAAGGAGACTGGGTTGGAAGGCTATGCTCATCCTGGATAGCCCCTCTCTTCCCTATCCCTGGTTGTCTAGAGGCATATGGGAGCATCATAGATATTGCTGATTGTCTTATTAAAGCCTCTGATGAAAGGCCCAGATGTGGGATGTGTTCTAATAGGTGGGAGGATGCATTCTGGGGTGATAATGGACCCCTCGAGGTGAGGGCCACAATTTTCCAGGTGTTGGAGATTTTCCTTCTGAAAACAAGATGCGAGAGTCTCTTTGAGGGAGACATTTAGATATGAAGACATTGGATTCAGGATGTGATTAGGTTTGTTCTGAGCCTGAGTGGAAACCCTGTTATGAAGAATTAGGTGCCTGATGCCTTTAGATTCTGAAAAAAGTCAAATCTAACACAACTTTTTCTTGCCTATGTTCCCTTTAAAATTACCTTAACCCTTCAGTGAAGAAGTTCTCCCAAACAGGTTGTTGTAGATGAATTAGGGGAGCTGGACTGAAGAGTCAGGGAGGGTCTGAGCAGTATTTGCAGACTGTGCAGAAGAGCAGTGGGACCATGCGTGGGATCCTCAGCAGAGAGAGGGGCACTAAGACTGTTAGTCCTAAGATAAAACTCTGTCTTGGCAGCGTCTCAACTCTTCACCCTTTCATCAAGGCATTGTGGAGGTGCAGAAGGTAGGGTGGGAAAATTTCAAGTGTAAAGTATTATTTATTGATTGCAAGATTACTTGAATTTTAATATATTATTAAAGTCTTAAGCTGGAAAACTGTAATTCTTGTAACATTTAGATGTTAGCCAAGAAAGGTTGCACTGAGGGGTAAGAAACTTGGTTGCATTTCTGGAATCATATGTCCTGGGCTATTATTTATGTCACCTATCATCAGGTCAGCCCTGGTGAATGGCAATGGCAGAATTTGCTACCTGAAACCCAGGAAGACAAAGATACTTGTATCATTGGCCCATTTGGTAGATAACTAGCAAACGTGCACATGCTGAATAATGTATTTCTGTCTGTCTTCATAAAGGAGGGCCTTTTTCTTGTGATAGATTGTCTCTAAAGAGCACATGAATACATTTAACAGAATGAGATGCAGTTAGAGATGATTAGAAAGCACTGGTGATACTAATTACAAGACAAACAACAATGAGAAAATGTTTCCTCTAAAATGCATGCATGTTTCTACCTTGATAGCCACTGTGTCTATTTCAGTCTGTTAATGGATTTGTTACAGTCTATACACTCTAAAGCTCTATTTTAAAAACTACAATAACTGTGGCCAATCATTACAAACACTCTCTTGTGTACCTCTCTCACTTTGTACTACCTGCTTGGCAAAACCATAGCTCTAGATCAATCTAGTTCTGTCCTGTACCTGTGCAGCTGAATGTGGCAGGTGAATAACACACCACACTCTGACATTAATTAAATTTAATGATCGTAAACTTCAAGTGGGTCTTGAATGCCACATTTATCTTCTTCATTCACTCTTCTGGGTGACTTGTCTCCTTTTTCCCTTCCCCATTCTCATTGTTTTCCTCCACCTCCTCATTAAATTGGGTATAATTTATGCTCATTAAAATGCACAGATCATAAGTTTTGTGAATTTGACAAATGCATGCATTGAGTAACACACATCCTTATCAAGATATAGAATACTACCATCACTCCAGAAAGTTCCCTGATTCCTAAACCACCTGCTCCCAGCAGCAACCACTGTTCTGATTTCTATCTTGAGTACACCTTTTCCTTTCTCCTTAAATCTCCAATTCCTCTTTTCCAACCTCACTCTCAGCTGATGACCTTGTTTCCTACTTCATGGAGAAAATTAAAGCAACAAGAAGAGAACTCCATATGCTCCCCTTGCCACTTCTTCCCATCTACTAGCATTTGCATCTGCATACTTCCTGTCTGTACCTGGATGTACTATCTGTGCTCCTGTCTAAAGCTAAGCATTCCCATACCCTCTTATATAGTCAAGAATAGCACTCCAGCAATTCTTTCCTCTTTCTCATATAATTTTTCACATACCACTGGACTCATTCTTCTCAGCATTAACTTCTATGCTATCGTATATTGTATCCTAAAAGAAAAATAAAACAACTCTCCTTGACCCCACCACTACTAACCCTCATTTCTTTATTCCTCATTCTAGCAAAAATCGAAGTGCAGTTTATGTTCTCTGACTTTAATTCTTCTTTCCTGTTCTCTCTCAAATTCTTTCTATTTAGGCTTTACTTCTGCCACCTCATGGAAACTGCCCTTCTCAGGGTCACCAAATGACCTCCACATTGCTAAATTCAATAGAAAAATTTTCAGTCTTTGACAGGACTTGATGCAATCGGCCCCTCTTTTCTCCCTTGATAAAATGTCTTTATTTGGCCTTCACAGCACTCTTTTGAGTTTCTTCATTGCTCAGTTCTTCTCGGTCTAAATTTCCCCTGCTGGTCCTTCGTTTTCTTCCTTAATTTTTCATGTTGGCATGCCTGAGGCTTAGCCCTTGGTCCCCTACCTTTCACTGTCTACATACTCTTAGTGATTGCACTGGGCTCGTGGCTTTAAATATCAACCATATATTGATGCTTTCCCATCCAGATGCCAGAGCTGAAATCCACACTTTATCCAATTTCCTACTTGACATCTCTACTAGGGTGTCTGATAGATGGCTTGACCTGAACAAGCCCAAACTGAATTCCTGATCTTCTTCTATAGACTACTTATAGCTTTGCCATTTGGATTGATGGCAATCTGTCCTTGTGGTTGCTCAAACCAAAATCTTCAAGTCATTCTCGACACTTTCTTACATTCATACCTCCACATCTAATCCATCAGAAATTCTGTTGACTCTATATAGCCAATAGTATTACTTTTTACCAAATAATCATTGGCTAATGGCGAGTGATTTCGTCAATCATGATAACATACTGAAGCCTACACGAAAACCCAAAAGGACAGTTTCTTGGCCTTTTTTGGGGGGGTGGGGAGAGTTTCCATGTTGGGGAACCAGAACACTTCCATGTGCAACACTACACTCCTCGCTGTTCTCCAACTCAGCAGGCACCTTCTCACCTTAGCACTTCTCTGTGGGCTCTTTTCTTTCAAATGCTCTTGCTCTGACATCCTCATACCTCATACCTAATTTCCTTTCCTTGCTCAAATACCACCCTCTTTGAGCCCCCCCTTGACCCCTTTACTGATAGTTGTGCCCCTTTCACCTCTTACCTTGGCACTTTTATCCCTATTACTGTGCGCCGCCTGTTTTTCACATAGCATTTATCACTTTTTAACATACTATATTATTTACTTTTTACAGCATATTTAGTGTTTCTTGTTTATTTCCTACCTCCCCCATATGAAGGTGGGTTCCTCAAGGGCAGAAATCTTCATCTGGTTTTGTCCACTGATTGTACTAGTTGGCTATTTCAGTGACAGCACATGAAAACACTTACTACTTAGGCAAATTAGAGAAAATATTCAGTGTAGAAGGTAGCGAATCTAGAAGGAAATGATGCTAGAAGGAAGAGATGGCTATACAAATCAACACAGTGGGGCTAGGGCCCCGACTTACATAATTCAGAGTGCCAGGAAACAGTGGCACTGGATAGGTAATTTGCTGTGGCAATGATTGTAGCTATTGCTCCTCTCACTGGGAGCAAGTTGAAATGCTAGCTTTGCCCTCATATTACTTGGGTTTCTTATACTTCAGATATCCCATACTTAGTTATATAGGGTGCTAATTTGAGAGTCAAGCTCACCGGTTACGTACCTGTTTTTCCTATGTATGAATTCCTACCTCTCTTGTCCATCAATGACCATGGATCTAACTCCTTCCATGGTGGGTAGACAACACAGCTCACCAATCCTCTGGGCCAAGAACCTAGAATAATGCCTAGCAGATAGTAGTTGCTCAATGAGTTTGTTGAATAAAAGAGTTCAGGAGAACAACCAAGTCCAAGAATAAAATAAGCATTTTCTTAAAGTTAAAACCTGGGTATTCAATCAGGCTGCATGCAAGCTCTGTTAAATAAGACTGGATCATGATAACTATGAGTGGAACAATTATCTGTGGGCTTATTTCCTAAGAAAACACTCTGGAATATTTGGGACCTTGAACAAAAGTTCAAGTACAGTGTTACTGAAGGTCTTTAAATGACTAAAATGTTATAATTGTTGGCACAACTGTAGTTAACTTGAGGTTAGTGGTTAGGAACATGGACTCTGGAGCCTGATTAGATTCACATTCCAACTCTACCTCTGACTAGCTGTGTCACCTTGGGCAAGTTACTTAACCTCTCTCTGATTAATTTTCCTCATTTGTAAAATGGTAGCAATAATAATTCTTACCTCATAGAGCTGTTGTAAAGCTAAATAATTTAATGCATGCAAGTGTTTATATCAGCGCCCAGCACCTACCAAGCAATAGATGTTTGTGATTATGTTGTCATTTTGATGTATATTATCCCTACCTTCTCTTAATTATGCTAAGTTGATTCTGAAAGCCAACAAAAGGACACCGAGTTCCTTAAAATGCTGTTGCCCAAACATCTGTCATCTACACAATGTGCTGGTCAAAGTTGTCCTATTAGTTTCTTATTTGTTTAATTTTTGATAGATTGGGGATAAATAGTAGAATACATTTTGTTCTTTTGAAACAGTCTTTAGATTCTCTCCTGCCCTCAAATTCCCTTTCTAAATCTATGATAATGTGCCAGCCTTCTCAGAAAAGAGGGAAGAGGTCCTAAGGAAAAAGAAGCCTGTTGACATAGCCTCCAGAAGGAGCAATCTTTTCAGGATGTGTGAAAATGTGCACTGAAGTGGAAATGGGGGTTACAGGTAACTTTTCTTCTGAATACTTTTGTTTTCTAAAATATGACCAATGGACATGTATATTTTAAAATTTAGAGAATAAAAAATCATGCCAAAATCTTTTGTTAAGCAACTAAAAGATCTACCAAAGGGGGGCCATGCAAGAGTAGATTAAGTAGGGTGAAGAATGGGGTTCAGTGGCTCATACAGATCTTGGAACATTTAGCAGCATAGAAAGGAAATATCTGAGAAACGGAAGTGACAGGTGGGGTTCCTTATAAACCTCAAATCATTTGGAAGAGTAAAAAGAAAATCAGGAAAACAGAAAAAGGCTCTTAGTTGGCCAAGAAACAATGTTTGAGCACCTGCTGTATGCAAGTTACTATGCATGGCATACAGAGACATGGCAATGAATAAGGCAGGGTCTTTATCCTTCTATTGCATCCAAACATGCATTTAGGGGAGGAAAAAGATTCTATAGCAAGTATGTCATCCTCTTCTTTTGGAGAAAAGAAATCTTTTAAAAACACAATGCCTGTACTTCTCAAAGTATCCTTTGCAGGACAAGCACATCAGAAATATCAGGGCTGATTATGAAAATGAACATTCTCAGGACTCACCATTCCTGAAAGAATGTTTGGAGAATGGAGCCAAGGGATCTGGCTTTTAATCAAGCACTTATGTGAGTCTTATGCACAGTTGAAAATGTTAAAGCTCCTTCTGCTTTGTGATAGTTACCAAATGAATTAAAAGAGAAATTACTTTTGACTGGTAGTTGGGAATGGACAGTTTCATGGGAGAGAATTTGAACTGAGGTTTTGGCTAGGTTTTGCTAACTGTGGCAAAGTGGGGGGTGGCGTTCCAAGAGCGAGGAATGGCTGGTCCAAGGCAATGAAGTGCATGGGAGGCCAGTGACTACAGCACAGGGTAGAGATGACAGCTCTGACATCCACTGCAGACCAAGCAGGCAACATGTTTTCCCTTCTAAATGGCCATTCTGCAGTCTCTCAGGCCTCTCTCCCAGGTACAACCAGGATGACATTGGAGAATAAGTTCACCATGGAAAGCTGAATTTGCTTTGTGCTCATTTGCCACTGAATGAGCTAAACTCACCAGCTTTCTGCCTTCTGTCAAGTCAGCTGTTCTCCAAATGCAAGAAGTATTAGAATTTGTTGCCATTTAGGCTGGAGTTTTGCTCTTCTCACCACTTGAGATAGCACAAGATGACTGTATTTCCTAATGAAAAACAGCACACTTATCACTACCTTCACCTAGGGCAGGGCAGTGCGGCCAGACAGCACTTAGTATACCAGGTGGGTTTGCCCTCACAGGTGACCTCCACTGTGAGTGAGTGGCATGCAGCAGGAGATCAGATGTTACTAAGTAGCAGAAGTGCCTGGACCAACTGTTGGATCTCTGAGTGGGTTAGTGCCTCCCTTACTAGGCTACCTGAATGTTGTCAATCAACTTAAGGCGTGACCCTGCTGTTGACTCAGTGCTGTCAGCCTCCACCCCTTTCTTGATTTCTAACTGATGCTATTTGAGGCGTATAAGGGCTGAGACCTCAGTGCTCATTTCCTTGTGAAGCTTGGGGCTTAGGCTCACTACTTGGCAACCCTATAACAATTCTGTCAAAGACTGACGCTGCCCTTCTGGCCTCCACCATCACGGGGTAGCAGAAAAATGATACAGATACGGCAGACATGGTGCAATGGACGTGAAGGTGTGCTGGCCAGGTGTCCCTCCCAGGAAGGACTTGTGGTTCAGCTCTGGGAGTGCTGTCAGCAGACAGTTGTCAACTGTCTGCCCCATGGGGTCTGCCTCAGGGGCAGAGAGCCATGTCCATATCCAATAAGACTGACTGAGGCAGACTGACTGAGGTGTAGAATAGCCTTAGGTTATTTGGCCCAGTGCCAGACAATGGGCCTCTGGGTCCTGCTTCCCTCTATTCTCTTCCTTCCACAGGTGTCAATCTTAAGGGCATTTTCTAATATACAACCACAACCTTGATGCCGTTTCAGAGCCTGCTTCCCATAGAACCCAACTTGCAACAGGAGTTTGAATTTCATATCAACTATTGGCATACCTTGTTTTATTGCACTTTGCTTCATTGTGCTTCACATCTGTTTCGGATTTTACATATTGAAGGCAAAGCCTTCCAGCAGCAAAAAGATTCCAGCTCACTTTTTTGCAGTTGTCTGGAACTAAACCCACAATATCTCCTAGGTTTATCTGTTCTTAGGAGCCCGGTGACCTTAGGGAAGCAATAATTTATTTTCTATAAGACTTAACTTGCTCATCTGCAAAATGGTAATAACAGCAACTTTACAGGATTGTTGTGAGAGCACTTAGTTTAATACCTGGTGCTATTATTATTATCACTAATAAATGTTAGATTTCATAATCTTGGGCAAGCTTTATAACTTTGGTGAGTCTTAGATCCTTTTCTAAAAATGAGAACAAAACCACTTACATTTCAGGATTTTGGTAAGATTGTATGACAACGTATGTGTGTGTTAGATACTCAGTAGAAATATTCCCCCCCTCACTCCGTTTCCCTTTAAAGTATCAATATACCTATATATAGTGAATTTTAAAAATAATCCATGTTTATTTTCTTTTTCTTTATTGTTAGCTCTTTTTCAGAAAATAGGGCAATTGTATTTGGAGGAGGAAAACAGAATGTGCAGCAGAAAGATGGGGCTAAGGTTGGAGCCCTGGTTTTGTGGCTTTCTTTTCTTCTATCATAGCTCAAAGGCCAGCTTTTCCAGGAAGCTCACCGTGACCGACTCAACACATTCAATAAACCACTCATACGATCTTTGATTCCCCTCTCTTTTTCCTTGGTTCACTTTTGTTAATCCCTATCATGATATACTTTTGTGGATTACAGGATTTCTACTTTTATATTATAATATCTGAGAAGCAGGGCTGTTATCTGTTTTTTTCCAGAGGGTACAGCTGGCTGAACATTGCTATGTTTCCTGGGAGTGTTCTCTGGTTACTATACTAGTTAACAGTGACTAATTCTTTTTAAAAATGCTGAGTCCTGCTGGAGACCTGTGAGATACCCCAGGAATTTCTGCTGAATTGACAAGGACTACGAGAGCCAGATGGGGGTCTTCTGAGTCCCCCCTCACCCAACTCTCATCTCGCCCATGAGGACACTTTGTTTAGGCCAGCTCTCTTTTTAAGTAATGGCATTTAGAGGCTCAAATGGAACTTTGGTAGCCCATCTTTATTACTTCTTTTTGTTTTATAATAATATGCTATTTTTGCTTTAGATTTAAAGCCTGGTCAATTCTAGGAACATTGTCTTACACTGACACCTACTGGGCAGGTAGGAAAATAACTGATACCTGTAACCCAAGTGTTTTTTTGTCTAGAAGCAGAGAAATTATGTCTTCCTCATTGCATTCATCTTAAATAAGCATCTTTCTTACCACTATCCTAGTTTTGAGCTTTCATTTCCCTCGTATCTTACTAAACCTAAATTTCTGTATTAGATCTTAGGTTTCTTGGGTGTGGTGATTTTATCCAATTAAAATGCTAAAAGCTCATAGTACTCTTAAATAATGCCATTCTGTAGATATACTTAATGTTTAACAATGGACAATAATCATATGCATTAAATGTGACCTTAATTCAATAAGCACTATAGCTCTGAACAGCTGACATGTCAAGTGGGCCCTGTGAAAATTATGGGGCCATTCCTAATCCTAGACTCTCCCATTGGTGAGAACCTTGAGAGGCCATCTGTTGAGATCAAAATCTCTCACAGATGGCAGTGAACATCATCCAGGATGAATGACGTCAATTATTTTCTTGAAGTTTTCTCCAAGGATAACCTAGTAAAAATTCATTCAAGTGCTTCATTATCTTAATGCTATTTTGTTACAAAACCATCTCTCTCCTGCTTTTTCTGAAAGTCTCTTTTGTCCTCCTAAGATTTGAAAATGATTAATCAAATCCTATTCATAAAAACTTTACAAAATATACTGCTAGATTATATTCTAATCACCTTCTTACCAATCCCTTTTCACTGGACTTTTTCTTTAGTTAATGAGGTAATTATTAAAAGTATTGTCTAGTGGGTTCAATACTTTTTCATTGCACACACACACACAAATGTTATTTAGTCATAAAGAAGAAGGAAATCCCTACAATATGGATAAACTTGCAGGGCATAATGCTAAGTGAAATTTGCCATGCAAAAGACAATGCTGCATGGTATTACTTATATGTGGGATATTAAAAAAAAGTCGAACTTATAGAAACAAAGAATAGAATGGTAGTTGCTAGGAGATGGAGGATTGCCAGGAAATGATCAAAGGGTACAAATTTTCAGTTATAAGATGAATGAGTTCTGAGATTCTAATGTACAGCATGATGACTATAATTAATAATGTTGTATATTTGGAATTTGTTAAGAGAGTAGATCTTAAGTGTCCTCACCACTCACACAAAAGGGTAACTATGCGCGGTTGTGGTCATGTTACATAACTTGATTTTGGTAAACATTTCATAATGTATACATATATCAAATCATCATGTTGTATACTTTAAATACATATAATTTTATTTATCAATTATCCCTCAACAAAGCTATAAAAAAGGGAGAGGAAGATAGCATGATAGCATTAATTAGCACATGCCTGGGAACTAATAGGTCCTGTTGGTTCTCTGGAGCTTGCAGGTCCCCCTTTGAGGGATTAAGACATGGTATATTTGGAAGGTATCTTGACTCCTGGAGTGGAGAGGACAGGCAGGCTCAGTGGGAGGAAAGAGCATGAATTTTGGACCTCGAGAGATTTAGATTTAAAAACTGACTTAGCCACTTACTAATTGTGGATCTCAGACAGTTACATAGCTCTTCTTAGCCTCAGTTCCTTCATCTGTACACAAGGATAGCAATACTACCTTGTATAGTTCTTGCGATAACTTAATGACACAGTGCTTGGCACGTAGTAGGTTATTTCTAGTCCTTGTTCCAAAAGGCACACTATTTGCTTGTGTCTGGCCCTGTATGCAGTCTAAATATCTCCCTGTTAATAGTTCTCTAATGTGATAGATGCCATTTCTGGAAATCTTTAGGGCTCAAGCCTTCCTCTCTTCAAGTTTTCTGGTTGTCATAAACTACCTCTACTTTTCTCTTGAACTCCTCAGTCATCCTTTGTCCTCACATTGTCTGTTTTCAGACTTTGAAAATGGTTTTAGGGATTTATTTATTTAACAAGTATTTTTTGAGCTCCTATGAAGTGCCAGCACTATGGGTAGAGCAGTGAACGAAATATACAAAAATTCCTGTCCTTATAGAGCTTTTATTCCAGAAGAGGACAGAAAAGTAAGTAAATAAAGAATATGCTTTGTCAGATGATCATAAATACTAAGTAAAAAAAAAGTAGGGCAGGGCAGGTAATAGGGATTGTGTGTGTGTGTGTGTGTGTGTGTGTGTATTTGGGGAGATGGTTACTTCACACATGAGGGACAAGAGCTGACTTGGGAGCCCTGGGCTTCTTGTGAAGGCATAAATAGGGTTAAAATTATGCTGAGGTTGGTCCTGATGGTCTCAAGGAAGATAGTGGTGTGCAATGTGAGGGTTGGGGAGTTGTAAGGTCGTCTCTTGCCAGAAGTATGAATGGTCCCGTCTTTATTCCTGCCAATGGTGTTATGGAAAAGAACATGGGGAGGGGGTCCCTCACCTTATCTGGAGCATGGAGAATTGCTGGGTTTCCCTTTTGCATCCCTCCTTCAGGCAGTGGAGCCTTTGTTAAGTTCTCGAGATTTGGACCCTGACAAGCATTAAAAACTAATGGACTGAAATAAGAAGGCAGCACAGATGTTGTTGCCTTCAAGGAGCCCATCCACTTCCTTTGGAACATGAGAACTGTGGAGGATCTGATATAGCCCATCAGAGGACAAGACCGCTTCCTTGAGCAGCTATCTTAAGATCTGATATCAAGAAATATCAGTAAGAAAATATTGAGCAAATATGGCTGAGTGGAGCGGGCATTGTCTGGGAGCAGAAAGTCTGCCTTCTTCTCTCAGCCACATGACTCTTGGCACACTGCACTGCCCTCCGAGTCTCTGTTTCTTCCTCTCTGTGATGAGGAGGCTTTGCCTCAAACATTCAGTTCTGATACAAAATTCCATGACTTTAAGAAGTTGGACTTTTGTCTCTGTCATTGAAATTTTAAACAGAAAATAGAGGACTTTATATAGAGTTTTCATTTCTTTCTTTCTTTTTTTTTTTTCAGTTGAATTTAGAAGAAAAGGACATAGGGAAGGAAGAGTTGGCTTGTATTGTTGGCTTAGAGAAGTGGATTAGATTGTTTGGATAATAGCCAGACAGACCAAAGTTGATCTTTCAAAGGTGGAAGAATTTGTTTGGCAGGAGTATTGCTGACTTGATTAGGAGGGCTTTTTCACTCATTTTTCTGGAGGAGAAAGAAACAAATTCTGTAAAACCAGCTTAAATGCCCCCTTTGTGAAGCTGCCTGGTTCCTGTAGACTGAGTTAGTTGCTCCCTCCTCTGCTTCTACAGAAAGGTAAGGAGCAAATTGGAGCTAATGATGGGAGAAAGGCAATGACTCCAGGTAGGAGCAGCAGTGCATATTAGATGAACATTTAGTAAGTATGTGATGAATGAAAGACAAAGAAATAGGTAAGGAGAAAAGGGGAAATGGGAAACCTGACTTCACGTTTTTGTAAATCTCAGATCAAATCCAAGAATTACTGAATGTGGCTTATGAGCACTTAGAAAAGTAATCATCACCAGGACCCAACGTAGCCTCATCAAGGACTGGTCTTGACAGTAATCTTACTGGTAGAGGCTCTAGATTTATAGGTTGCGGGGAAGGCTGTGAATATAATCTATTTTAATTTCAGAAAAACAAATAAAGTTCCCTTGATTTTTCTTTTTTTTTGTTTAGGATGGTGAAATAAAGACTTGATGATCATACTGTTAGGTTAATTTACACCTGGTAGAAATAACTTTATTCAAAAAGAGTTGATTATTGTGTTTTTCTACCTGTAATGAGGTATTTGGTGGACTGTCACTAGGTTGGGCCTGACTACACAATTTCTATATTATAGGGAAATTACCTATATTGCCCAAGATTACATGTTTAGTTTTATAACAGTTTGGCAAATTAGTATCCAAAGTAGCTATACCCTTTTACATTCCCATCAGTGATGCCTGAGTGATCCAGTTTTTCTGCATTCTTGTCAGCATTTGGTGTTATCACTATTTTTAACTTCAGCCATTCTAGTATGTGTATTGTAATACCTCGAAGTAGTTTTAATTTGTATTTCCCTAATGGCTAATGATGCTGAAAAACTTTCACATGCATATTTACTCTCCGTATATCCTCTTCAATGAAATTTCATTCTTATCTTTTGTGCATTTCCTAATTGGGTCAAATTGGATCATTTGTTTTTTATTGTTGGGTTTTGAGAGCTCTTCATATATTCTAGACATAAGTCCTTTATTGGATATATGATTTGTAAATATTTTCTCCTAGCCTATAATTTGTCTTTATATTTTCCTAGCAGGGTCTTTGTAGAGCAAAAGGTCCAACTTATCAAATTTTCCTTTAATGGATTATGCTTTTGGTGTCAAGTCTCAAAATTCCTCACCCAGTCCTGAAGATGTACTAAGTTTTTTCTAAAAGTTTTATCATTATATATTTTACATTTAAGTTTATAACCTACTATAAATTAATTTGTTCAACTTTTAAAGTCAAAGTAGTTGAAGATATAGCAGGCATGAAAGTGATCCAAATAGCTGGAATATAGTGATGAAACTAGTAAGATAAAATTTATAAGCATGCAATATCAGAGACAGTTTATTATTTTCTAGGTTGTATTTGCTATAAATATGTGTCTTCAATCAGAAATGGCAAGATTTACATAGGATATCAAAATGATAGGGCATTTAAATCCACTCAGTGAAAACCAAAGTCTGTGTTTAGAACTGTGTAGATACTCAAATGCATTTTTTTCGTATTCTTGATGAGATTTTACAAAGCAAAGTCATTGTTTAAGATTATCAGTTACTAAAAAATGGTCTCTATTTCTGTACAAGTAAAATAATCCAGCAATAGAAAAAAAGGCATTGACAGAGTTCATAGTTATAGCTTGATATGAGAGTGACATAAATTCTCAGCCTCTCAGAGTGGGGACTTCCGGGCCTACAGCCCTCGATACCACTAACAGAATGTTAGGGCATGGATTTTTCATATGCTCTCTACTTTTGCTGGAAATGAGGAAATGAGGGAGATGTAGATATAGTAGAGTATGGTAAGTGGCGAAGGGGGTTAATGGAACTGACAGGAAGAAGCTATTACAAATACCAGACATGAGATGAGAGAAGGACAGAGGAAATGGAGAGTGCCTTAGACTGCTAGAAAGATGTGGGACTCCCTTGGACTGGGGTCTGTCTAGTCATTATTCTGCCAGGAAGCACCTGAGGGACACTGGGCAATTCACCCAGTCTCTCTGTGCCTGGGTTCCCTTTTCTGCCACATAATAAAAAGTGTCTGATCCATAAACTCCATGTGCTGTTATGAAGTATAAATTTACATGAAAGTTTTTTTAGCAAAATATAAATATGTAACATTGTTATTTCATTGTGGACCAAATACACATTTACCTTTCTTCATTTTTTAAATGGAATATGTCCTTAAAAACTAGTACAATATTTCTCTCTTAATTCTTTGCTTTACTAAATTGCTTAGGTTTTTTGGTTCTCTTCTCCACATGTTTACCAGTGTCTCGGCAGTGCAGTGTGGCTGGCTTGATCAAAGGTGCTCTTTTATCTTAGTAACTGTTATATAATGTTTCCAGTCTAGATCACTCTCCTAAATCTGTAATGTAGGAAACTGACCCGGCTTATTCACCTTGTGTCTTGCTACTTCTCAGATGTCTTTTTGACTGAAAAAACATGGGCCCCATGTTTCCTTGTACCCAAGGAAACAAACTTTGTTTTAAAGAATAAATAGATGAATATTAGTTTAGGTTCTACTATGAAATATAAATGTAGATTCACTTTGCTCATAGTTCCACTGAAAACTGTGTATGTATATGTGTGGAATAAGTTGAAGAGTGGACTGTTTTTTTAAGTATCATAAATTTGTCAATTATTTTTGCAGAAAACAGCAGTCTTTAGGGTTTGCTGTTATGGTCATCCATTACCTTTAATTTTTAACTATGTGGTTAATCGATAAAGAGATTTTTAGGTTCATTCACAGGTTAAGACCAAAAATTGAGAGTTAAAGAATTAATCCTTTGGTAGGATATTGGGGAAGGGTAGGGAAGAATCCAGTAACCACAAAGTCTCTAAATTAAGTATGAAACACGAGGAGAGAATTTCTAACGGTGGGCCAATAAAAACCTTGGAATAATTTCAAGTTTTCTTAATTTGAATGCTTATTTGCTATTCATATTGAATTTCCCCATTTCAACTCATTAAGATTAAGAAATAGAGTAATATGTGTATCAGAAGAGCTATATATATATGTATATATATATATGTATATATATGTGTGTATATATATATGTATATATATTTTCTTTCATGATTTGAGGAAGCACTAGGAAGACTGTCTTGATGAAATATCTCTCAAAAGTCTGCCACATAATCCTGAAAATCCACTATTAGAGAACCATTCTTTGGGGAGCACCATTTCTCTGGGAGAGAGCTATATTAAGCTGCTGTCAATCAAGACCATATATACAAGGCCACATAGGATTATCACAAAGCACAGGCTCTGGAGTCAAATGGTGCTAGGATTGAATTGACTTTGGCATTTATTAGCTCTGAGGTTCTCGGCAATGTATTTATTTTCTGAAACCCAATTTCTCTCTCTGTAAAATGGGGTTAATAAGGGCTATCACATGAGAAATAACTTAAATGAGCTGATAGATTTGAAGAACCTAATACAATACTTAGTTTAAAGTTAGCTCTTAGTATATTGCAGTGATAATTATTAGCAATAGTAAGAATATTTAATTCAAATTGAAACTTGCCTAGCTTTGGGTGTTCATGAAGACATTCTAAGAGATTCCGATAATTTTAAGGAAGTCAATTTTCAGAGTCTACATTTCTCTTTATATATACCCTTTCTATATTCATCTGCTTGCAAATACACATGCATCAGGCTGCTTTTCCTTTTCTACTTTCCCTTTCATAATCTTCCGTCTTCTGCCTTACAAGCTAGAGACAAATTTCTCATCCAACCCAAATCATACTATGGTACATTGCTTTGAGTGTAGAAACCTCTGGGACATCAAGTATAAGCAACTCACACTGTAGGTGTCTGAGAGCCTCCTTTAATCAACATGGCACCATGAACCAAAGGTAATAGGATGTCATATCTTTCCCTGTCTAATGCTTATCTCTGTTAAGGGCCAAGTATAACTATTATGCACTAAATGTGTGCGTCCCCAAAAATTCATAGGTTGAAATCTTAACACCCAATGTAGTAGTATTTGGAGGTGGGTCCTTTGGAAGATAATTAGGTGATGAGGCTGGAGCCCTCATGAATGGGGTTAGTGTCTTTGTAAGAGACATGGGAGCCTGCTCTTTCTCTCTCTGCTGTCTGCCATGTGAGGATACAATGAGAATTCTGCCATCTGCAAACCAGAAAGAGGGCTCTCATCAAAAACCAGACCTTCTAGAATCTTGATCTTGGACTTCTGGCCTCCAGACCTGTGAGAAATAAATGCTTCTTGTTTAAGCCAAAGTCTATGGCAATTCATTATAGCAGCCTGAACTGACTGAGACAATACCTTAAACAGGTATGCTGTTGCATATTCGGATGTTTTAATTTCAAGTATATTATGAAATTAGGCAGGAAGTGTGGGCGACGGAACTTTTTTTTGTCTTCACTACTATGAAAAGAAACCCTTGGGAACAGAGTAAAAAGAACTTCTCTTGGAAATATTGAAGATGGCAGCACTTTATTCACCTAAGTGACAAACTCATGATAGGTTTCTGTACTTTAGCTATCTATCTATCTTGAAATATTCAAGATTTGTAAGAAGCATGCTGGGAAATGCCAGTCTTCTATGAGTCACATTTTCCCTGAAATTTCACTGCCTCAGTAATGAGGATGAACTCAGTGACTACTCTCATTTATTTGCATTTTAATCTAGTCTTAATACTATAATTTACATGATTTCAGGGTGATAAGACCCACAATTTTTTCCAAGATATCAGTGTTATATTTTCTAATAAGAAACATATATTAGAAGGAAGTTAGTGTTTTGTATTTTCTTGAATATTTATTCAAAATCATAGGAGAAATGTTTTCATTAGCTAAAAATTAACAAAATTTGAAATCCATATTTATTTTTAATGAACACAAAACTCCTGCTCAGTGTCATTCATCATTCACTTTTCTGCTTATTTGTTAAATCCTACCATGTACTTACAAGGTATATTTGTCAGCTTAGGCTGCCATAACAAAATACCATAGACTAGGTGGCTTAAAAAACAGATTTATTTTCTCACAGTTCTGGAGGTAGAAGTCCAAGATCAGAGTGCCAACATGGTTCTAATGAGGGCCCAGTTCTTGGCTTTCAGGTGGCCATCTTCTTCCTGCGTCCTTACATGGTGGAGAGAGAGAGAGCTCTCGTGTCTCTCTTCCTTTTCTTACAAAGGCACCAGCCCTATTGGATTAGGGCCCTACACTTATGATCTCCTTTAACCTTCATCACAGGCCCTGTCTCCAAATACAGTCACATTTGGGGGTTGGGATTGCAACATAGGAATGTTGTGGGCTCACAATTCAGTCCATAGCATTAGATTTAAGTAACTTAACAGAAATATGTTGCAAATTGTACTTTATATAATGTGCTCAACAATCCTTAATGTACTTTTTTAAAGGTTGTATTTGTTAGTGACTGAGTTCTTTTTCTTGCTGTCAATTTATATAATGTATTTAAGCTATATTAAAAGCAGAACATCTATTTATGTTCAAAAGCAAATAAAAATTTTTCTAAAATGCAAATCTAATATAAAATGATCTGAGCATTAGAAAATAAGCTTGATTTAATTAGTATTAATTTCTCCCTTTCAGATATTGATATACTGACTCCAATTCTGTGAAATATATAATTATATAAACATAATTGACTTCGATCATGGGAAAAGTAATCGCTGATGTACAAATAAATATCCTCCAGTGCCCATATCTATCTTTCTCTCATATTTTTACTATGCATTTTGAGATGGCCTTAAAAAATGAAATGTGACATTAAAGTATAAGTCTTTGTTCACAGTCAAGGAGAAGTGCTAAAACGCACAATTTGTAATTTTATTTTTAACTCCAATTTCATCTATTTTAGCTCCATAAACAAGATGCCTCTAAGTAAAAGATGAACAGTATAATCAATAGTCATGTAATAAGTCTTGGTTAAGCTTTTTTGGGTCATACTTCCTAGAAACTGAGAAAATGGAGAACTCTAACGACTGGGTAACAATTTTTTTTTTTTTTGTAAATTAAGTGGTTTCAATTCTTTGCTTTTAGCAAAATTAAAAGAGGACATAGCCATATTGTCAACAGATAGATGAAGTATAAATTGATAATAGATCACTATGCACTTTTGACTTCTAATTAAGAAAGCATTCAAATAACAGAATGATATTTCAATGAGAAAAGGCTTAGCATTCTCTTTATTTATTTATTTGCACAAGTTTTATCAGGGCTTATGTCTATAAAAATGAAAAACAGGAATAGAATTGATGCTGAATCCTGTCTCATTCAAACAGTAATAGCCAAAAATACATGAACTTATTAAAAAAGATCCATCTATTCATTTAGATTAATTTTTCAATAAAATTTTACTTACTGTTTTATAATTATTTCTCAACATATGTTATACATTTAAGTTGCTTTTGCCAGCTGCATGCTAAAAATCGTTGTGAAGTTAACTCAATCCAGAAAACTTTAAAAATACTTAGAACCTTATGGTCATACAAAATTACATTATTTTTGTTCTTATAGAGAAGGCAATAGGGTGACCAGATAAAATCTTTCAAATATAAAAATATATTACATTAATAACATTCTTTTGGGGAAATACAAGATCAAGGAGAAAAAGAAATGATATAAATTTTCCAGTTGTCAAAAAGGAGCTTGTCTGTGAATTTTTAAATGAATGAGAATGGGTATCAAGTTGCTTGGGCATTTAGAGTCCATTGTATGCAAAATATGATATAAATTTTATTTTTAAATCACTATTTATAACATACTAGAAAGTACATATTTTGAAGCTATTCCAATTTATGATGAAAAATTTTAGGTGTCTACTTGAAAATGTGCAAGGGGATAACATAGCTTTTCAAAAGTCTTTAGGAAGTAAGAGAAAAAAGTTCAAAGGCCACTGACTTAATTTGTCAGATCTTTGCAGCTTTAACAATTGATGATGATGGACTTTACAGGGAAAAAATGGATAAAAAAATTTAGAGCACAGAGAAGCACAAACATACGTGTGCTGTTGATATAAGCTCTTGTGACTGAAAAGTAGAACTGGAAAAATAATAACAAAAAAAAAAAAACACACAAAATTGCACACGATTCCTAAAGTTCTGAATTTCTAGCCAGCATCTTTGTGACATGGCCTGATCCCTTATTTATGAACTTTTTGCAAAGCAGATTTATGTCAAAATTGGTCTCTCTTCTGAAGAGTTTAATTATGTTGGAGACCAAGACTCCCTTATCATACCCATGATTACTATGTGGCTGGCACAGTGCTGGTTGCCAGAGATTCAAAGATGAGCATGAAAAGAAAATTCCCTCAAGGAGTTTACAACATAGAAGAAAACTGGAAGTTAATATAATCATAAGTTGGCAGTCAATGATGAGGTACTATGAGTATTTTTATTTATATCCCATGTTTCTCTGCATGTGAGATTTGAAGTAGATATCATTTGAGTTATTTATAAAGAAAGCAGAGGTATATTTGTGATAATTATAACAATTCCTTATGTGTGTAGTGTTTATAGTTTATAAGGTGATTTCACAAAAAGTAACTCATTTGGTCTTAATAACAACCCTGTGGTGAGCAAGACCTTCCTTACTGCTTCCATTTTAGAGATGAGAACACTATAGCCTAGAAGGATTAGGTTTTGATCACATCATATGGCCACTAAATGGCAGAATAGAGTGGAGCCCAGGCCCTTGAGCTTCCTGGTTTGGCACTTTGCCCATAATACTATGTTGTAGACAGAGTCACTAAGTTTTCTCTCCCTCATGTTGGGAAGACAGTCCTCTTCGGGCCTCTTCTATTCCTACACATTGTGCTGGATGTGCCAAGTTTGTAAGGCCCTGACCACTCTTTTACCTGGGCCATTTCTCAAGGTTGTTTATAAAGCTGGTAATCTTGAAAGATTGTGTAATAAGCCCCTCAAGCAATAAAATATGGATTCTTCAAACCCAGTTGTTACAGAAAACCACTGTGAGCTTATCATCCCTCTGGGCTCATCATAATGACCCCATGGGTCTCGAGGGCAAGTACACTGATACTCATGCTTCTTACTGTGCTGTGAATTATGGTCCTTTGTCTTTGATCCAGGATTCTTGAAATACTAACAGGTTAACTTATTACCTTGTATGCAGGGTAAAATTAAATCTCAGACCTGACATGGCAATGACACGTACTTGCAAGATGTTTGAGGACAATGTGTAAAGATGTTTAAGGTATGACAAGCCTCAAATAGGGCTTCGAATAGGTTATATCGCCAGAATCTAAATTCAGAAATCTAAGAGTCAGAAAATAGTTCTCTCAAAAAGAAATTGGTAAAAATTAACACATACATCTTTGGAAAAAGTCATACACAGAACAGACTAGGACCAAGGGATTTATTGCTTATATGACAGGTTTGATATTTTATATGTATCGCAGTGTCAGGCTATGTACCTAGGTATGTAAAAATATAATCTTATTTCTCTGTAATAAAATTTAACTTTGCTTTCTAGTTCTAATCTCTGCCAATGGTAGATAATAAGGTGACTTAGTTGCTTCAGGTTTGAAACTCAGATTCTCTTCATCCTGTTTCTCATTTCTCTTCTGCCATAACATGAGGTAGGATGAGATAAAGTTTGTCTAAGTTATTTTCTGTCCCTGCTGGCCTCTTCTTAGATGAGACTTGTCCCACTCAATGTTGGGCATCTCAGCTCTTCCTGCTGTGTGGACAGTGATATCTCTTGCTCTATCATGACCTTCAGTTGTCACATTTGTATACTCTGTTCTCCTCTATCAGAGACCTTTTCTGGTCTGAGTGCTCTATACAGACATGTGATAGCTCTTCGTTCCATTTCTTGTGCTCTGCTGGGGTAGGCAGGGCTCTCTGAGGCCCATTTGCTTGACTGTTTGCCTTGGCCATTGTTCATCTGTCACTCAGGTACTGTGTTGGACACAGAGCTTCTCTATGAAGTTTGCAGTCTTTCAGGAAGCTTGCATCTCACTAAGAAGGTAGGCTCTGGCCCTTCTCCTTTAGATCCCAACCATCAATTTTTCCAGGGTTTCTATCTGGATATCTAATTTGCTGTTCCTCATGTTGCCTTCAGCACTTGGTGTTGGAGCTGGAGATCTTGGATCTTTTCAAGGACTTACCTGTATCTGAATCCTAGTCGTATTCTCTACGATTTAAAATTTTTTCTATTTACTGAATTTTTACATGCTTTTAGTCTGCATAGTCTGCATTTACATTCTTCTCCCATCAACAGTTTATAAGGTTCTGAATCCTAGGGCTTTGTAGCTTGACATTTAAAGTTAAGCCTCTAATATTTAAAAGAAAAAAAAAGAAACCCTCTTTTATTCTCTCAAACACCTGCCACATACAATAGAAAGCCATGCCCTGCAGACCATGGTCTTAGCTATAGATTTACCAAAGTGCTCCTGGTAGCTCATAACACATGGCTTTAGTTTTGCTTGGATGATCCTATTCTGAGGGAAATGCATACAGATAGTGCCCACCACCTCAATGGTGGATGAAAAGAAAGGGTAGCAGGAATTAAAAAGAAATAATGATGATGATGATGATGATGATGATGATGATAATAATAATAATAATAATAATAATAATAATAATTGGCTCACTATACTTGGGAAACCATGTCTGTTTTCAGGATCTTCAACAAGAGATTGTGATGTTCTCAGGAAGGTGGCTAACAGGAGTGTATAAAGAAACTGCAGCCTACTCAATTACATTGCCATTTGCCAGAAATTAAGTCATGGTGTTCTTGGAATTGGGGAGTATGACATGAGCAATGTTTATCTAACACCGTGCTGAAGAGTCTGCCCTTAGCTTCGGGGAGACCAACAGGTTTATCTAGATGATAATGTCTCTAGAATGGAGAGCAATTCATCCATTTGTTCAGTGGCCCAGATTTTTGGGATAGAGTTGACGGATTTTGTGTGAAAGGCAGGCCTTTTGCTCCAACACCTAGCTCTTTGATAGCAGTTCTCAGCGTCTGGTGTGAATAAGAGTTATTTAGGAAGATTGTTTTAAAATGTAGATTCCGGAAATTCCATGCAGGTAATCTGATTCATGGGTTTGGGTCAGGGCTCATAAATTTACATTTTAATAAGTCTTCTGGACCACATTTTGAGATGATTAGACTCATAAGTAAAAGGCCTAGGATAAAAATTAAATAATTTCACAGTGACAGTAACACCCTTAGATCCAGGCTCTTGCTTTGGGATCTGGGATTTAGAGAACTTTGCTCTGGCTGTGACACTCTTCATGAGAAGGTGGATCTGTGGATTCAAGTATTTATGCCAGCTGGAGCCTAGAACCAACCTTCTAGACCATGATCTGGGTCCTTGGAATGTTCTGCCCAAATGGCATTGAGCTACTTCCAAGTTTTGCATGGGCTTCTTCCTTAGTCTGACCTCCTTAAGGCATACCCTGCTGTAGACAGCCTTCTGCCACAGCAGAGGCCAAGGAGGCAGCTGGGGGGGGGGGGGGAGGGGGGAGGGTGGGCGGGGGCGGGGTGCCGGGGATATGGACTGAGTTTGGCTGTGTGTGCTGCAGTGTCCACTTGTGGCCAGATGAAGCCCCAGATTGGAGGGCTGGCTCTGGAAAAAGTGGGAGTGTGGCCTGGAGCTGCCTCTCCCTGTACCACTGCATTCCTAAGTCTGGTGTTCCAGGTTCTTTTGAAGGTACATTTGTCAGGTAAAAGAACAGAACATGTTTTATTCAGCAGCTTGTTAGCTTTGATTTATAACGTCTAAATATGAAGACATACGGTTCGTGGGCCTTTGTTATATTCTTGACTCAGGTCCCACAAATGATAGAGACAGACCTCATCAATGTCTTCAAATTATTAATGTCTTAGAATCGATTTCTTCTGATCAAGAAACTGCCCAAGCCCCTGGGAAAGAAAAATAGATGAGAAAGGAAAGGAAATGTGACCACCAGGCTTGGCCACACTGCGGGGCCCAGTGAGAGAGTAAATCAGACTTGTGTGGTAGAGTGAGGCCTGGTACAGCCTTTCTAAGCCTGTCCGCTGTCCTCTCATCTAAGGGGTGTGGGGCGGGAGGGGCATAATTCTGTTTTGCTGAACTGGCCTATTTAGCTATCTGGGGGGATGGCAAAATCGAAACCCAGGATGTCTAATCTCATTCTCTCCAGGATTCCAATCTCTCCCACATCACTAAAGTTGCCCTATCTTTCTCTTGGAGTGAGATAGAGTCTGGAAATGTGAACACTTTTCAGAATGTAGCTAAAATATTTTCAGCTACAGTTGCATGTAAGAAAAAAAGAGTTGTTCAGAGTTGGATCAATTATTTTCTAAGTGGATTAACAAAGGAAACTTTGATTTAATTTTTTATATATTTCACACACACTTCAGGATGTAAAAGGCATTATTATTACATGACATTCAACTTTATCTGATACCACATGCCACATACCATAATGACAATATTTCTTAAAACATCCTATTGTTTTTGTTTTAATTCTCTGCTTCCAGTAGGTCTGCTATATACAGCTGTCCAGATTGCTCACTGCATAAGAGTACCTACCCTAAGAAATTAACTGGGGCTGAAATCTAGCACCCCGCTTCTCCTTGTTAAGCTGCATGTCCTAACATGGGCTTACATTCACCAGGAGGAAGGGCACTTTTTTCTAATCACACAAATTCACAGTCTGCTCCTCAAATCATGCACCTCCAGGCCTAGGTCCATGCAGGACCCAGCTAAACATTTAAATATAGCACAATGTGTTTTTCTAAGAGGACTTCCCTGCCCGAAAGACATGCCTGAGCAGAGAGCAGAGCCTAGCTGTCTGGCCAGATATGTCTCCTGTTACAGATCAAGAAATTAACATTCTGGTTTATGAAAGGATCTCCCTTTGTATGATTAGCTAGAGTTGGTTCTCCAGAGTCTTATCCACCCTGGCGAACGGACAAAATTAGATTTCTAGATCAACAAAGCTGAAGATGCTACACTTGTGGTGACCTTTTACAGCTTTATATGTCCTAGGCAGAAAACAAACCAGCTGCATTAAATCCTTTGAAATCACTTGAAATCCATTATAATGTGCTAGGGGTTTACCTTGTAGATATGAAGAAAAGAAAACTGAGTGGTACTAACATATCACTCTATGCATGCATTTTTTTATTTTCTTACTCTACTTTTCATTCATGTTATTTATTACTACTGGATCTTAGGTTACATAGCAACTTGTTTATTTACTATATTCTTAATGAATTCCTGCCACTGAATAGAAGTACTCAATAAATATTTGTTGAATGAATAAATGACTGATCCATAAGGATGCAACCCTAGCTTTTGTAAGGTTGCTGTAAGGTATTGTAAATATACTGTTAGCAATAAAGACTGCACTTTCATGGTCCAGCCTAAGTGGGCATGAAATTGATCAATTCTGGCCTGTGGTGAGAAAGGGTATGTCTGCTGGGGAGCCTCTCAAAGTAACCGCAGAATGGAAGATGCTAGGATGATGCCATATGTTGAAGAATGGTGGGACTTTTTAAAAAGATATTCAGCTGGGAATTTGGCTTCTTTCTCCCTCCCATTCCTACCTTCATTGTAGCAAAAAGAAAGAATGTCTTTTGAGGAAGGAACAGGCAGCTGCAGCAGCCATGATTTCTATGAGCCCCAGAAAAAAGCCAAGCTTCGCTATTACTTTAAGTTGTGTAATAACCAGGTACTAGGACAGAATTACCTAGAGCCAGGAAATGGAGTCAATGAGGGTGTTCTAAGATAAAGTGTTTGAGTAATAATAGCTAGAGACCGAGTATTTATTGATACTAATATATCAGTATCAATAAATTAGTAATTAGTTCAATATGGATGAGCATTAGTCATTGTGGGTCCCAGGCCTAGCTGGCCCCAGGTCTGGCTGTGATCCAGGCTCATGGCTAGGAATAAGACTCTTGATTTAGAATGTTACATTAGTGTAGTAGGGCGCCTACGCCTAAAATATGTAAACATAATTCAGCTTATTGTATCATGTATGTGTGGCTGAATGCCACTATTGTACTCTGATATGTGTGGAGCCATGTGGTCCCCTAGGGAGCAGAAGGGGAGCACAAGAAGGGGAGCAGGAGAAGTGTGCACAATACTGTGCTCCCCCCAATAGAACTGTACTAGAAGCAACAGAAGTGCACTCGCCACAATAAAGTTAGTGTCTGCTGTTTCATTCTCATGTCGGTCTTTTGAGCATTCTTCCAACTGGGTGTCTCACCATCGAATCTTTCCTTCTCGATCAGCTTGGTGCTGACAGACATGAACATAGACGAGACATCCCAAACCCTCCCCCAATCTTGCCTTCTGGGCCTGCTGGAGCTCACAGCCAGTTATTAGCAAAAGCCGATATCCTTAGCCTCAAACATTTACTAAATGTTCCCATTTGCGAATTGCTCTGATGCAAATCTGGCTCTCTGCTTAGAACACTGCCTTCCTATTCTCCTGCATCCCTGAGACTAGAATGGTGTCAACGCCTATTATATGTTCAGTAAATATCTGTTGAATGAATGAATGAATGAATGAATGGAGAATTACTCAGAACTAGGCAATAAGAAAAAATGGATTTGCAAAAGGAGAACATGCTTGGCTTGGAGCGTTGTGAAGAAAGGTAGCTAATTAACACCAGAATTACTCTAATTTTACCTGGACACTATTTGAAACTTGTGGTATAAAAGTTGGTCTATAATTTAATTCTTAAGCAAACTGAGTATGATTTATTCCTAAGCACAATTCAATTAATAATCCTTTGTTGCTTTTACAGGTATTAAATGATCCCCATGAAATCTGTTACAGAGAGGGACTGAGGGACATTAAAGCGAAGAGGCTGCATGCGGGCAGGCCTGATTATTTCCCCCTTTAGGTCAGTACATAATCTGAGTCTGTCTGTGTTGAATTGTGTTTTTTAAAAATACCTTTAAAAACATATGTGCCTTGTCCCTTGCTGGAAACAGAGTGCTGCTGTAAACTGAAGTTACTGTGGTGATAGGTTTAATCTATGATATTCTAGTGTCCTTACTGGCTTGGTACCTGATCACTGTCCCACAGAATAATAAGCCGCAATTTAGGGTGAAAGAGCAGTAAAAATTGCTTATGTTGTTTACTTGTTATAAATGCACTTCCTGGGAAGAGTGAGTTGTTAAAAAAAAAAGTGTTGCTGATTTTTATATTTATAAATCATGATTTAGGTATATACATATTAGTTAAAGTTCCATAAAAGTCTACACTGATACCAGGTAACATTTAAAACGTGGGCCTATGCATTAGCGGTAAAGAGGAGCAAGGCCTTTTCACTGGGCTGTCATATCACACAGTCTGACTTTCTAATTGTTGAATCTAACTTGTGGAAACTTGCTTTGGTTTTCAGTCTAATGAATACTGCACTTTTTAAAGTTTGTTTTCTAGCATTAGTCAATTTCTTCTTATATCTTGTTTATCCTCAGCAAATATAAAGATGAACAATTGAACTTACTCCAATTTATTGGATGTAGTAAGTGATGAGGTTTGCCCAGAGCTCAGGAAAACAATAATGGAAAGGTGAAATCATGAACAATGCGAAGATTGGCAGGACAAATATAGAATGAATAAATTGTTGAAAAAGAGGCAATTCTTTTACAGAATTGGCTGCTTCATAGAGATTTGAATTTTAGCATTTATTAGCCGAATACCTCAGCCATTTGGAACACATGGATGGATTTACGTGAACCACGCAGTCTTTCCATTTTTTCCGTATAAGGCTTTCTTGACCACTCTAAACTTGGAACCCCAGGAGCTTTCTGGAATTATTACTCAGCCATTGGGATAACCCTCTTTAGGGATCACAGTAGGAGAAGGAGGAAGAGGAGGCAGTGGTAGTGATGGGGAGGGGGAGATAAAAATGTGGTGGTGGGTAGATGTAGTGGAACAAAGAGATGAGGGAAGAGGAAATAAGAAAAAAAGTATCGGACTAGGGAAGCATACGTTGCAACTATAGTCAAGTTAATAAACTACTTTCTGTAGCTATTTATTGGAAATAAATTTTAAAAACATGCTTTTCTTTTTTAATGAGCAAACTACTTTGAAGGTGGTCGATTGCATAATTTCTAATATGTTGTAGGGGATAAAAAGTCCATCTAGGCACACTTTGAATTCAGATCTCTACCATTCTTCAGAAGCAGCTAAAAGAATAAAAAAAGAGAACTCTTAGGTGGCTGTGATTCACTTTCCCACCCTGCGATTCACTATGCTAAGTCATAAATGCTGAACATATGGCTAAGGTAGAATGACTTTGATTTTGAAGATTCATGAGCTGCTTCAAATACTGTGTGTCTTTATGTTCTGACACCATTCAAGTCAAAGCTTTGCAGTGTTTTGACATCTCAAAGCAGCAGAAAGGTGAGGAATCAAAGGATGAAAAAAGCAAGCATGTATAAGAGTTTGGTATCTAAAAGCATCCATTTCGTATGTAACATCAGAAAGCAAAGCCAGGTAGCTACTGATAGGATTGGTGATGAAAACTTTCGGCTTTTAAACCCAGAAAGATTCAAAAACTTGTTCGCACATGACTTTCTTTTAACTGAAATATTTACAGTCAATAAAGAATGACGGCAAAATAAATATTGTTGGGCTCCTTGCCAGACCAAAGTCTCTCCAAAAAATTCGTTAAAGTATATCCAAAGAAACTGTGATATTTTACTATATGTGTAGAAAACTTTATATAAAATATGCAAATAAATAAATTATGCAGTCATTGGACACTTAAATTATTTTAAGGTGATAAAAATTTCTGACTACTTAATATTTACTTATGTTTATGGTAACAAGTCAGAATATTTAAAATATTTAACTTTACTAGGTCATAACATTCTGAAAATTTTTCTTAGGTGTCCTAATTTAAGCACCCAGTTGGATGATTAAACTTGAATGTTCTTGTTAGTGAAGAATTAGATTTAATAAATGAGATAAATGCATTGGTTTGTTTTTCTTTTAAGAAATGAAAAATTCAAGGTTATTAGCATAAACTTAATTTTTTTTTTTTTTTTGCAAACCAACACTTTTCTTGTCAATAGAACTTGCCTGGTGGAGTAGGAGGCCCACTCTGCCTCCAGAAGGACTATGGACGATAGGTGTCTGGGATCTGTGGGAGAGATAGATTTGTGCAGTGAGAACAGCTCCAGCCACTGCTGGGCTCTCGGTAGTCAGAGATAGGATCCAGGGACCAGCAGTGGGGCATGCAAGCCCCCAGGAGACCTAGGAGCTGGGTCTTGGCTTCTCCTGGCTCATCTGCAGAAGGCCAGTGAGGGCCATGAGGCCCAGCCCATTGAGCCAGGTGGCGGGGCTGCCAGGGTATGGGTTGACAAGGACACAAGAAGACATGATAGGGGGTTTTATTTTCACCTAGGCTATTTTGTTTCAGATATGCACATTATTTCATATTATTATGCAGCAGCTAACCTCACTAGAAACCTACTCATCTGCTTGATAGTGAGCATGAAGGGGCTGAAGGAAATGGAGATACTAGAGAAACTACCAGCTGGTAGCAAATATGACTTGAGATATATCTATATAGTTCTCAGATTAGAACAGTGGGTAACTGTTTATGGGTGCCAAAATACGAAATTTGGTGTTAAATCCCCCATGAATCTCTTGTGTGATAGTGTATTTTAACGCTGCTGAACACATTGTAGGGGGAGGGGGAAGGAAGAGGTGGTAGGGGCGGGGCAGCACATTGCTACACTAAAATGTATAAATACAGTTGAAGAGTTATATTCCTTTTTTTTTTTTAATCCCAAATTGTGCTAACCGAAAAAAATAATCATAATTGCTTGGTTAAGTTTATAAGATTAAAAATACTGCTGAAATCAGACTAAACATGCATGTGAGGCTCCTGATGATGTGACCTGGCTATAAAACTTGAAAAATCAATAGGACCTTAAATGGAATCATGACATGAACTGTGAAAGAGGAAATGGCCATCACAAGTAAGTTAGGTTCCTGATAGGCAATGACTTAGACATCTTATAAATTGGAAGAAACATTAGAGATCAGTGTAATTCAAGCCCTTTATAAATTTTAGAAATGAAGAAATTGAGCGTGAAGTGATTATTTCACTTGCCCAAGGTCACGTGGCTCTGCGACAGAGCCAGGCTAGAATATGACCTTGGATATCCAGTACAGTGCTTCTTCCTTATACCATGCCATGCCAGCACCAAAATTCCAGGACTGCCTTTGCAAAATTACATTTAAAAGAGACTCTTATTTACTAACTGCTAATGAATTTCCACAGAACCATGTGAATGGAGATCCAAAAAACATGATTAAATGTTTGACAAAGTGGTACTAAATGACCAACCACCTTAAATAAATATTGACTTCCAGGTATTTGGAGTTGTAACTATTGTTTTTTTTCTTGAATGTGTTTCTTATAAATATCATATATATAATATATATTTTAAAGAGAGAATAAAAATTAATTTTTTTTTTGTTTATTTGACTTTAAAAAATCTTGGCAAGATCTGTTGATATAATTGGTGCTGGAAAAGCAAAATGTCATAGAAAGATTACCGGGTGCCTGCAGGAACTGATTTTCCATCCTTCCCAGCCGCACGATAGCTGTGGAATCGCTTCCATTTTCCAGTCAATAAAACAAGGATATTGATGGCTGCTTTTCCTCCAAAAACACTCTCAAAATAAATGAAACAAAATTAGTGAAGTGCTCCAAGGATTTTATACCTCCCTAATAGAATTAAAATAGGAGAATTAGACTTTGGACTATAACTTCTTTAATTTAAGAGTGCTGATGGCTTCAAGTTTTCTTGTAATGTTGCATCTGATTCTCGGGAATTCCTTTTCACACTGATTAACCTTTAAACCATTTTCGTTATTGAATCTCAGATTCAGAAGACTCTCAGAAGTCACCTAGTGATTTCTCCTCCAGCTTCAAGCACCACTCCCTTCTCAGATAGTACTGAGAAATGCTGATGAGGAGTTCACTTTTGAGCAAGGTAGTTTGTTCCATGGCTGAGCAGAACCAACATAGAAAAAAGTTCATCTTCTTGAGCATAAATCTATCTCAGTGTAATTTTTAACTTAAGTCCTGGTTTTTCATTTTGAGCTACATAGATTTCACCAATCTTAAAATATTTGTATTCAATTATCATGTTTCTAATAATTTTTTCAATATTATGGAAAGAAAGAAGATGACATTATTGAGTGACTACTATGCAATATTAGATGCTTTTATCTGGGTGTTTTCACTTAAAATTTAAAATAAATCTATGACACAGTTCCTACATTTATGCATTAATGAAAATAACAAAGTGGCTAAAACCACAAACTCTGGAGTAGACCTGGATTTGAGTCCTGTCTCTACCATTTACTAAATGTGTAACTTGCAAACTTCCTTAGTTTCTCTGAGCTTTGGCCTCCGTGAATTATAATAGTTATAACTATTCAAATAATAATATGGTCGTTGTGAAGCTAAACAAATAATATATGTGAAGATATCCATAGCAATGTTCAATAAATGTTAGCAATTGGTATTATTATTCTCTCTCTCTCTCTTTTTTTTTGTCTTGAGCACAGGACCTCACATTTAGTCCAAATTAGTTATATTTTCTTTGCTTTGGTCCTGATTTCTAAATGAAGAAATATTTTTGAATCGTCTCCTGGTATATTAGCTCTCTGCCAAATTTTTGTCACCCAAATATTTATAAACATGCATTTTTGGGTTTCCATGTCTTTGACAAATATATTGAACAGAAATGGAAAAATAATAAATTCTTGGAGTTATCTTTTGAGGTTGAAACCAAGCCTTTGACCAAAACTCTTTGGGTGATGTTGATTGCTTAACTAGGAAGCAAGCCGCCCAAATATTTTGCTATCACCCAACCTACATTTCTTCATTTTAACAGTTAAAGGAGCACACCATGAGACTTGACAAATACTATGTTAACACCAAGACAAGCTGTGCTCATGCCTTCCTCTGACGTGCTGGTGACCGAATCTAAAAAATGAGATTAGGATGGCATGACTTGTTTTTACTGAAGTCACAGTCATTGATAGTAGTCAGTACTTCCTCATTGTTTACAAATCACCCATTCTAGAAATTTGCTTGGAATCTGCATGAGGCTCACTAACTTATATATAGAACTCATCCTCACAACCTTTTTGGGAGTAGAAACATTTCCTAGTCACCAGACACCTCTTTTATTCTCCTTCATTCTCAGCATCAGTCATCTGATCTCATCTACAAAGTCTTTCCATACTTTGGGATAGAATTTGTACTAACTGAAGTTTTAAATTCATTTAGAATGAATGAGGACTCTCTTCCTATCTCTTTCTATTGTAAGTTTTAATTCTCTCTTGATAGTGTTTGCTTCTCAAGTGATATTCATTCTCCATGAGAGAGATTGTGAAAGTGAAGCAAAAAATTGAATGGTTCTTTGATTATGCTATCATTTGTTAAGATTATATTGTCTGAGTATAGCAGAGCTATTCTTTCTCTGATCTCCTGGATGTAGAGATTTACAAACAATAACAACAACAACAACAAACAGCTTTCTTATTGTTTTTGGTGTTTACCTCAGGCCCCGATTTACATTGAGACTTTACTTTCTCATATTATTCTAAACAGTTTTTTACCCTTTCTTTGAGTGCATCCATGACTCTGTCTGCCTCCATCTATCTTTTTGAACATATCAGGAACCCTCTGAGCCATAAGAACTTGAATTAAAGCCTTCTGATTCCAGATTCAGTGCTCCTTTCAATTCCTCTCTAAGAGCTGTCTGCTTATAAACTACTTCGCTACTTCTGCTTATTTTTTCAGTTCAAGGGAAAATTTTCTGAGGGAAAATTGTTAGCAATACAGCCAAGAACAAATCACTCATTCTGCTGTGTACTGGGTTGAATATGTCCCCCTCAATTTGTGTCTACCCAGAACCTGTAGCTTGACCTTTTTGGAAATAGGGTCTTTGCTGGTATAATCAAGTTAAGATGAGGTCATACTGGATGGGGTGGGGGATAAATTCAATATGAATGGTGTCCCTATAAGAAGCGAGAAGTTGGACACTGGGAGACACACACAGGGAGAACACTATGTCAAGATGGAGGCAGAGATTGGAGTGATGTGTCTACAAGCCATGGAATGCCAAAGATTGTGAGCAGCCACGAGAAACTAAGGAGAGACAGGAAGAATTCTTTCTTAGAAGCTTCAAAGGGAGCATGGCCCTACCAACACCTTGGTTTCAGACTTCTAGCTGCCAAACTGTGAGACAATAATTTTTTGTTGTTTTAAGCCACCCAATTTGTGGTAATATGTAGTGGCAGCCCTAGGAGGCTAATAAATGCTCTTAATAGCATAAGATCACCAATGGATTTCAGATGTTCAGTTCTGTAGCAATTTTGCTACATGTATTCGAAGACAACATGGTGAGGTGGCAAGAACATAGACTTTAGAGTTAGAAGACCCGTGCTGAAGCCTTCGACCTATTGCTTATGAGTTGGGTGATTTGGACATGGTCAGTCAATAATCATAAATTCCAAAAATGCTGATAACATATTATTTATCTGATGGGTGTAAGAAGTAAAAACAAATGTGAGTAAGCACATTTAAAATTATAAAGCCCCATGCTATTTAGCATTTTTAAACCTAATTTCCTAGTCTGGCATGGTATCTATATTATATTACCATAAAGGTAGTAAAGTTTACCCTTAAACAGTGTGAGTTAGAGGTGCCCACCTTTGTGCAGTCAAAAATCTGCATGTGATTTTTGACCCCCCAACAACTTAAGTTTTCTCTCGATACCCATGGGGATTGTTTCCAGGACCCACCGTGGACACCAAAATCCATGGATACTCAGTCTCCTATATAAAATGGTGTAGATCAATGTGTCCAGTCAGCCTTCCACATCCACAAACTCCCAACCACGGATCGAAAACAGTAGTTATTTACCGGAAAAAAAATCGTATATAAATGGACATGTGCAGTTCAAATCCATCTTGTTCAAAGGTCAACTGTACTTTCATCTTGATTTATCCTCTCTTGAATGCTTCTACCCTCAGATTTTGAATTTCCACAGGAATGTATACATCTTTTATTTTTTTAATGAGATGCATGTTAGGAATGTAGCAATAAAAAAATGTATTTCTACATATGTATGTATCTATGTCTGCATTCTCAATAGTTTATCTATCCTATACTTTCAATGAAACACTTTCCCTTTGAACAAGTCATATTCTTATATTATATGCATCTCATCACTATGTCTTGATCTGACACAGTATTTACCATTCTTTAATTAAAAATCTTAAATGTATACATGTTGTGTGCATTGATGTGTACACATTTGAATTCTAGAGTTTCTTTATGATCTGCTTCTAAGACCTCTTCTGAGATTTATAAGATTTTTCTTCCAGGGCATCCTTGCTGTCATTCATTGTGTCTGGTATTAAGTCGTTTCTGTCTGATTTGTTTTTTTCTGAGATTTGATCTTGTCCTCATTCCTGTACTGGGTTAGTCTCTTCCCCTACCTCCTTTCCCACCCAGCGGATTTGAACACAGCCTTCTTCAAATTCTCTTCTTGTTGATTTTTCCATTATTCTTATTCATGCAATTTTATCAGACAGACATTACCTTGAGTTAAAATATCACTCGGTGATTTAAAAAACAAACTTTCTTTTTTTCTCAGCCTAGAAAAAATATTTAATGAAGACGATGATTTCCCCTCTCATATATCTAAAGGGCTGTCATGTGGAAAAACAATAAGACTTGTTCTACCGAGAACCTTGGGAGGAAATTATAGAAGCAGATGTGATCTTAATATAATAATAATGAAAAAAAAAACTTTCTAATGATCAAAGCTGTCCAAAAACAAAATGAAATGTCTTATAGCGTTATCAGCTCTATTTGTGGAGAGTGTCTTACTCAGATTTTTTAAAAGCAGAACCTGAAATGGGGATTCTTTTGCAAGTAATTCACTGACAGAGTGTTCTCAGGAGAAATCTATAGAGGAATAAGGGAAGCAGGATAGGACAGGGGAAGAAGCTGGGCAAAGATACGAGTTCAGCTAAAGTCTAACCTCAACCGGACTTCACGAAATTTCTGATGACCCTACATCAGTCAGTCATTGCTTGTGGGCTGCCCACTGTGTGTGCGTGGTGGGGGGTGTGGTAGGGAGGCATAATCTACATAGGCATTTCCAGGCAAGACAGCTTTACTGAAGACAATTCTCAGGTGAAGTGTGCAGCTGTAAGCTATTAGCAGTCAAGACTCACAACAGTTGAAAGATGGAGGTATTGGCCAGGTAAATGGGATCTGGATAGGGTACCAATAGCACCTACTAAAAAGAGGATGATTGACCATATTCCAGAATATCAATGAAATAAGTAATCAGGACACCTGAGTTTATTTTAGTTTTACTACTGATAAATAATATTCTCATACTCCATTTCTAATATTCTGTAAAATAAGGGTATTGGAAATTGTGTTCATTAAAGTCTTTTTACCTCTAAAATTATTCTATGGTGGCATGTTGTAGATGAGTAGTTCTTGGCCTATGGGCTAAAGACCCTTAGGGGTGAGCTCAGTGAGAGAACAAAGACACTGGTAATTGCAGTGGGTCTGTGAGATTATACACACCCCGAACATTGTATTCGCATTAGTAACGTAAATTATTTACTGTTTTTCAGATATATGTGATAAAATAAAATGATTTTTAATTTTAGAAGCAGTATGGAATTCATACTGGTTGTTTTGTATTATATGTTTTCTCAATCATTGGATTCTAAAGGAACATTTGTATTCTGAGAGCAGGTGGAGAATCCTCTAAAGTTATTTTGACAAAAAGGGAATGCACATAAAGCATTGAATGGGACTATGAACTAGATAACCTCTAAGAATTCATGTGTATCTGTTCACATTATCTGAATTTTACCAGCTTAGTTTGCGCTTTTCTTCATGGTAATTTTCCAGGAATGAATAATCTATTTTGGTATATGAGTATCCAACAATTAATAATGGGGATAATAATAAAATGAATTAAATTCCCTTTTCTGAAGGGTATATTAGCATTTGGGAGCTTGACAGCTTGCTATAAGCTATATAGCCCCTTATTTTACTGATCAGGAAAGCAAGGGCCAAAGTCATGCTGAGAAGCCATACAATAATGTTTCCTGACTCCCAGTTCAATTATTATTTCCATTTCACCTGACAAAGGCAAATAACTCAAAATGTAAAAAAATTAAAGGTAATTTTTCAGAACCATGTGTAATCAGTTAAAAGTAGAATTAACTGATGACATATGGTGTCTTGAATTTTAGGAAACATTTTTTATATGGATCCCTGATACCCTTTTTCATAGTATGATTACCATATTGTAGTTTTCTCTCTCTTTTTTGTTTTTAGATTTCTGTTTTTAATTGATTCCTTCTTCCTTTCCGTACAGTTTAAACAAATTAATTCTCACCATTTTTCAGCACAAATACATAATATGTACTTTCATTTAAATCTTTTTCAAATGACAATAATTTTTTCTCTAAGACATTATAACATTCAAGAACAAAATAAATATTGTAATAGGCTTACGTTGATTATTTCTATAATAACCACATGAAGAGTGCCATGGAAATAATGTTAATATTTTTATTCTCACACTTTCTGGGGCTCAATTGATTTCATCTGCTTCATAGCTTGTAATGTTGCAAAGCCCTGAAATGGAGGATGGCAACAGGGAGAACAGGACATTTCCTTATTTCCTTCCAAATCAAACCATGGTTCTCTTTTGAAACTCTCTTATTAAGAGGGAGAAAACACCATCTTCCTTTATACCACTCAATATAAGATAAGTTACCAATGATGAGTCTATAGATTCATCTTGCTGAAAGTTCGATAAATAGAGTTGTGTTGGGAAACAATTCTTCATGGATTTTGCTAAAGACGGAATGCTTATATCCTCCCCAAATTCATATGTTGAAACCTAATCCCCAATGTAATAATATTCAGAGGTGATTAGGTCATAAGGGTGGAGCCCTCATGAATGGAATTACTGTTGTTACAAATAAGACCTAGAGAGCTTCTTCACCCCTTTTGCCACATGAGGACACAGCAAAAACATGGCCATCTATGAATCAGAAAGTCAGCCTTCATCAGACACTGAATCTGCCAGTACCTTGACCTTGGACTTCCCAGCCTCCAGAACTGTTGAGAAATAAATGTTTGTTTTTTAAGCCAACCAGTATATGGTGTTTTTGCTATAGCAGCCCAAATGGACTAAGACAGGTCTCTAACATTTTGCACATTTTACATGCAGAAGCACTGTCTCTGTTCTCGATTATCTTTTTTTCCCCCCATGGGATCTGTAGTTATGTCCCTTCTTTTCTTTTCTTTTTTCTCTTCTTTTCTTTCATTTTTTCTTTTCTCTTCTCTTCTTTTCTTTTTTCTTTTCTTTTCTTTTCTTTTTTCTTCTTTCTTTCTTTCTTTCTTTCTTTCTTTCTTTCTTTCTTTCTTTCTTTCTTGAGATATAATTGACATGTAACATTGTATTAACTTTTGGTGTTTAACATAATGGTTTGTGGATTATCTTTTCAAGGATGTGTGTATGGTGAACAGCATTGAAAGATAGAGTTAGTGTCTCAGTAGAAAGGAGAGGGAAGATTTGTTTACTGTTCACTATAATAAAGATAAAATCTCCTTGGAAGTAAAGATTAGACAGATTTGTTTGTAGTCCATTTTAAAAGACTGGTGTTCCTCATTAGATTTCCCCAGCTATAATGCAAATCTACCGTATGTGCAGCATCCACCCAGGCTGCTCTGTGGGATTTGGGGAGGAAAGGGAATTGACATAAACCTGAAGCTCATGCTGCCTTCTATGTTCTGAATGATAAAATCTTTTGTCTCTTATCTAGAAGTCTTATGCCTTCTGCCAGGATCCATGAAATGGTAATAAGCTAATTTGTTAGTTTGCAAATAGAATATAATTTCAGACTTTTCACAGTTCTTGGCAGGTTGACCATTTACTATTAAGGAATTATTTCCCGGGATAGTTGACTATGATCACAGAAGGAATAAAATAAATAAATTTGATCCCTTTTAACCACAGGCTAAAATTTATTGTTAAAATGTTTGTAAACCCATTGTATTTGGGAATGTCTTGACTAATGACTGAAAGCAGGTTAACATGGAGATTGTCCAGTCTTGGGTTTTCATAGGGGCTTTTCTTGCATCTCTTACATCATGACTATAGTCAGCCATCTTCTCTACCTTAGAAAATAAAACCTGCATCTGAATCCTGTTCGCTATTTTGTGTGTTGGCAGGGCACAGGGTAGCAAAGGATGGCATGTCCATCAAGGCTTCAGTGAGATCATGCGGCCCACGACTTAGAGGGTTATTAGGATCAAACACGGGCCTCACTCCACCTGGGCAGGGGACTGTCAACTCCAGCTGATCTAGAACATTGCCCTGCACACCAACTTTTATCTATACCTCCTACACCAGGAGCTACTTCCCTTCCTGCTACAAATTAGTTGGCATCTGGGAGGAAAGAGCACAAGGAGGAGAGGTGAGGGAGTTGGGGTGGTTGAGGGTCTCACATGGGACCCTGACTGCTCCAAACAAAGAGCAAAGAAATTAACTGAAGCCACCTTTAATAGAATCCAATTGTTGCTCCACATCTACACCCACCTCATAGAGTGACTTCAGCATTGAAAAATATAAATATCTTTATGTGATACACACTCATTTGAAAAGCTCTTTAATCAATTGTCTATAAGCTCAGTACAGATGAGTACACATTTTATAGCATTTATGTGGCAGAACACATGATAAAAAAGAGATCTCCAGTTCTGAATACTTGTGAATTAAAATCACGAAATTCTCATGTTCTTCATAACTTGAGTTGTGATGATTCAATTCTCTTTTTAGTAACGACTCAAGTAGTCAACTAAACATGTTGTATAGCAACTGAAAAACGTTCCAGTTTCATTTTTGTATTTGCAAGTTATTTCTTGATTATCCACACTAAATTGATATTTTTCTAAAATGTATTTTAAAATTATTAAAATATTTTCTGGGATTTTGGGGTGAAGAATTATCCTTACAAAACCAGAGATCAGGAAATTCTGTATGACCTTGATTATGCAATCTGCAGAAACTTTCTAATCACAATTTGAACAATTGGGGAAACTCTTGGGCTCATTTAATATATGCAATGGTCATTATGGATCCTGGAAGATTTTATTTGTTAGATATATTATCGTGTTTGGCCCTCATGGTTTGAAATATTTGTGACTTTTCTGCTTTGAGGGTCCCCCAACTTGGCCTCTACCTCACTACCCAATGCCACATACCCAGCATTCAACAATTTATAGAAGTCTTTTAATATCTAAAGCTAACTTTATATGTGTAGTCCTGCTTTTTGTGAAATATGTCCTTGGAAACCAAAATAAAGGGATGGTCAAAAAGCAGACTGTACTTTTCCATAGAAACATTATATATGAGAAATATGTTCATGAGTTAGCATTTGGCATCAAATACATTTAGGTTTAATCAATAATTTATCATGAAACAATGATATAACTATTATAAGTCCTGTGATTATTTTGAACATGAAATTTATGTTTTATACATGTGGATGAAATGATCATACCTAATGAAGGTGCAGGAATGTAATATTCAATACATAATACTACATACACTATAACTTGATAATAACCTAAAACAGCAAAAATAGTCATACATTAAATATTTAGCTAATAGTTGAATTTAGATATAAGAAAGCTTTTGGGGATAATTTAATTGACCCACATAGCATTTACAAAAAAAAAAAAATGCTTTAACTGTTCTTGAAGCTCTGGCTAACATAAGGCCAAAATAAAATATAATAAATAACATAAGAATCAGAAAGATAAAATTATTGTTTGCAGTACATATGATAGTCTATCTAAAAAAAAAGAAGGGAAGAACACAAAAATAGTAAAAGCATTTAGTAAAGAGGACGGATAGACTACAAATATTACAGTGTTAATGTTTTCTCTATTAATAAAAACTAATTGGATAGTATAATGAGAAATTACCCAGGCAAGAGGAAAACACGTATAGAATGCTTAGAAAAAAACTTAATAGGGATGGCTCAGGTCTTATATGACAAAACTATAAATTCTACTGAGGAAAATAAAGATTTGATTAAAGAAAATAATACATTGGACAGGAAGTTTCCATAATATCAATGGGTTAATTTAGTGGAAATGGTCATAACAATTTAATGCAATCTCATAACAATTCTAATGGACTTTTTGTAGTTTGAAAAAAAAATATTTAAAAAATCTACCGGGTAGAATATGCATGTAAGATTAGCTGGGAATTTTTCAAGAGTTCTGAAGAGAGACTAACCCTACTAGATACTAAAATGTATTTTAAAACTTTGAAAATGAGAACTGGGGTATAGAACTAGAAAGACTGATAAAACTAAAGAGATAGCCCATAAATGGATCAATATATTTCATTTACATACCTCTGTGTGTCACTTTCCTCATCTATAAAATGGGGATAACAATCATGCCTATCTCATAGGCTTATCATGAGGCATTTAATACATGCAACATTATTAGAACAGTGCCTGGCATTCAGTAAGTGCTAGGAATTATTTGCTTTATTGTTAAACAGGAATACTTTACTAACCAACTCTATTTTCTAAAGTGCTTATTTATTGTAGTTTTTTTCTAATTTTATGTTCCCCCAAGCAATTCCGTATTTTCTATGAGCCCCTGCTCTTGATAACTATGATTTGGTCAACATGGTAATTCTTAGAAATATAAATATTGTGTTATAAATGCCATTCCAGGTGAGAAATTGTTCTATGTAGATTATTTAGGAAATGGTGCTGGGATAACCAGTTAAGTATTTGAATAAAAACAAAGTTAAACGTCTTTCTCACATATGATAACAAAAATCTCCAGATAAAGTTAGAGATAAAAGAAAGGAATAGAAAAAACATGAGGTCTAAAAGAAAGTATATGGAATGATGTCAGAAGCTTGGGGCGTGAAGGATCTCCGGGAATCTCTCCTCTTGAAATTAAAACAAGCTGAACACCTACAATCCACCAAATAACACCTAACCTGCACACAAGCACGTCTGAGAGCTCTGCACATCAGAGCATCTGAAGGTGGGTCAATCTTGGGAGACAGGGAAGGGAAAGAGGGAAAGGATCAAGCACGGAAGCTGCAGAAGGCAGCCTGGAACTCCCTGCAGGATGAGGAAGAGGGAAGAATTTCATGGCAGTTTTTGGCTCTTTGAATCCAGGAATAGTCTTGCCTGAGTGATCAGCATATTCCATGCAGCGGAGCCCAGTGATCAGGGCAGAGAGCAGGACAGAGATCGAGTGCAGAAAGGTGACGGCTGTGTCTTAGCAACTGCCACTGACAGGCAGAAACCTGTCTGCCTCCCCTCTCCATCCCAGAGCATGCCCTCCACTACCACCATCCTCCTACCCACCAACCCCTGTACCCTCCTAGAGCTAGCATCCAGTCCCTGGGGAATCTGCGCAACCAGAACTGAAACATACCCTGCAGCTGGTCCCAGTGACAGGAGTGGATATATAAAAGTAAGGCAGCTGAAGCCTGAGGGCTGGCATTACTGGAAGGAAAACAGCCGCTGGCCTTTCCTAATTCATACCATCCCCACCCAGTCAGGCTGATTCTGAAGAAAGGCACCAGCGGAGCATTACATCTGACTAATGGGGGCAGTACTGGAACTTCAGGACCTTTTCAGAGACTTGGACTTTTTTGCCTTTCACGTCCTCCCACTGAGGTGGAGCCCTGGGACAGAGGCGACCTGGTCACAGAAGAGACACACACTTCCCCAAAGAATAAAGGGCATTTTTAACCTCAAAGCAGAGATACAGAAGACTTGGTCAGTGCAAGAGTTTTAGGCGCCACCTACTGGAAATCAAAAGAAAAACCTCTCTTTCTCTCTCTTTTTTGAAAAGCCTCTTCTTATCAACCTGCTAGAGAGAGATCATTATATAATAAATATTCTTAAAAAAAAAATGGAGTAATTCCCATTAATATCTAGGTGGAGAAATAGTCCATAAAACACCATGAACAACCAAGGGGACAAGACAGCCCGGAAAGAAAATGAAAAATCTTCAGAATATAAATTTAAAGATAAAGTGATATTGAAGACATATATCTGGAAATGACACTGATAGAAGAAGAAAGAGACTTGAAATAAAAAAAAATAAAATAAAAGAACTCTACAAGAACTATCTGGCATCATCAGAAAAGGTAATATAAAAACAATGGGTATGCCACAAGGAGAAGAGAGGGAAAAGGGAACATATTCAAACGAAGAGTCAAAAAGAATTTCCCAAACCTATGACAATAACTGGACCCTTGAATCCAAGGAGAAAACAGAACACTTAATTATCTCAACCCCAAAAGGCCTTCTATAAGATATTAAAATTGTGAAAAAATTAATGACAAAGAATTCTCAAGGTAGCCAGGGAAAAGAAGACATAATTTATAAAGGAAAACCTATTAGATTATCATCAGACTTTTAAACACAAACTTTACAAGCTAGGAGGGAATGGAACCAAATATTCAAACTATTGAGTGAGAGAAATTACTAGCCAAAAATAATATTTCCAGCAAAGTTCTCTTTTAGATATGAAGGAGAAATAAAGACCTTTTCAGACATACAAAAGCTGAGGGAGTTTTCCACTACAAGTCCTACATTACAGGAAAGGGGGTCATTCTATCTGAAACAAAAAGACCAAACAATACATAACTATGAGTAAGATAACTAACAGGCAGACAAACAGGGAAGTGCAACTCTTATTTAGAACTAGGTATTATAAGCTTAAATGTTACATAATGATAAAGGTAAAAAAAAAAAAAAAACTTTAAAAAGAGAAGATATCAGCTATTGCAATCCAGAAATGAATGTATAGCATAAATAGGGAGAATTTGAGATAACGAACAGAAAAAGGGAGAGAGTAAAGATCTGAATCTGCAAAGAAGAGTGGAGATAAGGCACATGCAGAAGAAAAAGAACTACTGTATATATATAACTTTTCTGTACATAAACCTAATGGTAACCACACAGAAAAAATCCAGAATTGAGACACATAGCATAAAACAAGAGAGAATAGAGAGAAAAACCATAAAACACCACTAAATTAAAATAATAGACAGAAACACAAGGACAAAGAAATAATGGAGACATTGAGCTACCAGGAAACAAAAGATGACATGGCTACAGGAAAATCTCATATTTCAATAATCACCCTAAAAGTAAATGGACTGAATTCACCAATAAAAAGGTACAGAGTAGCAGATTCAATCAAAAAAGAAAACTCAACCACATGCAGCCTTCAAGGGACACATCTCAACTACAAGGACAAATACAGACTAGAGTGAAAGGGTGGAAAATGATACTCCAAGCAAATGGCATCCAGAGAAAAGCAAGTGTAGCCATACTTATATCTGACAAAATAGACTTCAAAATAAAAAAGGTAACTATAGATAATGATGGACACTTCATAATGATAAAGGGGACTATACATCAAGAAGATATAACCTTTATCAATATCTATGCTCCCAAGCAGGAAGCACCAAAACATATAGAGCAACTACTAACAGAACTAAAGAGAGAAACTGAAAAAAAAACACAATAATAGTAGGGGACCTAAATACCCAACTGTCAGTTATGGATGGATTATCCAAACAGAAAATCAATAAGGAAACATCATCCTTAAATGACATATTAGACCAATTGAACATAATTGACATTTACAGAGCCTTTTATCCCAAAACGTCAGATTATATATTTTTTTCTACCTCACATAGAACATTCTCAAGGATAGACTATATATTGGGACACAAAACTAGTCTCAACAAATATAAGAAGATTAAAATCATACCAAACATATTCTCAGGCCATAATGCTTTGACACTGGAGAGCAACTGTAAAAAGAAAATGGGAAGAACCAGAAATATGTAGAAATTAAACAACATGCTACTAAAAATGACTGGGTCATAGAAGAAATAAAAGAGAGAAGAGATACATAGAAACAAATGAGAACAAAAGTATAATAATATCAAAACTTTTGGTATATAGCAAAAGGGGTAATAAGAGGAAAGCTCATATCATTACAGGCTTATCGCAGGAAACAAGAAAGATTCCAAATAAATAACTTACCATTACATCTTTAAAAAAAACTAGAAAAAGAAGAAATAATGAAGCTTAAACTCTGAAAAAGGAAGGAAACAATGAAAATTAAAGTAGAATTAAATGGAATTGAGAACCAAATGACAATAGAAAAAATTAATGCAAAAAAGAGCTGATTCTTTGAGAAGATTAATAAAATTGACAACCCCCTGGCTTGTCAGGAAAAAAGAGGAAGGACACAAACAAAATCAGAAATGGAAAAGAAGTTATGACAGATGCCACTGAAATATAAAAGATCATTCAAGAATATTGTGAAAATTATACACTACCAAATTTAATAACCTAGAGGAACTGAACAAGTTCTTATCAACCTTCCTAGATTGAATCATGAAGAACTGGAAAATCTAAATAGACTGATCGCCCATATAGACATTGAAATAAATATTAAAAACCTCCCCAAAAGTAAAAGTTCAGGATAAGATGAATTCACTAGTAAATGCAATCCCCATTAAAATCCCAACAGTATCAGATTTGTATGGAAGCACAAAAGACCCCAAACAGCCAAAGAAATTCTGAGAAAAAAGAACAAGGCCACAAGTATCAATCTGCCTGACTTCAAATTACACTGCAAAGCAACGATAATCAAAACAGCATTGTATTGGCAGAAAAATAGACACACAGACCAATGGAACAGAATTGAGAGTCCAGAAATAAAGCCTCATATGCATGGGCAAGTAATTTTCAACAAAGGAACCAAAAACATTCAATAGAGAAAGGAAAGCCTCTTCAATAAATGGTGCTGGGAAAATTGGAAAGCCACATGTAAAAGAGTGAAACTAGACTACTATCTATCACCACATACCAAAAGTAACACAAAATGGATCAAAGACCTGAATATAAGACCTGAAACAATAAATTTCATAGAAGAAAACATAGGTACTAAAATCGTAGACCTTGGATTTAGAGAGGATTTTATGAATTTGACCTCAAGGCAAAGGAAGTAAAAGCAAAAGTATATGAATGAGACTATGTCAAACTAAAAAGCTTCTGCACAGCAAAAGAAACCATTAACAAAACAAAGAGGCAACCATCTGAATGGGAGAATATATTTGCAAACGTCTCTGATAAGAGCCTAATATTCCAAATATATAAAGAACTCACACAACTCAACAGCAAAACATCAAATAATCCAATTAAAAAATAGGCAGAGGACCTGAAAAGACACTTCTCCCAAGAAGACATACAAATGGCCAACAGACATATGAAAAGATGCTCAGCTTCATAATTATTAGGGAAATGCAAATCGAAACCACAATGAGTTACCACCCCACACCTGTTAGAATAGCTACCATCACCAGGCTAAGTAATAACAAGTGTTGGAGAGGTTGTGGAGGAAAAGGAACCCTCATACATTGTTGGTGGGAATGTAAATTGGTACAGCCACTATGGAAAACAGTATGGAGGTTCTTCAAAAAACTAAGAATAGAATTACCATATGACCTAGCAATCCTTCTTTTGAGTATTTACCCAAAAAACTTGAAAACATTTATCCACAAAGATATGTGCACCCTCATATTCACAGGAACATTATTGACAGTGACCAAGACATGGAAACAACCAAAGTGTTCTTCAGTAGATGATTGAGTAGAGAAGATGTGGTATATATATATATATATACAATGGAATATTACTCAGCTATAAGAAAATATGAAATACTGCTATTTTCAGCAACATGGATGGATCTTGAGATTATCATGCTAAGTAAAATAAATCAGACAGAAAAAGTTGAGAACCATATGATTTTGCTCACATGTGGGATAAAAAACTAAAGGCAACAAACATGACAAACAAAAAGAGACTCATGGACATGAACAGCAGATTAGGGTTTCCAGAGGGAAGGTGGGGAGAAATGATAAAAGATATAGGGGGTCAAATACATGGTGGCAGAAGAAAATTTAACTGGATGGTGAACATACAAAGCAATATACATATGACATATTATTGAATTGTATACTTGAAACCTATTTGATTTTATTAACCAATGTCACCTCAATAATTTTAATAAAGAATATATAAATAAAAATAAAAGAAAATATAGACATTATACTTGTCGATGTTTGTAAAAATGGATACTCTGACACTTTCATATACTGTTAGTTGAAGAATAAATTGGTATAACCTTTTTGGAGGGAAATTTGACAATACCTATCAAATGTATTTGGTGGGAAATATGACAATTCATAACAGTGCATATGAAATGTGCATACTTTTGACCTAATAACTCTCCTTATAGGTATTTGTTCTCAGAAAATAATTGGACAAGTATGCAAAGATGAATATTTTAGAATGTTGATTGTAGTACTGTTTATAATGGTAAAAATTTAGAAATATCTTAAATATTTACTAGTAAAAGATTAATTAAACTGTGATAGATTCAAACAATATAATGGGATACACTGTAGCAATTTAAATGATTTATTATCAAATAAAAATTAGGTTAAACAGATTAAATATAGATATTGATAGAAAAATTTAAAAATAAACATTAATGTCAAAAATTTTAGAGAAATTTCTGCAACAGTGATTCTCAAAGTATGGTCTTTTGGACCAGGAGTACCATATCATTTGAGAAAGTGTTAGAAATATAAATTCTTGGGTCACACCCTAGACTTACTGAATCAGTAAATCTGGGTGTGGGGTTCAACAATGTGTGTGTTAATAATCTCATCCTGTGTCTGTCATGCACAATAAAGTTTAGAATCGTAGCTTTAGGTTTTAGAAAAACAGTAATAGAGTACATAACTTTCAAATCATTAAGGGGAAAAAATTTTTACAAAGAAAATGAAACTAAGTCAAAAAATGGCAGAGAAGAATAAAACAGAACAAAACAAGAAACCATTATGATGGAAAATATAAAATAATATGGCAGAAATAAAGATTCTCAAATTAGGTACCTTTCATGTTATCAATAAGCCTTAACTTAAAAATAAATGAATATAGATAGGTTGAAAATAAAAAAAAAAAATGATTACCAGGCAAATAAAAATTAAAGAATGTATGACCGTGCTAATGCAAAACCAAATAGAAATAGACAATAGCACTATATGGAATAACACATACAGAATAAAATGGATTTTTCATGCTGATAAAAAATTCACACCACCAAATTCATCTATTTCATAAATAAATCATGGAACTTTATATACAACACATTTCTTAGAAATTGACAGATTAAGTAGACAAAAATAGGTGAGAATAGGCAATTTTTAATGGCATAATTTATAAACGTAAACTAATAGACATATCAAGAACTGTATCCAACAAGCAGAGATTACACATCCTTTACATACACAGGAAATCTCATTAGGTCACAATCACTACTAATAACACTGCAATACAATTAGAAATTAACACAAAAGGATAGTCAAACAACAACAAATAAAAGCCAAAGTAAAACTCCTACAGACCTGGAAATTAAAACAAGAAGTTTTAATTTGTTTGGGACAAAGAAAATAAGAGCTGGAATTATAAACTATTTAGAAGTGAATAAAAATGAGAGTCTAAAATAAGAGTATTCCCTGCGGAATACACCCAAAGTAGAACTCACAAGAAAATTTGTAGTTTAAATGCATTATTAGAAAATAGGTGAGACAGAAAGTAAATGACTAAGTATATGACTTTAGAAACTAGGAGGAAAAACCCAAAATAAATTCAATGCACATATAAGGGAAAAAGCGATAAAGAGAAAAGCATAAAATAACAACTTGAAAAATAAACAAGTGAAGTTCTTCCAAAATTGTAATCTTGAGCATTAAAACCCAAATATGATTCTTTGAAAGACCAATAAAATAAAGAAATATGACAAATCTGATGAATATAGGCAAGAAAGAAATAACTAATAAACATTAGAGATAACAAAAGACAAATAACTATAGATACAGAGAAATGTTTAAAATTGTAAGAGGTTATCTAGTATATCATATATGACCAATTAAAAGATTTAGACAAAATGGGATACTTTTTTTAAAAAAAGTTTAATCAAAATTGATTGAAGAGGAACTAAAAAGTGGAATAGATCAAAAACTATAAAAGAAATTGAACAAATTGGTAGTTACAAAATAGTCATGGAGATGTAAAGTATAGCATAAGGAATATAGTCAATAATATTGTAATAACTTTGTACAGTGCTAGATGGATACTAGATTTATCAGGTGATCACTTCATGAGTTTTATAGATGTCTAGTCATTATGTTGTATACCTGAAACTAATATATTGTATGCCAACTATAATTGAAAAATAAAAATATTAAAATAAAATTGAAAATACAGTCACAGGTAGTTTAATTGTAGAGGCCCCCCATATCTATAAGAAAGAGAAAATTCTTATACTATGGAAATTCTTTCAAATCATACAAAATGTGGAGATGCTTTCTAACATTCCACAGTACCATAGTCTCAATAGCAAAACTATGCAATGAATAGCAAAAAAGACTATAACTATTCTCATTTATGAAATAAAAAATTCTAAATAAATTTTTAGAAAATAGAATCCAAGAGAATATTAAAAGAAAAATAAATCATGAGTTAATAGGATTTATTACATTATACATAGAAGATTCACTATCAGTTTATCTATAAATTTAATAATAGATGAAAGGAAAAAGAATACGATTATCCACATAGACACCAAAAAGAGCATTCAAAAAAATTCAACATGAAGTCGTAATGATAATTATAACAACAATAAAAATAACCATTTGTAAGCCAGGAATATAAGGAAAATTCTCAATCTGGTAAATGTTGTCTACTAGAAAAGTGCTGTGAATCAATCTTAATTGTGAAGAACTTCACCATTTCCATTACAGTTACAATAAGCTTACTATCTCTGGTTCTAATTAACATCATGTTGAGGTTCTTAGTGTCATAAATCACAAACAGAAGAGGAATAAATATTGGAAAGGAAGACTCAAATACTCACTTTTTGCAAATGTTATTTTCTTACTTAGAAAATTCAAGAAAATCAATAATGTTAAACAATTTGAACTAATATTAGAGTTCAAAGTAAGAAAGATTCAAGATTGAGGTAGAAACTCTAATTTTCCTATGCATTGGAAATAAACAATTAGGAAAAAGTTATGGGGGAAAAAAGATATCACAGTGGCATTAAGCCTCAAAAGAGATCTAGAAATAAGTTTAATAAGAACTATGCAAGACTTTTATGGAGAGAACTATAGAACTTTTCTGAAGGATATGGAAAAAAAACCAACAAAAAACCTATGAGACATAAGCATGTTCCCAGGTAGGAAGACCCAATATTGTATAGTTGTCCAATATTTTAAATTTACTCTCTCAAATCAATGTAATCTCAGTTCTAATCTCAATAGGATTTTTTATGGAACTTAAAAAAGTGAATTTTGAGGTTTATTAAATGAGCAAAAATTGCTGAGACACTGATGGGGAAAACGAGCTTTAGTGGAAGATTTGATCTATTAAATAGCAAAATGCATTATAAAACAATATGTATTAGATATCTATTGCTGTGTAACAAAGTACCCCAAAATTGTCTCTCTCAGTTTCTGAGGAATCCAGGAGTGACTTAGCTGGCTCAGGATCCCTCATGAAGTTTCAGTCAAGATGCTGGCCAGTGCTGCAGTCATTTTAAAGGGTTAAAGAAAACATTTCCAAGCGCACTCATGGGCTGTTGTATTCCATTTTTTGTCATAGTGGCTGCTCTGTAGGACTGCTTACAGGGCATGGCATCTAGTTTTCCTCAGAGCAAGTGATGAGAGACAAATCCAAAATGGAAGTGGCATATGCTGTTGTTCACACCAACCAAACTTAGTGTAATATGGGAGGGGACTACGTGAGAGTGTGAATACCAAGAGGCAGGAATCATTGGGGACTGACCATCTTAGCAGCTGTTCACCACACAATATTTGTATAAAAAATGTGGCATTGGCATGGGGAAAGAGAAGCAGACCAAGAATCCTGTGTATATATGGGATTTTAGCTTATGTTAAAAGTCTAAATTCAAATCATTGAGGGAATTAACAGCTCAATACATTGTATTATAAAATTCAATATCTATTTATAAAAAGGATCATACTAGATCCATATCTGATACCATACTTCCGAGTAAATTTCAGAAAAGTTAAGGAACTAAATAAAGCACACGTGCACATATATTTAAAACAAATACAGGTATCCCCCAGTTTTCAAAAATTCACATTATGCAACGTTGTTCTTATGAAAGACTTACATTAGTATTTGTTTTTGCTACCTGAAGAAATCTAAGGAGGATTTTTGCTTTAACAAATAAAGGTGAAAAGTGAGAGTAGTGTTCAGCATTTGTGTTATAGAGGCAGTACACAACCCTAGTAGCGAGCGAGCCACTGCAAAGCTCCTTCCCTGGGAACTACACTTGGCATCTCTGCATCAGGCTGCCATAGCTTTGAACTGTGTCTGTGAGCATCTGTGCTTTATCTGGATTTATTTTGTGCATGTGTTAGCAAGATGTGTCCTAAGGTATTAGGAAAACCTATGAGAGCTTGTAAGGGTGTTACACAGCGTAAAACTGGACATAATTAAACGTTTGTGGTGAACAAAATAAAGACATTGTGTGTGTGTTGAATTTTGGGTCTGGGAATGGTCAAATTTTTTGTATTGCAGAGAAAAAGAACTAAAAGGCTGCTCACTGACCTTTAAGAGTAGTAATCTAAGAAGGGTTTGGGAGTGAAGATGGGTGGGCAAAGGGATATGTTTATGTTTTAGTCTGTGTAGTTACATATTTTAAAACTTTTACAATAAGTCTATGGCCATGCCACCTGGAACAAGCCCAATTCTGTCTGATCTTGGAAGCTAAACAGGGTTGGGCCTGGTTAGTACTTGGATGGGAGACCACCTAGGAAGACCAGGTGCTGTAGGAGTAAAAAGAAAAAGCTTTTACAATAAGAACATTTATATATCATTTATATATTTTAAGATTATATTTTTGAAAAAATAGGTTATAGTACATCAAATTCAAGATGGAAAATTGAGCATATTCACCTACTACCCTTTTCTTTCTAGGCCCTATCAAAAGTATAGAAAAATTCATTTAAAAAAAGGAATGAAATCATAATTGCATTGCAAAACAAAATAACATGCCATTAGCAGAAAAAAAAATTTTGAGGAACTCCTAGAAGATAAAAATTATGTAGGATCACTATATTAACTGAAAGAGAAACCAGAACAACAACAACAAAAACACTAGAACCAAAACATTGAAGATATGTTCTTTCTGAGGAATACCCGGGCAGTTCTAAAGTCAGAATCAGTGAATATGAAAAGCAGGGATAGCTTGTAAAGCAGTGAACAGGGCAATTAACTGGTATTAACAGGGCACTGGGAACACAGTATCAACCTGATTTCAGACCTTCCCCAAACGGTGCACACAGAATGGCTAGCACTGTGGCCAAACCTCAAGTACTGACCTCTAAAGAAAATGGAGAATTTGTCCAGAGAGGAGAAGGTTCCTAGGATGGATATCAGATCTGATAAATAAACAGAACTGAGTTGAGCTAATACCAGGTATCCACAACAGAGACTAAGGAAAAAAAAAAAAATTGAATACAAGAGAACTTTGCTCAATGTTCTCTAACCATGAACTTCAGATGAGTCAGCCTAATTAAGTACCTTTCCACTAATATGGAGTCTACAATCAGTCTCCTGTAGGGGAAGCAGGTCTACCTGACTCCAGAGAAACCCAGACCACTGATTTGTGAGAATCCACCCGGCTCTTCACTCATAAACAGCAATGGACAAATGGTAGCTCTCAAGGAGGTGTTTGAAATATGGGTGCAGGGGTGGTTATTGCAGCACTGTTTATAATAGCAAAAATGAATAGATGAAGGAAAGAAAGAAGACCACCAACATTTGCGCCAATAGGGAAATGCTTGGATAAGATACAGTATGCTCATGTTACGAAACTCTACAATAATGAACAGATCCTCTATATGTATTGATATGGAAAGATATCAATACTATTTTATTGAGTGAAAACCAGGCTGTGAAACAGTATTTATATATAATGCTGTCTTTATTTTTTAAAAAAGGCATTGGAGGGAGGGTAGGGCTAACCATCTATCTGAGAAGGGTCTAAAAGAATATTCCACACACTGTAGACAATAGTTAAAACTAATGAGAAAGAGTTTGAAGGAGAAGATGAGAGGAATTGAAGGTGGGTTTTTCATTCTTTACTTCACTGTTTGAAATTGGTGTCTGTGGGCAAGTTTTGTAAATAACATTAAAAATTATTGGACTAGGGAAAAATGATTACAACACACACATGCATATCTGGAAAGAGCTACATAAAAATGTCAGCAGTGTTTAACTCTAAGGCAGTGAGCTTACAGTAAAGATTTTTACATCCTTTATACTGCTCTGAATTACCTAATATTTTCCCAGCGATATCATAATCATGCCAATAGAAACTATTTTAATTAAAAAAAACAAAACTTCTTTAGAGTGGAGTGTTCCTTTTACTAAGTTTTTCAATGTGAGACAGAGATGTAAAAAGTCATTATGTTGTGGCTAGCATCGGACTTGAATTTGGGATCATGCTTTCAGAATTAGGGCATTAGGGCATCTAGACATTTGAAGCCCTCAGCCAAATGTTAAAGTTGAGAGCAATGAAGTGCTGGTAAATGTTTAACAATGAGCTCCCCCAAAAGAACAAGCTCTCTAATTTGTACTGTCTGCCAATTTCCATATAAAGGCATATCTTGGAGATATTGTACAGACTACTGTAATTAAGTGAGCTGTTATCTTTTTTCTGGTGGATAGTCTTGCCTTCAATTTGTAAAAAATGCAATACCTGTGAATTACAATAAAACGAGTTATGCCTCTGAATACTCCCACCTATCCAGGTGCCAGCTACGATTGTGATCACCACCAGGTGCAGCTGGGAAGGATGCGCACAGAGGCTCTGGCCAGCTTCTATGAACAGCTCCAACAGATCAGTGATGAAGAGAGGGCCTGGTGAGCTGGGATTTCTTGACTCAGATCCTCTGCCTTCATTTTCTTTTCTTGTTCTCTCTCCTTAGTCGCATGGTGAGCTGACCCAAAGAAGAGGCCAAGACAGAGGGGGCAGCTGCCAGATGAGTGTGGAAGAATTGAGAAGTCAGCCACTCTCTCTGGCCTCACTACTGGAGGTGTGGGGGTGTTATTCATGGGCCTATTGCAGATAAGAGCTTTCATTTTTTTTAACAGAAAAATTAGTGCGATTTCCACCCCTCCCCCTACTTCTAAGTTTTAGCAACTTGAGGGCCTGTTGCAGATACAGTTTGGGTAAAGGTACTGTTACTCTAAAAATAAAAATCTGGAATAGGAGGCAACAAGCATTTTTTTGACGTCAAAAAAGAATTGCAATCCCAGACATGGATTCAGCCAGAAATTCAAATTATGTCCCAATTATGCAGTGAAGAAAGGGAAGGAAAATAATTACATGAACAGATGAAAGGAATTTCTATTGGTGCTAATAAGTTAAGTTATTCTTTAGCTGGACAAAGCTGTTAGTGATTCTAAAGACTGTCCATAATTATCAGTTCTTGTGGTCAGGATGTCTGCTTTCCTGTTAGCTTTACAAATAGTTGTTTGGAGGACTATGTTGGTCTGGCACAGTCCAAGTTTACTTTTCCCAAGTCAAATATTCAAAAGGTTCAAGGAGAAAGACATTCAAGGCAGTTCCTCTGGAATGGCTGCCCTGACTCCATTTTAAAAATGGATCTACTTATGCCATCTTTTCACAGTACTTAGGAAGCAGAAGTGTAGATATGAGGAACAGACAAATGAGATAAGTAAAAGCTAACATGAAGACCATCTGTACTGAATTCCAGTAAAGATTGTAGCTCAGAATAAATGTCTTAGTCACCTCCTCTTTTATTATTACTATAAGCATCCCAATGCTTAATGCTGTGTTCTGGCCATGCTTGTCCTTTGGTACTGCCTTTTAATTCTAAAGAAAAGGAAAACAGACTGGGCTGGAGAACAGACTAAACTAGAAAGTCAGGTTGTCTGTGCCCTTTAAAACTGTGAAAGCAGGAAAGAGAAATTAGCCGCAATTCCCCTCTCCCTGCGTACCTGCTTATTTACTGGAATTTTGATTGGCACCTCATATGACATCCTCTCCATGAAGGAGTATAAGCATCATCTCTTTTTTCCTGAACAAATTAGACCCTGTCTACGCCACCTCTTCACCCACACCCCACCCCCCGCAAGGCCATTTACCTCTTTTCCCTCTCTGAGTAGAACGAAGTGCATTTGATTCTGTGGTTAACTATCTTCTTTGCTCCTGTGCTCTCTGCATGTACTCAAAAGATGAGAGATAAAACAATTCCTTGTCATAAGGGTGGGAAGAATCCAGGACTGGGATTATTTCCACATGAGGAAGCCATAGGGGAAAAAAGTGTCTTTGGTCAACTTCTGGGGAGTTTTGCTCTAGACTAGGGTGAACAATATCCTTAAAAGAAAGCTTTGTATTTTGGTTACATTAAAAATACTTTATTTGCATCAACAACAGTATGTATTAATTTTTACAACTTTGTCATTATTTAAAGGAAAGCATATATGCAAAGTTGATGGGTTGGTAAAGATGTATGTGCATTTTTATACATAGAAACATTTTTATCTACAGACACATTATATACCAATATAAATATGTTTGTGTATAAATGTGATTTTTTTCTCCCCATTTTTAATTTAGATTTGAATAAATTCATCATCACTGAATGATGGATAGTGAGGAATGAAGATATTTTTGCAGTTTAAAAATAGAATTCTAGGGAACAGCTGTATTTCCTTGATAGGAGCAGACCATTTCTGAAATGTTATGGTGAAAATAACAGAGTAAGTTCTGAACCAGTAGTTCCCATTCTATTTTTCTCTTGAGCATGCAGAAAAAGTATGACACCAGCCTCCAAAATAGTGGGTCACCATGACAAGGGACTCTTAGAGACTAGTACATAGTGGTCCTGCTTAAGGAAGCTTAATAGGATAAGGTAGTGAGGGTGAAAATAAAGGGAAGTTTTAGAACTTAATTTTATCCTGAAATAATAGTTCCTTTATAGTTATATAATAATGTGAATGTATTTAATGCCATTGAATTGTATACTTTTAAATAGTTACAGTGGTAAACTTCATGTGTATTTTACCACACACAAACTCAAAACATATTGTGCCATTATTATTAATGTTTGGAGGACAATTATCAGAGAATCAAAATTATTGTTTGGAGAATCATACATGGCCAAATAGCCTTGGGGGTGGGGAGGGAATGGAGAAAGATTCAGAGACTAATTCAGAAAATACTTGGAAATGAGAAGTGGAAACCCCACGAACAGGGAAAGGACATATCTACCAATCATGTAACAATTAGCCACCTTCAGATCAGGGACTGGAGTGTGAAGTAAAATGTTGCGCATCATTAAAAATAAATAAATAATAAAATTGTTTATATGAGTTGATAGGCATGCATGAAAATAATTTGTAAATAAGTACATGTGTAATAATTTAAGACATTTATTGAGGACCTATTATGTAGCAGGTGGTGAGGATACATCAGTGGACAAAAAGGCAAACCAGGTGTCAAAAGGATACATTCTAGTTGGATGGAGATGGGAGGAAAGAGAGAAGGAATGAAGTCTGTCAAATGGTGATGAGATCATGGGAGACTGCATGAGGATGAGGGGTACCATTCTTTTAGGTAGAATGGTCAAAAAAAGCCTCTCTGATAATAAACAAAATTTGAGCAGAGATTTAAAGACAAGGGGCCGAAATCATGCAAATATCTGGGAGAAGAGCATTCTAGGCAGAGGAAGTGACAAAAGCCAAGGGCTTGCATGAGCATACTTATAAATTTAAAGACTAGTGAGAGGACAGAGTGGCTGAGGCATGAAGAGGGCCATGTGGTAGAAGCAGAAGTCAGAGACGTAGCTGGCCTCCAGATCATGTCAGGCCATCAGGCCACTGCCAGGACTGGCTTTTACTCTGGTAGAGGAGAAGTCATCGGAGGGTTTTGAATGAATAATGACATCATCTGACTTGCATTTGAAAAGAACACATGAGGGCAGTGAGACAGAAAGACCAGCTAGTTTAGTGGCCATAGGAACAATTGTCTCGGTTTAAGAGAGGCTGAGGCCAGCAGCAGTAGAGATTGTGGGAAGAGGCTGGATGCTGAATACATTTTTAAGGCAGTGTCTCTAGGCAGAGCCAGAACTAGATGAGACAAGTGAGGAACCTAGGATGAAAAATTTAAGAAGGGACTCACCTGGAGACATGTCATGGTGTAGGTGACAGAGACAGACAGTTCATCCACAGAAAGTAGAGGGAGAGAAGAGTGTAGGAAACATAACAGGTGGCTTGGTATGTGGGGATGGAGGAAGTGGAGGTTCTCTTTTGATTATTGTATTTTTTTTCAGTGAATTAGAAAGCAATGTCATCAGCTGAGTAAGCTTGGGGAGAAGCAGAGGTTTGAGGAGGGTGAAAAAGGGGTGAAATGATCACCTAGGAGGGTAAAAGTGAAAGAACCAAAGATATGTAGTAGGCTTGCCAGGTGTTACTAAAGGCCTCCTTGAAGTTGGCAGTTGTTGGGCTGGCATTGGGGCTGCAAGCTCACAATTATTGGAGGCTGTTTGCTCAGAATTATTTATTTATTTTACTGATAGGGAAGTCTGAAGTCCACAGCTTTAGATCACATAAGACCTACCAAATTGGCCTTAAAATCTGTACTTGAAAATCTAATTTTAAAAAAATTAACAATATTTGATACTGCATCTGATAAATCATGGCTCAGAAAAATCATTAGTCACTACTAATGACATCTCCATAAAATTTGGGCTTCATATGAAAATAAATCAGAGGATCTCTGAACATACCTCTCTGTGTGTCACTAAGACAGCCTTCTGAAAGCTTATATAAATTCCCAGCTGCTCTCACCTTCCTTCGGGACCACAACTTGCCCAGAGTACCTCTGTCAGCATATTTGCCACTGTGTCTGCCAAAGTGTTCAACATAATATACAACTAAGAACCATCACATTATTACTGAATGTATGAGATTCAGCGCTATTATTAGGTTCTTGTGTATCAACAAAGAATAATTGCAGTCAGCCAATCTCAGGCACACTCTTTTCCCCACTATTACTGAACTTAATCTTACCTCAAGCCCTCATTCTGCTGATAGCAAATATGTGATCTAGTCATTTCCAATCAGTTTCAGTCACTTGAGAGATTTCTCAATTAATTCAGAGAACCATCTCTCTCCAGCTCCCTGGAGTTCTGCCTATATGGTGGGGGAGGGGTTGCGAGTGAGGGGAGGACCTTAAGGCATCCACAGGAAGGGGTGTCAGATTCCAGATGGTTCTCTGTTCTCTTCAGCCTCCACTGTGATCTAACTGTCTGTTTGGTCTCTGGTTGGCAGCAACCGTTGTGCTACAGAACCCAAAGTTCTGGCTATGGACTCTAGCCTGTATCATCCAGGCCACTCCTTCTGATGGCATCCTCTTCTCATGGCCTCAGTGTCCTTTCTCATCCATTATCCCTCTTTTGCCATCCTCCTGGAGGCATGAGAATGCTTGGAAAGTCTTCTTGTCCCTTTTCATATAGGGAGACTTAGAAGACCAGCATGTGCCCTCTTGGCTGACACAACTTGATGCCATTTCTGTCACGTGGCTTCTGCTTCACTTTGTGGAAGCAGATGGCTTCTCTGGAAAGCCTGTTACTTCCCCAGGCTTCACTGGGACATGACTTAGGTTCCCTCTCATGGCTCTGCTGAGTTGGGGTGCAGCACAAAGTCCCAGTAAACTAAATCTCCTGTACCTTTGTTGCTGGTTCTGGACTAACTTTGTTGCTAGACTAACTTTAATTCCTTTGAAGTTAAAACACTGGCTCTTCCTTAATCAAGGACTCTTCCCAGCTTTTTTGCTTATGGCATAAACTTTACATACCTAGTCTTTACCTTTTTGGATCTGAACAGGCCTCCCAAAAGAACAAACTCTTGCTGTTGAATTCCTTCACCTTCCAATTTGTTCTCTCTAGCATAAATTTCAAGAGTCTATTTTCGAAATTAAGAGCGAAATTCTGCATTTTGCCCTCCATAATCTGTCTTCCTTAGTCACTAATTTTCTGCTGCATAGTCTCATTTTAATGGTGGAAAGGCCATTTTGGGGGTAAAATAAATCACCCCAAATTTAAATTAAATATTTTCCTAGCATATCTGCTTCTATAAAAAGGAAGACCATAATTTCAGGGTCTCAAAGGGAACGAGAGTTGATGGAGCAGAGTGGTTCTGAAGGGTAATTAGGGAAAGAACAAAGGTTGGAACACTGGTTCCTAACTCTATATGTGTCATTGGAATTCCCTGGGGTCCTTTTAACAAGACACATTCCTGAGCTCCACCCCTGGAAATGCTAATTCAAAAGGCATTCATGTATTTTTTTTTTAACTCCAGATATTTGCACTGGTGGTGCAAATGTCAGCAGAAGCCATGGGTTAGGAACAGCTCTGGCCTCAAGACCAATCATAAAGAGGGGGCTATGGAGGAACTAGGAGAATCTAGAATCAGGTATATGACCTGGAGTTGGGATTCACCCACCACAACAGCTCATAGCAGAGTGTGCAGATAAGTCCAAGCAGAGGATCAGGAAGTAAAGGGGAAACCAAGAAAGAAATAAGCCAGAGCAAGGGAGTAGGTGCCAGCAAAGTCACGAGAACCAAACGGGTGCAGAAAACTTGGCAGGCAAGAGCAACAAAAGAACAGAAATAAGGAATGCAGAAGAAAGAGCACTTGTCTCTCTGTCGACCTGCCTCCAATGAGTAAGATTCTAATAATTTTTCTGCTAAGTCAAGAATGAGTTCTAGGAGATTTTAGTTAAAACTTCTGACCTCTGATGGACATTTGGCACAAGGCTGTTGAAGCGTTGTATTAGCTCACATCCAGTGTACTGTCTGAGACAAAAGAGAAAAAGAGCAGTTGGGACAAGGAAATGGGGAGATAAGAAGTTAAGCTAGATTTGACAGGTGGCGGAGGCTTTTTAGGCTACAGGGATTCTGGAGTCAAAAAATTTATGCCTGGCTGAGGGAACCAAGTATTGCACCTCCCATCTTCTACTTGTGTTTCAGAATCAAAACACTCATTTTGAGTCTATTTCTTAATATTTCCTTAATACTAATGATATTGAAAATATCTTTAATTAAAAAGAAACATTGCTAAGAAAACATAAAATTTAGTATATCACACATGCTGCATATCATTCTGACTTTAAAAATAAACACAAAGCTACCTTGAACTAGTGGAAGGCAATAACTTTCTTCTTTTTTAAAGTAAGAGTTAAGCCAGTGAATGAGGGATCACTAACCCAGCCTTAGCCAATGTATATGGATTTGTTATTTATTTTACTTTAAATTGTGGTAAAATAAACATAGCATAAAATTTACCATCTTACCCATTTTTAAGTGTACCATTCAGTAGTGTTAAGTATATTCACAATGTTCTATAACCAATCTCAACACTTTTCCATTTTGCAAAACTGAAACTCTATACCCATTGAACAACTCCTCATTCCCCATTCCTTCCAACTCTTAGCAACTACCATTCTACTTTCTGTTTCTATGAATTTGACTTGAGCTATCTTATACAAGTAGAATAATACCATATTTGTCTTTTTGTGACTGGCTTATTTCACATAGTATAATTTCCTTAAAGTTTATTCATGTTATAGCATGTATCAAAATTTTCTTTCTTTTTATGGCTGAATATTATTCCATTATATGTATATACCACATTTTATTTATCCATTTATCCATTGATGGGCATTTGTGTTGCTTCCATTTTCGGCTATTGTGAATAGTATACATGGATGTACAAGTATTTCTTCAAGATTTTGCTTTTAATACTTTTGGATATAGACCTACAAGTATTATTGCTGGATCATACAATAATTCTATTTTTTAGTTTTTTTGAGGAACTACCATACTGATTTCTACAGCAGCTGTACCACTTTACATTCCCACCAGCAGTGCACGAGGGTTCCATTTTCTCAACATCTTCAACAACATTTGTTATTTTCTGCCTTTTTTTTTTTTTGGATAGCAGCTTTCCTAATAATGGGTATGAGGCAATATCTCACTGCAGTTTTGAATTAAATGTCCTTGATTAGTGATATTGAGCATCTTTTCATATGCTTATTGGTCATTTGTATATCTTCTTTAGAGAAATGTATTTTCAAATCTGTTGCTTATTTTTTAATTGGGTTATTTGAGGGGTTTTTTTGTTTTTTTTTTGTTTTTTTTGTTTTTGTTTTTGTTTTTTAGTTATAAGAGTTCTTTATATATTCTGGATATTAACCCCTCATAAGATATATGATTTGTAGATATTTTCTCTGTTCCGAGGTTGCGTTTTCATTCTGTTGATCGTATCCTTTGATATACAGCAGTTTAAAATTTTGATGTAGTACAATTTATCTATTTTCACTTTTGTTGCCTGTTATTTTGGTGTCATGTCCAAGAAATCATTGCCAACTTCAATGCAATGAAGCTTTCTCCCTATGTTTTCTTCTAAGAGTTTTATAGTGTCAGATCTTTGATCTATTTTGAGTTAATTTGTGTATCATGTCCAAATGCATTCTTTCACATATGATATCCAGTTTCCCCAATAACATTTATTGAAAAGGCTGTCTTTTTCCCTGTTGAATAGACTTGTCACTCTTGTCAAAAATTATTTGACTATATATACAAGTGTTCATATAAGGATTTAAAAAACAGCTTTATTGAGATATAATTCACATATCACATAATTCACCCATTTAAATTGTACAATTCAATGGTTTTTTAGCAAATTCATTAATACTGAATGGAGTTGTATATTCATCACCGTAATACATTTTACAATATTTTTATCACATCAAAAAGAAATACCGGATCCCTTAGCCATTATCCTCCACTTCTAAACCACCCCCTACTTCAGCCTTAGGCAACCATTACTGTACTTTCTCTGTAGATTTACTTATTTCCTGTAAGTGGAATCATATAATACATGGCCCTTTGTGACTGCTTTCTTTCACTTACTGTAATGTTTTCAAGTTTCATTTATATTGTAATATGTATTAGTATTTTGTTCCTTTCTATGGCTTATATCACATTTATCTATTCATTCATCTGTTGATGGACATTTAGATTGTTTCCACCTTTTGTCTATTATAAATAATGATGCTATAAATATTTGTGTACAAGTTTTTATATAAACAATTGTTTTAATTCTTTTTGAATATACACCTCACAGTAGAATTGCTGGGTCATATAGTAGCTCAATGCTTCTTGTGTGGATTTTGAATCTGAGAGGAGAACTGATTAATAAGAGAATGAGGAACAATCTACTGATAAAGTACACTGAAGAAAATATTGCAACCGTGGGTCTCATGAGGTCAACAAGGACTGAGATTGAGGAAGGTGCCACAAATGATTAGTTATAAATTATTTAAAATTTGTATCAAATAGTACACATTCCTAGGACATGGTACAACAAAAGGAGACTAGGCTAGAGATGATGTAATATGAGAATTTCAGAGAGAGAAACAAAATAACTGATGTGGGGAATCCCACAATAAAAATGAGGAAAATAAATGAAAAAGAATTGGTCAATGGCATCACTTTGTTTCCCTTTAGAGAAGGAAATGGTAAACTCCTCAACCATGAAGAATTTCCAATAGGCAGAAGAAAACGGAACATTGCTTGATTCACAAAATTAAATGGTCATAGGGATCAGAGAAGTAATGTAAATTAGTGAATCAGGCTAGGCGGGGTGCAAAACAGTAGGGATTGGTGGGAAGGTAATGGTCTCAAGAGCACATGCTTATCTAAAGCTGTTCAACTTCAGATTTCTTAAGATACTATGACAGCCAATCAAAACATATAAACCCAGGCTCTGGGAAACTAGTTGCAACTCCTAAAATAAAGAAATGAGGAAAAGAGAGAAAAGAAAACAAGAGAGAAAGGGTAAGAGAAAGAGAAAAGAGGAAGGAAAAAAAACCCAAAGTCATGCTACTTAATAAAAATTACAGAGAAGGTGCTCTTTAGGTTCGGGGTACCGAAGCTTGGGGTGCGTGGTTCTGGCAGCTGGAAGAATATGTGAGGAGCCGTGGGCAGATGCAACATAGTGTTATTCAGGCATAGCAGGACACAGCAAGGCACAGGCACAGTTCCAGCTCCCTCCCAGCCTGCACAGGCTGGGCTGTTCTTATAACAAAGTACATAACAGTGGCTTAAGGCCAGTTACTACAATCAATCACAATCTACAGGTTATATAGCACACTGTATCTAAGGCCACCTGGGATGCTTTAACTAAGGCCACCTAGGACACTGTAGCTAAGGCTGCCCAGAAACCGCTGGGAGGGAGCCCGACTGCATCCATTTTGTTTGTCATTTCCCTTACCCAACAGAAAGCTAGTGGAATAAGCATGGAAAAATACTGAAATTGAATCCTACCAAATTCCAGTGGTACCTTATTATCTTATGTTGCTATTTTTGCCACAAGTATGAGCTCCTAGTAAATTGACTACACAGAGAACACTGCTTCCCAGAAGCCCTCCTTACTAGTAGGGCGGGGTGAATAGAGGAGAGGAGTGCTGCTTTGTCATCTCCTTCGAGGTCTAGAAGTATGTTTCTGACTTATTAACCAATCTTCATGTTAAAATGTGGGTTCTGATTTAGTGGGTCTGAGGTCAGGCCTGAAATCCTACATTTCGATAAGCTCCCAGATGATGTTCACGCTACTGATGCTTGTAGAGCACACTTTGAATAGTGAGGTTTTAAACAAGTCTTGGATGAAATAGAAAATGAAAACTAATACCTCAACATATTCAGAAAATAATAAGCAGCAAGAGATATGGCACAATTAGGGTTGTCTCCCCTTTCTAGGCCACACTGTTCTTTGAGCTTTATAATTGTAATAAGAATTTTTAAGATATCAACAGGAGCGACCAGTCAAGAAAAGATCATTGTCCCTAGCAGCCAGGCATGGCCATGGGATTCAGCTCTGGACAATGGGATGTGAGAATTAGTAACATATGCAACTTTTGAGTTACACCTTTGAAAGGATATACTTCTGATAACGTAAGAACATCTAAAGAGAATTTTTACTAGAGTTTATCTGAGCCCAATTAACAACATTGCCAGGAAGCAAAATCTCAAAGGCTCTGGAGAATGGCAGTTTTGTAGTTTCTTTTATACATTTGGAATTAAGAAGGGAACATAAGGAAGATTACATGAATGTGGGAGAAAGCAGTTGTAACTGCATACAAACTTCATTTCTTTAATATAGTGTTTCTCTCTGATTCAAGCTGTTTTTTCACAGATAATGGCATTGTGACTTACTTGCTTGTCCTTTACCACCCTTATCCTCTGTATGCCTGCTCTTTTAATCATTAAGCCTTAGGACATAAGATTAACTGAGCCTCTGGTCTATAATCATGAGGACAATAGGTTTCGGTAGGACTTTAGCTTTCTTGTTTAGAAAAAGTGCAGCTTCCTGCTAGCATTCATTTAATATCACTTGTAGGAATGCTACATTTTCGAGTATTTTCAAGGCAAACAGGAAATGGTTTAAACTAAGGATAACATCTTGGCTTTAGATATGTTTCAGCCTCTGGCCCATCGAGGCAGAACAACAACCCCCCTGGGCATGGGACCAAGGCATTATCGTTTGGGGTGATCTAAATCCGTTGTTGCCCCCGTGGCACTGAGGAGACCTTGGTTCTTTCTGCAGATTCAGTAAAGAATTAAGATCAATGAAATTTAGGAAAAGTAAGATTTATTAAAGTACAATTCAAGAGGGAAATGGACTATGCCAGAGATAGCCATAGTGGTCTAGTCATATAGCTTTTATTATGGCTGTGATGGGTGGTTACAGGGGCGGTGCTAGACAATTGACATGAGAGGTCATTTTGATTGACATTTAGCTGTTATATAACACTTTGTCTACTGCGCATGCGGTTACCCAGAATTCAGCGTTATAATTAGATTTATGAACTTTCAGGTGTATGTATGATATTATAATGATGGTATAATGAGACTAAGGTCAAGCAAGGACAGTGTATGTACTAACTGCACAGGTGTTTGTGCCTGGCCTAAACCAGTGGCTATTTTACGGTTTTTTACTTCCTTGTATTTTAAGATGTAAGGATATTTCTAACCACAAAATGGGTATTTCCGAGAGGTCCCTGGATTGGGCCTGCATTCCCCTGTCACTCATGTCTACCTAACTGACTGACAATGAGACCAGATGGAATGGCACCATGGCTGATTCCAGAACTGGACACGATGATCTCCCTCCAATTATCCAATCAGTAGCACCTATGACCCCAACCCCTTTAGTTTCCATGACTACTGATTTACTCTATATAATCTGTACTCCTGAGAAACCCAGGAAGCCAGGCCTTTGAGTGATAGCTTGCCTGTGTCTCTGGGACTTGCAACTCTAAGTAAACCTTATTTTCTTTGCTGCAAAACCTGCATATGTCTATTCTTTGGCTTAGATGCATGCAGGCAGATGGACCCCTTTTAGTCCTGATAACGTAAGGGAGGATTGTATGATAGGATAGTTAAAAAAATTATGTACTCTCTTGAGGGTGATTAAACTTCTGAGGGGTCAGAAAAGAGGTATTTCAAAGGTCTGTTAACCTAGATGCACAAAAACAATGGACAGGGCTTGCTTAAGGCAAATTTACGTTTCATTAGGGAAGTTATAGGCCTGAGGCTTGGCAACCCACCATGATCTGCCTAATTAGGAATTTATGATTTATTACAGTGCCCCCTTTTTATCCGCAATTCCTCCTTTTAGTCATAAATCAATCCGAAGTATACATCTGTTGACGAAAGGATATCCAGCCTAAGAAAAAGTCTTACAAGAGTTTATTTGAGGCAGACTGATAATAATGGCCAGAAAGCAAAATCTCAATGGATTGAAAAAATGCTTCAAAGAGTGGTAGTTTTACAGCTTAATTTATACATTAGAATTAAAGGAAGAGATGTAAGGAGGGTTGCATAAAATATATTGGTGGTAGATTAGGGAGGTGGGAGGAAGCAGAGCAGGGAAATCTCTGAGAATGGACAAAAAGTAAAACAGAGACATGTACTTCTTTTACATTGGCGAATACAGAATAGTTAATAATTACAGCATATAGATATGGTATTCAGGGGAACAAGATAACAATGAGGGGTTCTGTGGTCTGATGGGAAATTATACCCTGAGGAGTCTGGAGAAGGAGATTACTCTGACATTCCAAGAGTGTGTTATCTTAGATGGAAAAAAGGCATTAACAGGCTCACTTAAGGTAAAGATCAACCTTTGTCAAGAAAGCTATAGGCCAAAGATGCAACTATCCACCATGACCTGATTTTAGTTAGGAATTTTTATGTTCAGAACATTCTATGTGGTTATTTTTGATCTCTGAGTCTGTGAAGCCCACCATGCAGGCCTCTCCTGAGCTTGTCAGGTTTAGTATATGCCTCCTTTTTCATCCAAATATTGATGACCAACCTTTTGGTTAGATAATTTGGTCTCACAGTGCTAGGAAGGCTCATTCCTAGGAAGTCTCAGTATTGATGTCATCTTGCTGAAATGTTGGAACACTGGGGATGGAGCAATACCATTACCATGGTATGTGAGTCAAAGCTGAATTTTCTCAAAAGGCTAGGGCAGATAAATGGAAGGTAGACAGGTCTTATGGCCTTCATTGTAAGAAACACGCTGGATCACTTCAATCCTATAAACTCGTGATCTGAATTTTGCCTTCTGTCTAATTTTTCTGTATTTTACATCTAGTATAACATTTACATCAGCCATAAAGAGTATTAACATCTTCAGTAATCATAAACAGTTGGACTACATAGATAAACCTAAAGAACAAGTATAACTATTGTTATGACTAATATCATTAGCAAAACGGTTTCTGGGTCAGCATTGATCCATAGGTATTCATGCTTGTTGACGTCCTTCTTGTCCTCAAGAAGACTTTGATGCCCATCATAGGCAGGAGCGAGTGTCAGAGACAGGTGTACATGTCCATTTGTGATTAGTTGCCTGATAAGGTCCCTTTAAATGAGGTTAGAGAGTGTCTTTTATTCAACATCCTTTCCAATAAACAGAATCTCCACATGGCAGTCAATGATCTAAAGTCTTTGTCTCCTGGGAGCTCGCTGTGTAAGAAAGCCTTTATGGATTTTGTATTTTCTTGACATGACTTTATCAAACCTTGGCAATAGTGTAAGATGATTCCTTTCAATAATGTCAGCTCATAAGTTCCTTTATTTAATTTAAATTCAGTTTAAAGTACTGATGCATGAAGGAATGCAAAAACCGAAAAATAGTGTTTGCCAGGAAGCCTTGAAGAACCAAGCTGATGTCTTGGGTTTCCCATAGCTCCAACTATTTGTTTAATTTACAACCATTGTTTACCCATGCAATATGCCCTCGAAGTTTTTTCATCACTGATTTACAATGCTTTCCATTCAATTTCACATAAAAAACAAATCTTTTGAGGTGTTCTAAGAGCCCTTCTGAAACACTGCAGTTATTCCTACGTATATTGAGTTTTTAACCCTTAAAGTCTCAATTTCTAATGAAAACAAAGAAGTAAGCAATTAGTATTCTTTAGTTTGGCAAATTTATGAAGACATTTTATAACCTCTAAAAACATGTTTCATAGATAGCCAAGTCAATTATTAACATGGACTTATTTTTATGAAGCCTGAGTAAAAGATAATATTTAATATCAATAACTCCAAAGACATGTCTATTCTACTTAAACCAACAAACTTTAACTTTTATTAACTAAAGATTAATCTTAGATAATGTGAACCTGAAAAGCATTTGAGTTAGTTTCTATATTTCTCTTTTTTTAATAATTAAAAAATTTTCAATTACAGTTGGTATAAAATGTTATATTAGTTTCAAGTGTACAACATGATGATTAGACATTTATATAACTTACAAAGTGATCACCTCGATAAATCTAGTACCCATCTGACACCATACATAATTGTTACAACATTGACTATATTCTTTATGTTATACTTTACTTCTCAATGACTATTTTGTAACTACCAATTTGTACTTCTTAATCCTTTTCCCTTTTTCCCTCATCTCTCCCAACCCCCCTCCCATCTGGCAACCATCAAAATGTTCTCTGTAACTTTAAGTTTGTTTCCATTTTGTTTATTTTGTTCCTTAGATTCCACATCTAAGTGGCATTTGTCTTTCTTCATCTAACTTACTCCATTCAGCACAATACCCTCTAGGACTATCCATGTTGTTGCAGATGGCAAGATTTTATTCTTTTTCATGGCTGAGTAATATTCTATTATATATATGTGCCACTTCTGTGTTCATTCACCTATTGTTGGACACCCAGGTTGCTTCCATAGCTTGGCTATTGTAAATAATGCTGCATTAAACATATGGATTCATATGCCTCTCTGAAGTAGTGTTAGTTTTCTTCAGAAGAGTACTCAGAAGTGGAATTACTGGGTTCTTTTTTGTCTCTTGTTATAGCCTTTGTTTTAAAGCCTATTTTGTCTGGTATAAATATTGCAACCCTAGCTTTTTTGTTTGTTTGTTTCCATTTTCATGAAATATCTTTTTCCATCTCTTTACTTGCAGTCTCTGTGTGTCTTTTGATCTGAATTGAGTCTCTTCTTGGCAGCATATGAAAGGGTCTTGTTTTCTCATCCATTTAGTCACCTTGTCTTTTGATTGGAACATTTAATCCATTTACATTTAAAGTGATTATTGATAGATATGTAATTATTGCATTTTATCATTCATATTTTTTATTTTTTTCTTCTCTTCCTTTAAGAAGTCCCTCCAACATTTCTTGTAATACTAGCTTGGTGTTGATGAACTCCCCTAGATTCTTCTTGTCTGGGAAGCTCTTTATCTATCCTTCAATTCTAAATGATAGCTTTGCTGGGTAGAGTAATATTGGTTGTAGGTCCTTTCTTTTCATCACTTGGAATATTTCATGACAATCTCTTCTGGTTTGCAAAGTTTCTCTTGGGAGATCAGATGAAAGTCTTATAGGAACTTTCTTGTAAGTAAAAAACTACTTTTCTCTTGCTACTTTTAAGATTCTCTTTGTCTTTAATCTTTAGCATTTTAATTATGATGTGTCCTGGTGTGCGTCCACCTCGTTTGAGACTCCACACTTCCTGAGATTATATATCTAGTTCATTCACCAAGTTAGGGTAGTTTTCCGTCATTTCTTCAAATAAGTTTTCAGATGTTTGCTCTCTCTCCTCCTCCTCCTGATACCCCTATAATGCAAATGTTGGTATGCTTGAAGTTGTTCCAGAGACCTCTTAAGCTATTATCATTTTTAAAATTTTTGTTTTTGTTGCTGTTCTGCTTGGATGTTTTCTGCTATTTTATGTTCTAAATTGCTGATTTGCTCCTCTGCTTCACCTAATCTATTGTCGATTCCCTCTGATCTATTCTTTATTTTAGTTATTGTGTTTTTCATTTGACTGTTTCTTTTTTATGTTTTCTTTGTTAAAGTTCTCACTGAGCTCCTCTACTCTTCCCTAAGTTCATTGAGCATCCTTATGACCAGTGTTTTGAACTCCGAATCTGGTAGAGTGCTTGTCTTTATTTTGTTGAGTTCTTCTTTCTGGAGCTTTGCTCTATTCTTTCATTTGGGACATGTTTCTTTGTCTCCCCATTTTGGCTTCCTCTGTGTGTTTATTTCTATATATCATATAAGGCTCCTATGTCTCCCGGTCTTAGGAGAGTGGCCTTATGTACTAGGTATCCTGTGGGGCCCAGTGGCATAGTCTTCCCTGGCCACCTGAGCCAAGTGCTCCAGGTGTATCCCTTGCATGAGTCATGTGTGTCTTCCTGTTGTAGTTGAGCTTTGGTTGCTCTTTGCACATCAGTAGGAGGGATTGACCCTCAGGCTCATTGGTTGTGAGACAGGCCAGTGAGGGACTGACTCTATGAAACAAGATTCGCTTTAGCAGGGCTTTGGTGCCTGCCCAGTCAGCTCTTTGGATGTGTCATTTTTGGATGTAGCCCCAGGTGGTGCTTCGGCTCTGTCCAAAGCTGGCCACTGGGCATACTGGCCTTGGAGTCTTCTGAGAGGAGCCCTGCCAGCAGACCAAGTTCAGCTACAGCCTCTACCTTGCCTAGGGCCACCTGGCAAGAGTCAGCAAACAATCTGCCGATGGCTGCCACCTGCACTGGGCTTGGAGGTGCCTCAGGAGGCCAAGCCATGAACTGAGGCTGGTTGCTGCTAGTGCCAGACTTTGGGCTGCTCAGAAAGAAGTATGGGGCATGGTAAAACAAAATATTGTTTGTTTGAGTTTTGAGAACCATTGATAGATTTTAGTCTGCAGCATAAGCCAAGACAGTCCATTTGTGTGGAAAAGCCACTGGAAGCAAGTAGGGAGAGGTGGAGTCTCAGAAAATCACCTGGGTGGAGTGACCTGTGTTATCCAGGTCGATGGAGAGTCAGATATGGCAGCAGCCTATGTCTGAACACTGCTGAGAGGAGAGGTCTCAACAAAGAAACAATGGCTTCTGCCAGTACTTCTGTCATGTAAAGCTGCCCCTCCAGCCCTCGCCCTGAAGCCAGACTATTCAGTTCCTCTCCGTACATTCCTGGCTTCTTTCAAGCTGCTGACCCAGTGCTGCGGTTCAGAGTGAGTGTCAGCAAGTATGCGTGTGCATGGGCCCTTTAAGAGAAATGTCTGCAACTCCTGCCACCCTCTGTCTCATTCAGCCACAGTCTCTGCTGGTTTTCATAGCCAGAAGTTGTGAGGACTTCTCTTCCTAGTACTGAAACCCTAGGCTGGGGAGCCTAGTGTGCAGCTGAGAACTCTCACTCCTCTGGGGAGACCTTCACAGCGGAGATATCCCTCCTGATTCTTGACTGCCACATGTGGGTATGTGACCAGCTCCTTCTGTGTCTCTGCCCCTTTTACCAGTCTCAAAGTGGCATCCAGTTGTAGAACTTCTGTTCATCTAGATTTTGGGAGACTCCCTATGGTGTCTCTTCTGTAGTTTAGTTGTAATTTTGATGTGATTGTGAGAGGAGGCAAGCAGTGTTTAACTAATTTGCCATCTTGAACAGAACTTAGTTTCTATATTTCTAAGAATTTTAAAATACCCAATCCTTACAAGCACCTGCCTTTATAATTAATTTTAACTATACCATCTGGAGTTATAAACTTATCTCACATTTACTACATACATACCTAGATACATGTAGACACAAGCAGAGACCTTTCAGCCATGAAAAAAACTCACCAGTTTATAAAACAGTTGGATCTAAATTTTGTTTTGAAGGCATTTACAATGTATATCTATCCTTGACAAATCAATCTCCAAATGAACTTCCCCCTTTTAAAAAAGGCCAACCATTTTTTTAATACCTCAAAGAAGTGAGTTGACACCTAAACGACATCATAGATTGATCCATTTATCTAAATTCTCTGTCGAAGCTTGGAGAGACCAAATAAATGTTTTTCATTCTTTCTGCCTAATTTTATAGCTGCCTTTTATGCATGCAAAATAGTAATTTAGAAGTATCAAAGGATTCTCATCTCGATCATCTTCCTGCAGGACTATTAATAGGAGGTTGTTATGTTGCTTGTCAGCCTTGAAGGCACAATTTCCCATGTTAATTTTAGTTTTTCCTTTGAGATCTATAGAGTTAGAGCAAACTTTTAGAGAAAACCATCCTTTATATGCATGTATCCAAATGAGCCAAACATGGTGAATATCTCTATAGGACGGCTTCATGCCCTAGAGGAATTTTTTTCTCAGGTAACCCTACAAAGATTCTTAGTCAACTAAGAATACCCGAGCAAGGACCAGTGAGAGCTTACCAGTTGCTGCTGGAACCACAACACTTTCCAAGGCACAGGGCTCTCTCTCGGGTTGAACCCATTCCAAGGCGCCTTGCTCTTCACAAAGAATTCTCCCCACAGCTCATGCCAGCTTCTCTGGGATTGGTTATGTTACAGCACTGGATGCCTTGTGATGCCCATTTCTGCCACTCCTGATTCAGGGATCTGCAATAACTATCATCACTCCATTAGCTATTTGGGTTGGGGAATGTTGACATAAGAATTGTCCAAACCTACAGAGAGTTTATTTGAGTGAAACTGACAACATATGTCAAGAAGCAGATTTCAAATGCTCCAGAGAATGACAGTTTTGCAGTTTTCTTTTATACATTTGGAATTAAGGAGGGTAAAGAAGATTACATTAAAGTGGGAGAAAGCAAGATGGGGATTAGATTATATGATAGTTAACATTATGTCCCTTGTGAGGGTGATTAAACTTCCTAGGGATTTTAAAAAGAGGAATTTCAGAGGTGTGTTAACCTAGATGCACAGAAACAATGGACCGGGCTTATTTAAGGCAAAGATAAATCTCTTAAGTTATATGCCTGGGCATGATCTGCCCAGTTAGGAATTTATGATCAGATCACCCTGTAAAGTTACTTTCGAGTAGATTTGTTACAGCATCCCTTTTTTTGTCCACAGGAAGCAAGTGTCCTTTCTTTTTAGAGTTAAGGAGAGTTCAGTCATTTAGCCAGCAAAGATTTTGTTCAGATTCTCAGTCAGCAATTGAGTAAAAAGCCAAAATTAAAAGCAACCACTCATTTTTCTTTTTTCCCTGGGTTATCTCAACCCTTATCCACCTCAAGGATTTTCTAAGAATAGCTCAAATAAAGTCAGGACCTCTTTGCTACCTAAAGCAAGGAGGCCTGGGGTTCTGAGAGAAAACTCACCCAACTTCACTAAATGCAAACAGGGAGCCGGTGGGATTCACTGGGCCCTTGCTGGTACCTAGATTTGCAGAGTGGTCCTAGATGGGCTTCTTTAGAATCCTTCTGTCAGTGCCGAGCTGATCAAGAAGGGAAGGTTTTGGTGGTGAGACGCCCAGTTGGAAGAACGCACAAGGGGCCGACATGAGAATGAAATGGCAGGCACCCACTTTATCGCGGGGTGCATGCTTCTATTGTGGGGAATGCTCTTCTGCTGCTAGGGGACCTCATGGGCTCACATATGTCAGAGTACAATAATGGCATTCTGTCACACATGCGTGATACAATAAGCTGAATCATGCTTACATGAGCTCGGCACAGGCACCTTACTACATTAACGTAACATTTTAAATCTGGGGTCCTATTCCTAGCCACGAGCCAGAGCTGGGACCAGCCAAGCCTTGGCCCACAGCTTCCAACTATGCCAAGTAAATGTCTTTCTTTTTCTTTTCTTTGGATGGAACACAAACACAATGATGAACTATCTTAGATGATATGGACCATGCAATAGCATAGGGATATCAGAGCAAAAAGATGGAAAGAATCTAAGCTTTGCAGAGCAAAAGACTATACTGGCTCAGACATTAATATTAGAGAGAAAAATAGTTCTAACTTTTTAAAGCAACTGCTGTTTTGGCTCTATCAAATGCAACCAATCCTTTATAGTAAGTAATATGGAACCACACTGATAATTTCATTATATTAGTCAAGGTTCAGTTACAGAGAACAAAATACTATGGCCAGTTTAGGAAGATTATGATAGGGAATTAAATGTCTTGTAGAAATGTTGAGAATATGCTGAAGATGAGAAGCTAGTCTGAACTTTCAGAAATGACTGAAAACCACACTTCAAATGTGTCACCAAAGCAACTGCTGTGTCTTCCACATCAGAAAGCCCCTGCTATAGAAAAATACTGTCGTGATGAGGGTGCTGCCATAAACAGGAAACCATCATTACTGCTGCAGCCTCTAGAACCACACAGCCTCAGCTATAATATGTACCAGTAAAATGATGCCTTGTGCTTGTCTTATGAAAGCCACAAAACTAGTGATGGGCACTAGGCCCTCTGCTTATTCAGTTGCAGAGAAATTAATTGCTTAGAACTGCACTCGCCAGCAGAAGCAGCATGAGCTCTGCCTCTCCTTTCTTCTGCTTTCCAGAACTTGCATGGATACATTTGATTGGCCATATCTAAATATCTTTCAAATCCCTCTTTGCTAGGGAATCTGGAAAATGTAATTTTTAGTTTTCCAGACTCTATAGTTTAGGAAGGCACATCAGAAGCATAGTAGAATAAATATTGAACAATAATCCACCATGCGCACAATATCCTTTGATGCAAAAAATAATAGTGCCTGTCAAAGCTTATGGGATACACCAAAACTGTACTTAAAGGGAATTCATAGCCTTAAATGCTTTAATTTATAACCAGGAAAATAAAATAAATGAGCTAACCATTTAACGCAAGAACTTTGAGTGAAATTTTTTAGATAAAAATTTATGTTATTTTTAAAGCAGAATAATTAGTAAATAAGTTTGAAAATTTGTTCTCTAAAAGTACAACAACAATAAAAATATCTCTGGGAGATTAATCTAGAAGAAATGGAAAGAACACAATGTTCAGAATGATAAAAGAGATAACGCATAAATAAAGAGGGTAAACTTTCAGAACTTTCAAATATTTTAAATAATACAATGAATTCTCCACCCTCCCCCATTCATCTATCTGTTGTAGCCGCCAGCCCCGAAAGACACATGGACCACCAGAAATTAGTGAGTTATAGCAAACACACTCTTTATTCAGCCAGCTGGGTCTGCCAGGGGTACGCAGACACCAAATTAAGCAGCCCCAAAATGTAGAGGTACAGAGTTTTTAAGCTCTAAATCCCATTCCTCTTTCTGTCTTAACACAAAAGTCTATTTTTCTTCTATTTACTAACTGTCAACCCACAGGTAGGTTGTACAAGCGGAGGTACAGAATCAGAAAGCTTATTGTTAGAATGTTATGTTCCCATGGGTGATAACCTATGTTCCCATGGGTGATAGCCAAGCAGTAATTTTTCAGCCAGCACATATCAATCAGCTTCAAGAATTGCCAAGCTTTTGCCATTCTTGTTATTTATTCCTTTCTTTGTCTCTCTCCCTCTACTCCCTACTTCTTTTCCTCTTGGAGTATTTTAGGGAAATTCATACAATATAGCACTTTATTCATAAATTCTTCAGTATATATCACTAATGAATTAGAACTTTGAAAATGTATACATTAACCATAATTTTATACTGAACAAATTAACAATAATTTCTTAATATCATCTAATACTCAGTCTGTGTTCATCTTTTCCTGAAAAGTCTCAAACTCTTTGAATAATTGTTTTATTAAAACCAGTATCCAAACAAGGTCTGTACATTGCATTTAGATAATGTTGCTTAAGTCTCTCAGTCTAAAGCAGTTATTCCACAACTTTTTTCCTACATACCATTTATTTATTAAAGAAATGAAGTTATATGTTCCCTAAATTTTCCACATTCTCATTTTGTCTGATTGCATCCTCATGAAAAATACAGTTTTCTCTTTTTTAAATACAGTTTTATAAATGAGAAAATATTGGATACAATTCTATGATGATAAATTTGAATATTCTGAGAAAATGCAGAGCTTTCTAAGAAAAGAAAAATCTCAAAATTTACTAAAAGAGAGGTGGAAAGCATGAATAAATTCAGAAAGGACTTTGGAAAAAAATTAAAGAATTAACCAAAAAACCCCTCTACACCCAAGTTTTATGGATAATTCTTCCAAATACTAAAGGAGCAAATAATTTTTTCATTTTTAAGCTCTTTAAGAGCATGGAAAGAATATGAAATTCTTCCCAATTCATTTTATAAAATAATCATAAAAATGATCCCCAAATTTGAGAAAACAGCATAAAGACAAAAACTACACACCAACTTCTGATGAAAAAAATATAAATTATATAAAGAGTACCAATGTAAGAGGGTCCAAACCTGTAGATTTTTTTTTTTTTTATGGCGACATTGGTTAACAAAATCCAGAAAGTTTCAGGTGTACAAATTAGCAGCAAGGCATATTTATATATTGCCTTGTGTAGAAAATTTTTTATAAGAGTTTATTTGAGCAAACAGGGTATACCCCTGGAAGCAAGATCTCAACAGACTAAGAAAATTGCTTCCCAACTGACAGTTTGTATTTTCATTTATGCATTTGGAATTAAGGAGGGAAGGTAAAGAAGATTAAATAAAGGTGAAAGAAAGTGAGGTGGTGAATGGATTACAGGATAGGTAACAAGATTATGTGCTCCCTTGAGTGTGGTTATACCTCCAAGGGATCTGAAAAAGAAGATTACTCTGTGTGAACATAGATAAGTAAGAACAATGGACAGGGCTTGCTTAAGGTAAAGATAAACCTTTTACTAAAAAAGTTATATGCCTGGGATGTGACTACCCACCCTGGCCTGCCCAAGTAGAAATTGACTGGACTTGTCAGTTGTATTAGAGCATCCTCTTTTCATCAAGAGAATAATAGCAAAATATTAAAGGAACCACATACTCTAAGCAAATAAGTTTTATTCTAACAATTTAGATGTAATTCAATATTAGAAAAATTTATTAAAGTAATTGACCACATTAATAAGTTAAAGAAGAAAAACCACAAGGATATTAAAATAGCTGCTAAAAAGCTTAATGGAATTAAACATTTATGCCTCATTAAAAACAAAATTTGGCAAATTAGGCTTTAAAACATACTTTTTTCCATGTAATAATAAATTTAAACCTTAAATGAAAAGTTGATATTCTACTATTATTTAATATTTTCCTTGGAGCATTAGCCATTCTGAGAGAAGAAAAAGATAAAATGCATAAGCTTAAAAAAAAAAGAGATAAAATTATTGTTTATGGGTACACATTTGCTTCCTTAAAAAAATCCAAGAGAATCCCCTGAGAACAATTTAGATCTAAGAAAAAGTTTAATTGTTTTTCTCTATATCATTAACCTCAGAAAATATAATAGAAAAAATCTCATCTGTAATAGCAAGAAAACAATTAAACACATAGGAACAAACAGCAAGAAATGTATAGGTTCAAAATGAAGAAAACTACAGAACTTTATGAAGGTATTAAAAAGACAATGTTAATACATCGAGAAATATTCAAGGTCTTGAATCAGAAAACAATGTAGTAAAGATGTAACTTCTCCCTCAAACTAATCTGTCGGTTTTAGTAGAAGACACAGACATGGGATCCAGCAAACTTGGCAGCATTGAGTTTTCTGTTTGTTTTTACCATCACTGTTTAAAACTTTCATATCAAATACTTTTAGATGGAGCATGAACTCCCTCATTTCCGCCACTCTCTTTTGTTTTAACTTTAGCAGCTTCACACATTTAGGTTACCTGTGTGACTGCTAATTTAATGCCATCCTTACTCAAATTCAACCATGAATAATGAAAGTATAGAAAAATATTTAATTTGTTTGAGGAAAGTATTTCTAAGCTTAATGGAAAAAATTTAAAAACGTAAAGAAAAATATTGAGATTTGATGATTTAAAATAAAAACATTTCTATTCAGCAGAAAATTTCCACAAACAAAATTAAAAGTCAAACGACAAATTGGAGAAAAATGCATTTGGAACTAACAATACAGAGAAAGGGTATATGTTCAATATATTTAAAAAGCCCTTACAAATCAACAATTAAAAAGAAACTGGAAAGAAAACTGAGAGAATTCATGGTATTAACACACACATAAACACAAATATCCTGTTAATAAGCACAAATAGATTCAAACTTCTAGATATCAAAGAAATACAAATTAAAGCAAAAAGTGCCAATTTTCACTATGACAAAAGTTTTTTAAATGAAAATATCCAGTTTTGATAAGGATTCAGGGAAAAGAAACTTCTATAGTGCACTAATAGGAATGAATATTGGTATAGCTTTTCTGGAGGGCAATGTGGCAATATGTTTGAAAGGTGTCTAACATATTTATGCCCTTTTGACAAACATGAATTTACTCAGTAAATAATTATTAATTATTTTCCTATAAGAATACTCATAATAGCCAATATTTGGAAGCAAATAAATGACTAATAACATGGGACTAATTAAGTAAAGATGGATACTATGTAGCTGTGAAAAATGATGTTGAAGAATAATGGCACAGAAAATATTTATGATCTATTGTTTAAAAGTAAGCTTTAAAAGTTTTAAAATAGTATTGCTTAAAACTAGGCTAAAAAATAATAAAGTATGATTTTATTTTTTAAGAATATACTTTATAAAGGAAAAACACGAAAACATTACTGTGGAGTTATGTTGGTGGGATTATGGTGATTTTTAAGCATTTATTATGTTTTTCTATATTTTACATTTTCGTATTAAATATGGCATTTAAAATTTTTTTTTATTTTGAAATACTATTTTAAAAATAAAACCTTATTCACTGAGGTTTATACCGTTTGACTATACACTTGGATTTTTCTTGCCCCTCTCCTTTCCACTCCCCTAATATTCCTTAAAAATTTTGGTACTGCCTAATCTTCCCCACTCAAAGTCCTGCCAACATTCATGTATCCCATTGGTTTCAACTAACACCTACATTAATTGCTCCTAAATCTAATCTCCAACTCAGTTCTTTTTTTGAAGCCTGAGGTCAGCATATTTATAATAGACTATCTGACATAAGTATTTGTGTGTCCCAGAGGCTTATCCTATGCTGCTACACTCTATTACTGGAAAGTGGTCATTCTGAACAAATTTGAGGATCCAGAACTTTCTATGTCTTATCAAACCTCTCTATCTTTCCCCAAACCCTTGATCCTTTTGCCTGGAAGTTTATTCTTAGTTCTTTCCCTGGATAACTCCCATTCACCCTTAGGTGACTGAATGAGGAAGCCACCTGCTCTAGATTACCTTTCTTCATGAGGCCCATCCTTCCTTTTTATGGAGGCGGCACTGAGCACCCTGCACGGGCTTTGACCACAATGCTTATTAAACTACCAACAATTCAGTGTACTTAGAATGTAAAATATTTGTGGGCAGGAACTGAGATTTTTACTTTTGTATTTACAGTGTTTAGCAAGTATTAGATGCTAGAGTTTAAAGAATATTTGCTGAATAAAGGAATCATTATCTGTGTTAAATCCCACACTCCTATGTTATGAATTCTAAATCCATCTTATTTCATCTTTTAAGTCTCCCATGTTTCCAAACTCAAATTTATTTTTATTTTGAAATACTATTTTAAAAATAAAACCTTATTCACTGGGAGCCTGACAGATAATATAAACGTGTGAATCAGGTAAGAATAAGGAGTGTTGGGCCTTTGGTGAACTGGAGAGTACTCCTAAAGGTGTTCAGATTAAATTTTTTTTTAAATGTGGTAAAAAAAACCACACATGACATAAAATTTACCATTTCCACCATTTTTAAGTGTCAGTAGTGTTCAATATATACACATTGTTGTCCAGCAGATCTCTAGAACTTTTTTATCTGGCAAAATTGAAATGCTATACTCATGGAATACTGATCCCCATTTAGCCTCCTCCGTCAGCCCTGGCAACCACCATTCTACTTTCTGTGTCCATAAATTGTTCTGCTTTAGATACTTAATGTAAGTGGAATCTTACAGTACTTATCTTTTTTGTGATTGGCTTATTTCACTTAGTATTATATTCTCAAGGTTCATCCAAATTATAGCATGTAACAGGATTTCCTTCCTTTTTAAGTATAAATAATATTCTCTTGTACACCATATTTTTTTATTCACTCAGATGATGGAAATTTGGGCTGCTTCCACCTCTTGCTTATTGTGAATAATGCTGCAATAAACATGAGAGTGTATATATCTGTTTGAGATCCTGCCTTGAATCTTTTTGGAAAAAAAAATGTTTGTTTGTTTGTTTTTAAATAAAAACCTTCTGCAGTCCAAATAAAGTATAGCTTCTAGCCAGAATCCAACTGTAAGCTGCCAAATTGCAGCTTACAAAAATTGTTATCTTTTATTTACTCACCTTTATCATGGGGATAATAAAAGGGCAGTCTTAGCCTTGCAGAGAAGAGAAAGTTCTGAACAGAGTGTAGTGGGATGAGAAAAAGTTATCTAGTTGAAAATGTTAAAGGCAGTTAATTCTAAGCAATGAGTAGTATTAAGAAGAAAGTGTAGGAGAAGATAAGAACTGGAGAGGTCTGAATTTGGGCCATGATGACAGCTAGGATGGTGGTATTAGTGTTTGCAAGTAAATATCTTTGGTTAAATGTCTCTGAACTTTGAAGGTAGCATCACTCATGCTCCCAGGTCATAGGAGTTTTGAGGTAGGTGAAGGTATAAGCCAGGTATTAAGCTCCCAGAGAGGAGAGCAAAGTGAACAGTAGACACAGATGACAACAGCAAGTTATTGTGAATAAAATTATCCAGTAAGGGAGTTTCACATGGGCTTGAGGCATTAATCTGGATTTGGCAATGGGGAGAAAGGTGGATGTGGTTCCCGGGAGGAAGTGCTTTGAAAAGAACATTCCTGGGGCAAAGCAGAGCCCTAGTGAATTGGAGCTCACCCAATCTTATCCTGCAGAGAAGTCAACTCTCCACTTAGGACCAAGCGACACCATTCTGCTCTGATGATATCTGTAGTTAGGAAACAGAGGCCATCCTGAAGCAAAGATGGGGTCAGAATGTATGGCATGGGAGGCTTGTCATGGGAGGTGGTGAGGCAGAGTGTCTTGTAGGCATCCTCAGGGGCAAGGTGGACCTCCAATACAAAATTTTGTTTGGACATCAAGTGCAGTGATGACACACATGCACCAAGAGAGTATGAAAAGTTTATTACTCATGTAAACAGACTTTTTTGAGAGAGCAGAACAGGATCCTAAGTCTGAAAGTGGCTTGAGAGACCAGGAAGAGGGGACTGGCTTGCAATTTTATAGTGATTAGACATTAGAAGTTAAGGGTGGAGTGAAGGTTACCTCACAGTGCCAAGATTTGCATGATTTGAGCTTCCACTGCCAAAGAAGGGAGCACCTAGACTTTCTTTTCAGCTTGCACAGATATGAGGCATAAGGGAACAGGGGAATGGCAGGGCTTGAAAGCTGTCAGCCATTGAACATCAAAAATGAAGTCAGAATCTTTATTACAGGGTATCAAAGACATTGTGAGCACAGGGCTGCCCATTGAACATCTACTTAATCCTTTAGAGGAAATCAGTAACCAAGGGCTCTAGAGACCAAGATTCTATTGCTCATATGAAATGTTGGAACTTTTATAATTCCTCATGTTTATCATTTATATTATTGTGGTCTGTTTCCTGTGAAGATAATAAGAAAAATTCACATAACAAAAAGTCAGTAATCTTGTCACTATAGGTCGTGTTCATGTGTTCGAGTGCATGTGTGAGCTCATGTGTGCATGTATGTATGTGTTGGATATTGTTGATTGGTACCAGACATCCATTTCCATCTTGTTTTGGTGTCTTCCAGCAGTACAGAGGCTGGAAAGCAGGAAATCACATTTCCCTGATTCTTCTGGATGAATTTTATCATAGACATTTTGATTTATGCATAGCAGAAGTGAAAAAGAAGCCATTTCTCTTTTATTTTTAAAGTGTTTTTCTGCTGCTGAGCGTGATCTTGGAGGTTTTTCTAGTGTCCAGCCACCAGCTTCATGGGTGTTGGCAGGCAGTTGTGATAAGGCAGGTGTAGCTTCCCTATGTTCCTTTCTAATCCCTGGATCACAGCTATGGTTATGAACTCAATAGTGTCAGGCTACTGATTGCTCACCACCCTGATTGTTACAAAGCTAGTAACTTGTCTGGATGGTCAGTTCTGCACTGTTCTGGGAGTTATTTCTGCAAACCCAGTCTAGAGACTGCTCTACCAGGCATTCTAGTCATCTTTAAAACACCCAATTCCCTTTATTAAATTTCTTCATGTTGAATACAACTAGACTGGTTCTATTTCTTGCTTTGGACCTTTATTATTGTGTGTTTGTGTTAGTAGACGGGGACTGGTTTGGGGGGCAAGAGAAGTGTGGAGATTATATCGGCTCCATTTACTTTGGGACGGGGGAGGGCAGTGACTCTACAGGTGAAAGAGAATTGTGCCCGCATGGAAAGAAACCAGGCTGATCTCAAGGATCTGAAGATGAGCTGTGACCTGAGAAGGTGCTCTGGATCAGGGGTCAGGTAAGGGGTACAAAGCTTTGGTGTTCCCAGACATGCTCCCTCTGACTCTACTGACTTTAGAGCTACAGAGGAAGAGGGTCTTAGGTGAATTTCCTTGACTAGTAGATAAAAGTGTTTTATTTCTTGTTCCGTATATTCATTGTTTTGCTTTTAAATTTCTGGAAGCTTATTCTCCTAAGTAGTTTTTATATTCTTAGTGCAATCATAGTGTACTCCAAGAATCCCTCTTTCTTTTTTTGTTCTCCATAGATGACAGGTAACTTGAGTAGATCTCCATTCAAACTCATACAATCGTTTCTGAATTTAGTAGAATAAAAATAAGATTTGCCTAGGATGAATGTAGTCACACTTTATAAGATTTTAAAGGTTATATTGATGCCTTAATTCTGTCTTATCCTGTGCTAGCAGTAATTCCTTAATTCAATTCAACGAATATTTTTGAGGTATAGTAAGCCTCAGGACTTCCTGGGCCTCTGCCACTTCTCTTTCTACTCCATCTCAGCCACTCACTCTTACGACACACTCTGAAACTTGATTTCAAGGAACTGCACCGACCTCTGAGGTCTTTACCTTGGACATATCTGATTATAAACTCCTTCCTAACAGATGGCTTCGACTTCTATTTCAAAGCTGAGTTTTTCTGTTGGGAATTTCCTCAACTTTTTGACTCCGACTAATGAATTTATTTATATTCACCACCTCTCTCACTTCTTTTACTCAGTTTGAGAAGTTCACTATTAAAAAAAAAAAGTCTTTATTGAGATATAATTCAAATACCATATGGTTCATCCATTTAAAAAATACAATTGAGTAGTTTTTAATATATTTTCAGAGTTGTATAACCATCACCACAATCAATTTTTAAACATTTTTGTCACCATAAAAAGAAACCACTTAGCTATCACCCCTCAGTTTTCCAATTGCCCCTCCTTAGGAAATCACTAATCTACTTTCTTTCTCTATAAATTTGCCTATTCATATAAATGGGCATTTCATATAAATTAGATTGTCTAATATTTGACCTTTTGTGGATGGTTTCTTTCACTTAGCATATTTTTTTTCAAGGTTCATCCACATTTTAGGATATATTAGTACTTCATTCTTTTTTTATGGTTGAATAATCCAGTGTATGAACATACCTAATTTTTTATCCATTTTTCACTTTATAGCCATTTGATTGTAATAACTTTTTGGCTATTTTAAAGAACGCTGCTATGAACATTCATGTACAAGGTTTTGTGTAAATATGTTTTCACTTCTCTTGGGTGTATGCTTAGGAGTGGAATTGCTGGATCAAATAGTAACTTTAACCACTTGAGGAAATGCCAGAGTATTTCCCAAAGTGGTTGTACTATTTCACATTTCTACCAGCAGTGTACAAGGGTTCCGACTGCTTCACTTCTTTGTCAACACTTGTTACTATCGGACCTTTTGATTATAGCCATCATAGGGGATGCGAAATGCTATCTCATAGTGGTTTTTCTCTGATGGCTAATGATGTTTAGCTGTTCTTGATGTGTGTATCAGCCATTTGTATATCTTCTTTAGAGAAATATCTATTCAGATCCCTTTAAAAATAGGCTGTCTTTTTCTTTTTGAATTGTAGAATATTCTAAGTATAAGTTCTTTATCTGATATATTATCCGTATAAGTTTTCTCCAATGCTAGGGGTTGTCTTTTTACTTTCATACATTCTTTGAAGCATGGTTTGTTTTTTTTTAATTTTATGATATCCAATTTATCTATTTTTTCTTTTGTTGCTTGTGCTTTTGGTGTCATATCTAAGAAACTATTGCCTAATTTAAGGTCATGAAGATTTAACTTTTTCTTCTAAAAATTTTATAGTTTTAACTTTGACCTTTAGGATTTTGATCCTATTTCAGTTTATTTTTGTACATGCTGTGATGTAGGGTGCAATTTCTTCTTCTTCTCTGTCTGTCTGTCTGTCTGTCTGTCTGTCTCTCTCTCTCTCTCTCTTTCTCTCTCTCTCTTTCTCTGTCTTTTTTCCTTTGGTAAATGTGTTAGCACCATTAATTGTGAAGACTTCCTTCTCCTAAGGAATTGTCTTGGCCCTTTGTTGAAAATCAATTGACTGTAAACGTGAGTTTATTTCTAGCTTCTCAGTTTTATTCCATTGACCTATATGTCTAAATTTATGTCAATATCACACTTTATTTATTAGCTTTTCTATGTATAATATCATGTCATTTGCAGTTAGATAGAGTTTGATTTATTCACCTTTGGAAATAAAAGATAATTAAAATGTACTTATAATGTTGGGCAGTATGTTATGTCCTTTGTTTACATTAACTCTGATCTTAGAGTGGCACGAAATTTGGAAGCTTTCCTAGCCCCTTCCACTTTCCCCCAAATAGATAGAGTTTAATTGTAGTATGCCTGGACTTGATTCCATTCCATCTGAATGGCAAAAAGATAAACCATTGAGAACCAATACATTTCTTTTATGGTATAGTTAGGTTCAAACAGGACAGGAAATGCAGTTTATTGTTCCAAAAGGGACAAGAGCTACACCATGATAGGAAAAAGATTGTTTTCTTAGTATGAGATTAGATCATATTTAGACAATGGATAAGGCCAATGGATAAATCACAATTCCCTTTAATGGAAACCCTGAACTGAGTTTAAAACACTCATATCCACTCTTGCTTATAGCTTGGCAAGCTCTTTCTGTACCTTCAGAGTCTAGTGGTAAGAGCCTTGATAAACATCTGGCTGAAGTCCCAAAGCTTTGCATATGACAGCAAATATGGAATGGGGTTAAGGGTGCACAGCCTCCTAGGGGGTGAGATAGATTTTTCTGAAATGAGTCTGTCTGTTCTCAATTTGAAATAGGCTGGAAGTGAAGAGGGGGTAAATAACTGAATTCCTCCAAACCCAAACAGCCAGGAGGTAATTGCGTAGATAGATCTCTGTTGCAAAAGTGAGATTAATTTTTTTTCATTTGTGTTGTAGTAGTAAAGTTATACTTATAACAAACCGACAAAGTGTGTATAAATCTATTTTACCAGATGAGGAAACTCAGGTTCTTAAGAGGTTACGTCATATTTAAGATAAGGCTAGACTCCTTGAAATAATTCTTTACCCATATCAAATTGTTTTTGGTTTAAACAGCTAGGTAAGATCTATAGAGTTTCCAGTATTGATATGGATATCAATATTGTTTTTGGAAACTCTATAGATCTTACCTAGCTGTTTTAACTTCTCACTTCTTAGCAATTTTTGACACTGTTTACCACTCGTTTCTTCTAAAAATTCCTTTTCTACTGCTTTCATTCAAGTGTGCTCACCGTGGTGCTCACCATTCTGGCCATGCCTTCTCTGTCTCCTTACTGATTTCTCACACTTTCAGCATTAATTTTCCCCATTATTCTGTTTTTGATCTTCACCAGACTCACTCATCATTCATTTCAGTCCAAACTCCTTCTAATATGTAGAAGCCAAAAAGCTAAACCAACACTATCCCCCAAAACAAAACAAAACAAAACAAAACAAAACAATTTTTCAGATGCCATAGAGTTTTGGGTGTAGCTCAAATTCTGCTAATCAAATAGATACATTTGTGTGAGGTTAGCTTTGAAACTAATTTGAGAGCTAATAAGAGAGAGTCAGGACATGAGGGCCTTTTTTTTTTTTTATTTGGTCAGTATAGTTTTTAATAAATGTGTTGTGGTTTGGGAGCAAGTAATTGTAACAGTAGTTTCTGATGTGGCTGACAGTTTCCTGATTTTACAGATCTCTGATCATTTTAAAGGCAGCAGCTTCTTCAGTTGCTCAGTTCTACAGTGTGGCCTTGGGAATTGTTGCTAAAAGCTTAGGATAGAGTCTTTTTCATTAGTTTTTCTAAGGAAGCCACTTTCTACTCTGAAATAAATCTTTTTCCTCTTAAACTAGTCCCAGGGGATTCTCTTCTTTATATATATCTTTTAAATTCTAACTAACACAATATTGTTTGGTTTTTTTTTCACTTTGTTTTTTTGTTTGTTTTAAATGCAATATGCTGTCCATGGGTAATATCATTCAGTATCACAGATTGATTTCTCCTAATTTTATATCTGCGTACTAAGCAAATCTATTAAGCTTTCGATTTATATATCCAACTGCCTACTACACGTCTCTACTTAGATGTCAAATGAAACCTCAAATTCAGTGTACTGATTATTGAACTGATTTTTGCCCCTAATACATTCTTTGCTTCCTATCCAGATATAGAATTTAGAAATTCTAGAGTCATCCTATACTCCTTTGTTGCCCTAATACTCAACTTTCTATCAATATCAAGACCTGTTGATTCTAATCTCTAAATATGCCTTGTGTTCATCCTCTTCTTTCCATCCCCACTGCTGATGACTTAGTTCTTGTCTGGATTATTAAAATAGTCTTTCTCTTCTCTTTTTCTTCATTCTCTTCCTTCTCTTCTAAGTTTTAAAATCTGTATTGAAGATAATTGTGTTTTTTTTATGTGTGTGTGTGTGTGTGTGTGTGTGTGTGTATGTGTATGTGTTTATGATTTAACATGTCTGAAATTGGGATACATCTAAAATTGATGGTGTCTTCTACTTGCTGTCAGCCATGAAGTTGTTCTAATGCAGTGACCATTACTTGCTTGCACAAACTTGATTATTATTTAGGATGATATGACTGGACAACTGCAGCTCTCTAATGTTTTATTCAACAATTATTGAAGGACCCCTTAAGGAAGGAACATGAGTCCTGATTCTTGTATAGTGAACTTTTATTGACAGCTTTCAGTAAAATTAAGTAATAACAGTATCAAAAACTGCCAAGTGGGTGTCACCAGCTTGGAAGGAAACCTAAAGACAATGTTAAAATATTAATTGACTTATGTAGGAAGGCTAAGTAAGCACTGTTTCAATAGATGCTGTATATTCCTAATACTCTAGATAGCACGGAAATTGATATTGCCTGAAAAAATATGGAGATCAACTACTTTGAGTCCAAGAGAACTCAGAAGAGTTGGACTCTATGAGGAAGTTTTAGAAATACTAGGCTAATTTATTTCATTTACGTTTTCTTTTTTTATATACGTACAAAAGTGAAATATGATAAGAATATCTACATAAGCACCAAATAGCTTTTTAAATCAATATAAAAAATTCTAAGCTTTGGGAGAGCATTTCGTCTTAATTTTTTTAGCATTTTTTTTAATGGTACATAAAAAATAGTGCATCAGTATATTGAGATTCAGTGAAGTATGGTAATTCTCTAAGTTGTGTGGCTTTTTTAAAAATAAAAATTAGGTTTCCTCTAGGCATACACCCCCATTTCTGCTTCTTGGAGGCAACTATTTTTAAATCTTTTAGATGTTTCTTCTAGGATTTGCTTCTTTTTCTCGATGTAGCATCCTTACACTGCTTTCTTCTGACTTGTTTTCCAGTTAGACCTATTGAATTCTCATTATAGAAAATAAATATTTCATGCTTTCTTACCACCTCTCACACCTTAATACATCGTACACACCCTCCTCACTTTCCTTCTCCTCCCAATAAGATTAGATGATAATTTTTAGTTAGATCAATATTCACCATTTACAATATTATGGCTGTATTACCAGTATTCCCACATGAGCCATATAGTGTACTGTTAATTCATTTCCTTTCTTATACAACTTTTGTTTTTCCTGTAATTAATATTCTCCCTCACCTGTTGGTTTAGTTTTCTGTTTCTCTCACTGTTTCATTTTCAAAGTGTCTGGAAAATCTATATGTTTCCTCAATACATTCAAATGATCGGATATTCTATTATTTTTGTTTTGGCGGGAATGTATCTTTGAGTGTGATTTGTTTTGTTCTTATCTGGTCTGAGTGCCCTCTGGGCCTATATCAACTGCCATCCTAAGATTTCCTTTTGCAATAACTGTGGTTTCCCTCTCATAGCTCTTCTGTTTGATCCCATAATTCCAATGTCACATGCCTTTCCCTTTCTTGGCTTACTCAGAAAGGATGCTAGAGAACTAAATGTACATTCATTGTCTTTTTGCTCCTAGTTTGGCAAAGAAGTCTGATGCAATCTTGATTCTAGGTCACTTAAATGTAATCATCTTCCCACCCCTACCCCAGGGACTTTAGAACTTTTCTTTGCTGCTGTATTTTTAAGTCTTGTGATGTTGTGCTGGGCCTTCAATAGACTCTCATAATCTGGAAACTTTTATCTTTAAACTCTGGGAATTATTTCATTGATAATTTCCTTTGTTTTTTCTTTTCTCTTTTTTGGAACTCTTGTAATTTGAATGTTGGAACATCTAGGGTTCTCTTGGTTTTTCTTTCTAAGATATTTCCTCAATTTTATCATTTAACTCTTCTACTAAGGTTTGTATTTCTAATACCACTTTTACATTTCTTTTGTTCTCTAAATATTCTTCTTTATAGCTCTTAATTCCTGTTTGTGAATGCATCATCTTTTCTATTTTCCTAAGGATATCAGTTAAGATATTTAGAAATTATTTCTTCTTAAATTGTGTTTCTTGCCAATGTGCTTCTGTTATTGTTGTTTTGCATTATTTCTTTCACATTGGAAGACTTTCCTCAAATATTTGGTGATCCTTGGCTGTCTGCCCATATTTATGAACAGGCACTAAAAGCTGATTCGAGGCTCTGTGTATGAAGGCTAGACTTTTGGTGGAGGGCTTGATACAGTGTCATTAGATAGAGCCTGGACGGCTTCACTGTGGGACACTCAACTATCTCACTATCTAGGTATGATCACGTTCCTCAGAGAGAAATCTTCCAAACAAACACAGCTTATAACACCTTTCTTATAAAGTGTTTCCTGATCCTATTGGACTTTTTCTGCTCAGGTGGTCTCTGTGTATATTTTTTACCAATTTCTGATGCAACATCTATAAAACCTAGATGTTAGTGCATAGAATGCATCATTAAGCTGTTTGTTTTTTGTGTTAGTATTTATAATCCTCTTTTAAAAAGTAGGTACTCTTCTTATTTATGCCTATGCTCCCATTTCCTTAGCAAATTCTCAGCACACAAAAGGTGCTCAATAAACTTTTCTTGAATAAATATGCATCAGGTACTGTATTACATTGTGGAGTGGGTGAAATGGAGTGGAACTGGGATTTAAAAAGTAGGCCAAAAAAACATTTCTCTCAGAATGATTATGTCTATTCATACCCAAAGGAGTCTTAAAACCTAAGTTTTTGTCTAAAGTTAGCTTTGGCTTTTGCTCATATGTGTAAAAATTTTAAAGACTATTCTTAAGTATTCTGAAAGGCAGAGTATCTCCAAATTGATGAACATTTCCTTTTTTAAGAGTTTGCAAAAATGTGTTTTGTTTTCTTCATCTCCAGTAGACTAGACATGGCAACTTGACTACTTGAGCTATAACATGTAAAAATGATAATGAAATGATAGTATACCTTTCTGCAACAAAGGCAAAGGGTATTAAGTATTTTTAAGTGGTGTAAAAGTGTTTATCACCAATCTCCTACAGTCATGCCTGGTAATTTCCTCCCTGCTCTTGCTCTACTCAGATATTATTAAAAGAATGTAGCAAACTTTATAACCTATTATGAAACTGAACACATTACGGCATAAGAAAAATAAATAATACTTTCTTAATCATAGTAAAAGGTATGTTTTTTTTTTTTAAGAATAATTTTTTCAAACATTTACTTATCCTTTTTTGTCTTCTCCACAGTCAGGGAAGACCCTTCTGAGGGAGCAGTGTTTAGCAAGCCAAAAAATGGAGGTAAAGGTAGAAGGAACAACCTGTAGGAAGGCCTTGAGGAAGGAAGGAGTCCATGCTTTGACATCCTGAAAGGCCATGTGATTGGAATAAAGTGCATGGGAGGAGGGCAGCAGGCTGGGCACCCTTCCTTCACACATGACTACTAACTAAGTCAGAATGAATCCTATTGCTTTCTTCTCAGCTGAATCAACACTTCCAGAGGCTGTGACTAATAAAAGCCATAGCCCATGATTATACTTGACTTTCTCGAAAACCCTAGTTAGCTTTAAAGACATAATTATAAGTACCATGCTTATAAAATGAGTAAGTTGGTACTTGAAAAGAAGACAGATTTCATCAATGATTGTTACTTACTTGGCTTTTTTGTTGTTGTTATTGACTGATTACTTAGATATTCTGAGATTATGATGGTATAAATGGAAAGTGTTTGGTCTATAGATTTCTTAATGGTTCTTTGCTTTCCTATTATGGCTCAAAATAACAGAAAATACCGAAAAGGAAAGACGTAATCTCTGAAAGGCAGTTTAACAGATACTATTTCCCTGAACATTACTTTGACCTCTAATTACCATGGGGATCAATTACTCTCCAAGAAAAAAGGAAGTTTCCTCACTTCAAAAACATAAGAATCTCTTCCAATAGTGTCACTGTGCATCTGTCGTTGAACCATGAGTGGACTTTTAATTTCCCCCAGAAAGAGTTTCCTAGAAGAGAAAGCCAATGTGTATTACTTTAAGTGCTTCACCTTAATCGACATCTGTGCCCATACAGTTCACTCCCCTTGACTAGTACCCACCCCAGTCCAATGAGCGAGGCAAGGTCACTGGTACACTGGCCACTCATGCAGACCATGGGCCTAACAAAAATGATAGATGAGCTTAGTGAATTTGCCTATTTTCTTTCCATCACAGCCTGATGTCTTAAAAACATAATTTTAAACTTTTTATTTTAAATTGCCCATGTTTTCTTCAGATTTCAGCTCCTTGAACTCTTGCTTCTGTCTCCAATACTCAAATGAACCTCTCTCAAGCCATTACTGGTATCCTAGTTGACAAATACAGCAGATTATTTTCTGCTCTTATGTTTCATGAATTTTTTTAAAGTAATTGGTATAGACAACCTATCCTTTCCTTAGACTTCTCTGTTAGTTTTCCTTCTGATGCTTCGGTTATTCCTTAGCCTTCTCTATCCTATTTTTTTAAATTTATCTATCACTATTGGTTTTTACCATGATAAATATTAAAGGAAAATTCTCTCCCCCAAACTTGTAACCCTACTTAGACATCACCCTATATTTTTTCCCTTTTATTATTAAACCCTATAAAAGAATATAAAACATTCTCCACACTTCTTCATCTCTCATTCGCTTTACAGCTTGCCGTAATCAGGCTTATACATCAATCTAGTGAAATGTCTCTGGCAGTCTTAATGACTTTCTAACTCTTTAAAATACTCACCTTATTTAACTTATCACTTCAACACTTCTTTCTTTAAACTCTTTAAACTCTCTCTTCCTTGGCTTCCATGACATTGTTCTTGCTGGTTTTCTTCTTGCCTTTCTGGATATTCTGTTTCAGACTCCTCCTGTTCCATTATCAACCCCTTAAACTCTGTTTCTCATCATCTTGGCCCTCCTCTTCTCTCATACTACAAGCAATCCTAGAGTAAGCTCTCCCTGTTTCATGACTTTAACCTCCCTACACATGCCGATGACCAATATGTAATCTATAGAGGTCAACATCTTATATCTTTGTTTTCTGCTATGCAGTCTTGCTTTTGACTACTGCTAGCTGCTCTGAGAGAAATATAGAAACACCCTTCATAACATCATTTTAATTTGGCAGAGTTTGCCTCAGGGGACTCTTTTCTTACTCTTAAAGACCACAGCACTTTATTTTATTTCCATTTTTAACCTCCAAGTCCCCTTTCATCCTTTGGAAAGATAACTCTGTTAGTTCTATGGATTTAGGTTTGAAAACAAAATCTTAGCTCTTTTCTAAGACAAGAAAATATCAGACCTCTAGGAGACATTGCTTGGTTTCTGGGGTAGGTGTTTGAGGCCGGGGATGGGGGAAAATAACTTTCTAATTGGATGGTCTACCACCACTTCAAATATAACATGTCCAAAATGAATTTTGCTACCTTTCCCATCACATCCTACCCCATTTCTGCTTATTTTCCTTTATTCCCAAGGTAGTAAATATTATCACCATCTAATCAGTTATTCAGGCCAGAATCTTATAGGCCATCTTGTGCTTCTCCCTCCTCCTCACTTCCTTCGTCTAGCCAATCCTATTGATTCTATTGCCTAAATGTCTCTTAAAACCACCTTCTTTGCATGGTCTTGGTGTCATTGCCTCTATCCAGGCTCTATTCACCAACTTTCCTGGCTATTTCCTCCACTATTGCTTCCTCTAATCTGTCTTCCACACTGCTGTCAAAAGGATCATTTAACTATAAGTCTCCTACTTAAAAATCTTTTGATGGTTAGCTTTCAGTGATATTATGAGTTTAACCTTCTTAGCCTGCTGTGAAACCCTTTCGTACTCCTCCTGGTCTTCTTTCTTGTGTCATCTCTTGCCATCCTCTGCACCTATCATATACATTATCTAGACTTTGTACCTACCTGTATATGTTTGTTTTTCTGTCTATAATAGCTATTCCTTTCTCCACTATTCCCCACCAATTACCTCCACCAACATCTACTCATCAGAGAAATGCAAATTAAAATCAGAATGAAGATAACATGATATATGCACCAGAATGGCTAAAACCTGGTGAAGATAACACGCACAAAAAAGAAAACTACAGACCAATATCTCTCATGAACACAGATGTAAAAATCTTAAATAAGATACTCATGAACCAAATCCAGCAACATATTAAAAAGATTATGTACCATGATCAAGTGGGTTTTAACCCAGGGGCATAGGGATGGTTCAACATACACAAATCAATTAATGTAAAAAAATTAAAAAATAAGAATCATATGATCATATCAATAGATGCAGAAAAGGCCTTTGACAAGATACAGCATGATCAAAACACTTAACAAAATTGGTATAGAAGGAAAGTACCTTAACATAATGAAGGCCATCTTTGAGAAACCCTCAGCCAACATTATACTTAATGGTGAAAAACTAAAAACCTTCCCTCTAAGATCAGGAACAAGGCAAGGCTGTTCACTATCGCCACTTTTATTCGATATAATGTTGGAGGTCCTAGTGAGTGCAATCAGACAAGAGAAAGATATAAAAGGCATCAAAATAGGAAACGAAGAAGTCAAATTGTCACTATTTGCAGATGACATGATTCTCTACATAGAAAACCCTAAAGACTCCATGAGAACACTACTAGAAACAATAAGTAAATACAGTAAAATCTCTGGATACAAAATCAATGTTCAAAAATCCATAGCGTTGCTATACTCTAATAATGAAGTGTCAGAAAAAGAAGTGGAAAAAAATAATTCCTTTTGTAATTGCAACAAAAGAATAAAATACCTAGGAATAAATTTAATGAAACATGTGAAGGACCTATATAATGAAAACTACACAAGATCCTATTAAAAGAAATCGAAGAAGATACAAAGAAATGGAAAGATATTCCATGTTCTTGGATTGGAAGAATCAACATAGTGAAAATGACCATATTACCTAAAGCATTATACAGATTTAATGCAATCCCCATCAAAATCCCATCGGCAGGTTTTAAAGAAATAAAACAAAATATTATCAGATTTGTATGGAAGCACAAAAGACTCCAAATTGCCAATGCTATCCTGAGAAAAAAGAACGAGGCTGGAGGCATGATTCTGCCCAATTTCAAATTATACTACAAAGCGATACTAATCTAAACGGCATGGTATTGGCACCAAAACAGACACATGAACTAGTGGAACAGAATTGAGCGTCCAGAACTAAACTCATATTTATATAGGCAAATAATTTTCAACAAAAATGCCAAAAACATACCGTGGAGAAAGGAAAGCCTCTTTAATAAATGGTGTCGAGAAAACTGGAAAGCCACCTGCAAAAGAATGAAACTAGACTGTTGTCTATCACCACACACCAAAATTAACTCAAAATGGATTAAAGACCTGCATATAAGACCTGAAACAATAAAATGCATGGGAAAAAAAAACCATAGGAACTAAACTCAAGGACTTTGGACTTAAAGAGGATTTTATGAATTTGACCTCAAAGGCAAGGGAAGTAAAAGCAAAAATAAATAAATAGGACTACATCAAACTAAAAAGCTTCTGCTCAGTTAGAGAAACCATCAACAAAGTAAAGAGACAACCATCCGAATGGGAGAATATATTTACAAGCAATGCCTCTGATATGGGCCTAATATGCAAAATATACAAGGAGCTCATATAACTCAATAACAACAAAAAACCGAACGATCCAATAAAAAAATGAGCAGAGGACCTGAACAGAATCTTCTCCCTAGAAAACATAAAAAGGGCCAACAAATATATGAAAAGATGCTCAACATCACTAGCTATTAGGGAAATGCAAATTAAAACCACTATGAGATACCATCTCGCACCTGTTAGAATGTCTATAATCAACAGGACAGATAATAAAAAATGTTGGAGAGGATGGAGATGAAAAGTAACCCTCATACACTGCTGGTGGGACTGTAAATTGGTACAGCCACTATGAGAAACAGTATGGAGGTTCCTCAAAAAACTAAGAATTGATCTACCATATGATCCAGCAATCCCTCTACTGGGTATTTATCCCCAAAGACTTGAAAACCCATATCCGAAAAGATATTTGCACACTGATGTTCATAGCAGCATTATTAATAGTGGCCAGGACATGGAAGCAACCAAAGTGTCCTACGATAGATGATTAGCTAAAGAAGCTGTGGTACATACAATGGAATATTACTCAGCCATAAGAAGAGATGAAATACTGCCATTTGTGACAACATGGATGGACCTTGAGATAATCATACTAAGTGAAATAAACCAGACAGAAAAAGATGAAAACCATATGATATCACTTATATGTGGGATATAAACCTAAAAGCAACAAATGAATAGGACAATCAAACAGAGATTCATGGACATGGACTATAGATTAGTGGTTACCAGAGGATAAAGTGTTGGGGAGGAGGGGAGAGATAGACAGGGTAAAAGGGGTCAAATATAGGGGGATAATGGGATGGTAATGTGGGTAAAGGGGATCGAATATATGGTAGCTGAAGGAAACTGGACTTTGGGTGGTAAACACACAATAGAATATACATATGTCAAATTATAATGTACACCTGAAAATTATATAATTGTATTAACCAATGTTACCCCAATAAAAAAAAAATTAGAGGCTAACCAGCTCTGTCCTGGACTTACTGAATTAAAGTATCTAGAGTGGAGTCTGAGATGATCCTGGTGAACACTAAGGGAAAGAACACTACTCTGATGATGAGGCAAGTCCGCAGACTGGTCATTATTACAAACTCAGCTAGCATATTCATGCCTGGTCACTATTGAATAACAGGTAGACAATGTAGCAGGCAGGTGCCAGTGGCACAGTACAAAATAGTGTCAGCCATCTAAATGAGAGATTCAAGTGATCTGGTTTGTGAAAAGCACTTTTTTATTTCTGCAAGCCATTTAAAGTAAATACACTGAAGTCAGAATAATATGGTTCGAGAGTGTAAGAGACTTGATTAGGCTCCACTGAGTGTTTCTGGCACCTGGTAAGACCTTACCTGAAACAAGCAGATTGATACTGCTATTAACTGTAGTCTCCCACTATAAGACTGAAGAAACCACACTGAAATCCTGGAAGTTCTTGGTTAAAAATTGATCTTTTGTGCATATTGCAGTAAACTGTAACTTCTGTAAGCTTCGTGGGCCAGGCTGAGCATTTTGTCAAGCCAAAGATCCAGTCTTCCATGGGATGACATCAGTCCCATAAACATCTTTAGAGAATGCCAAGTAAAAGGAAGATGGTAGGGAAAACACGAGCGCGCACACACACAGACACACACACACACACACACACACACAATCATTTAGATTGTCTTAGGAGCCAAGTTTTAAAAAAAATTTGAACATTTGAATTGCTGGTTGTACAGTTAATGAATTGATATATTCATTAATTCAACAAATACTTACCACATAACTAAATATCAAGTACTCTATTAAGAACTGAGATTCATAGGAAATTGTACTTGACTCATGTCTTCAAGACTTTCAGGAAAGAGAAACATGTAAGCAACTACAAAATGATGTGATAAGTGCTAAAATGCAGACATGGATTAAAAAGTTACGTAAAGAGTAGTGCTAATAGTTTTAAAACAAAATAAGAAAGTTCTCTTTTTACTACAATGCTATTTCAGGTGGTTAGTGATGTTTAATTTTCTCTTTAGCATTCGAAATATATTAAAGAACAAACTCTATCTATTCGTTTTCAGACTGTTCACTGCAGACATCTAGACTTAAGTTTGGACAGAAGGCATTGACACGCTATTATTGATGTGACTCTGTGCTGGAGTTTCTGTTTTTCAAAGTCAGGCCTGAGGACCTTTAGTGATTTATAAAGAATCTCAGGGAATTCAGGGAAATAGTGTTTTGCGGTTTTAATCCTGTAATATGGTAATACTTTTTCTAACATGAATTAATCATTTACTTAATATATTCATTATTGGCATTCTATTGAAAGAATATTTTCTTCATTCAGTCTTTTCTTTTTAATGGAATCAATGGCCCAAAGGGACTTTTGCTTCATAAATATAGTCCAAAAGTTTTCTGAGTAAGCAAATAAACAAAAAACAGAGGGGCAGTTTCAAGAAGATAGAGTCAAAAAAGTGAATTCCTAGATTATCATCATGACAGCTATATCCATTGAATAGTGTAAAAGTATTCTCTGTTGTTTCCTCTGATTATAAACCTTGTTCCTCAAAGCGCTAAAATGTAACTTTAATTCCCTAAAGCTACACAAAAGTTGATAAACAGTGAAATGGGGCCAAATAGTATCACCAATATTAAAGCCATAAGCTTTGATTTGATAAACTTGAGATTTCACAGAGTCCAAGGATTACAAATTCAAACATATTACTGAGGACACACAGATTTCATAATCTGCTCAGCTCCAGCCCATGTGATCATGTTGAATGAGGACTCAGTGATGACAGAAGTAATAATTTTTCAAGAACAGCCAGAGGTCTGTAATTCTTTTAAACTTTTATGGTTATTAAAATTCTGTGCAAGTTCAAATGAAGCATTTCTGTGGATTTACAGCCCTTGACATGGGCTATAGTCCTGTTTCGAAATAAAAATTTGACTTATAGATATTCTTCTTGGGAGAAACCATGTCCTTTCACTGAAGACCAATCCTATAGCTCAAAGTTAAGAGAGCTTTCTGATTGTTTTTTTCTTGGTTTTCATGATATATTACCTAAATTAATATGCTAAGCATCCTACTCAGAGGCTAGCACTGTGCTGAATAAAAGACAGCACACTTTCTTCCTTTCCCGTTTCATAATAAGAAAGAAATTGATAGACTAAATAAATATAGTTTCAGGTGAATAAAAGTCTCATCATTATTACAAAGTAAAGTAAAATAACAATTATAATATAAAATCCCAGGAATAATAGTTATCACAAAAGTGATAATGCTATAGGTCAAGATGATATTCTTGAAAGTGAAATAAAGGCCCTGGCTTTATTCTGGTATGCTTCTTAGTTACATAAAATTCTATCTGCTTCTATACAGAATCCCATTTCCTTCTCTGCTCTAAGTTCTGTTAAAAAATTAGTAACTTCTGTTGTAACAAAAATTCTCCTTTTGTAAAGATATGTATGGTACCTCAATAGATAGAAGTAAAAATATTCTGAATCTAAATTAGACTTCATCTCAATCCTTGTTTCTGAGCCACCCTATGGTTATACCTTGAAATGTGTGTGCTAAATCTATGTGCTCAGGACTTCAGGATGCACTTTGGAGGACTGAAGCCTTGAAAAGGTTTTAGTGCTCCTTCTCTCACCAGCTACTCTCCATAACCTAAAATAACAATAATACTAAATTGCTAAATAGGAGTCAGGAAACTAACAAAATTCTGATTTTTTTTCTCCATGATAACTACTTGGATGCTTTCTTGGGAAATACTAAATGCTAGATTTCTTTCACAATATACATTCCCATTTAATGATTACCTCACATATACTGGCATTGTAGAAGGTACTGGAAACATAAAGATAAATAAGAAAATATCTGCCTTTCAGATATTTACAGTTTCTAGGAACTCAAGATATTTTTTCCATTTTTGGAAGGCTTTAACTGTTAGAAAGTTTGCTTTATTTACATAGCCATAGCAATGTAAACATCAGAAACAGATTTAGCAAAAATATGTTATATAAATATATTAGGAGATAGAGCAAAGGGGAATCCTCATCCTCCATAACAAGAAATATATAATGTTTAAAACCGAAGAATCAAGAAATAGCAGTATGAACATGTTGTTTAAAAACATGGACAGAAGAGATGCCAGAAGAATTGGAAATGGTTACTTCTGGGAAATAAAAATCAAGTAGGGCAAGGACTGCTACTTTTTTGTTTGTCTCATGTAACAATGAGTTTTAAAACTAAACAGATATACTTTTGACTTAAAATTCATTTAAAAATGGATAAAATAAATTTAGTGCACAGAGAGAGCAGAGATGGGAAATGGAGATCAAAGGACTTCTAGGTTCCTTACAAGGCTCAGCCCTGCTTCTGGTCCTTTTCCAAGGCATGGTGGCACCTCCTCCACTGGATTCTCACAGGTATAGAGCCACCCTTCCAATATACTCTTCGAGTTTCAGTTATTCACAAGCAGAAACGTTCTAAAACATACATATTCTAACAGTGACATATGACTGAAGGGCAACCAAATAGTATAATAAGTTCAAAAAGTATTTTTTTTTCTAAAATCTTCTTTAAAATGAGCACTCACTCTAAAATCTTAATTGTTACCCCAAATCCTGGTATTTGTAAACAGAAGAAAAATTAAAAAGCATTATAAAGCAGGAGCTGGTAAACTTTTTCTGTCAAGAGCCAGACAGTAAATATGTTAGGCTTTGCAGGCCATACAGCCCTGTTGCCACTACTCAGCACTGTCACCACAGTGGGAAAGCAGACAAACAATACAGAGGAGTGTGGCTGTCTTATGTTTTCCCAGAGAAGAGACACTTTTCTCTAATTCATTTGCCTGGTGGGGGTGCTTTTTTTCTGATCATAAAATGGTTCCATGGCTAGTTGCTTTCTGTTTAGAACCTCAGAGAACATGCAAATATTAAAATGTTTGCAAATCATTAATAACATCTTACACGCGATTTCTGTTCTCCAGGCAAAATATCTCAAGCCATCTATCCATTCTTTCCATGACCCAGTGTCAAGTCATTTCATCTTCCTGATCATTCCCCTTGGGAATAGGCTCCAGTGTACCAATGTCCCAGAACTATGCACAATACTCCAGGAATGATCTAAGGAGTACAGAGCAGAGTGGTTATTAAACCAGTTGTAGGATAACATAAGTTCTTGGTCATCATATGTCTACTGTGGACTCATACTAAGCTTGCTGCCAATTGAACCTTCTTGGTCTTTTAAACTTGTGGGGTTATTAAGATGAGTTCTTTCATGTTATACTTCTACAGTTGAGTTGTTGGACTCCAGATCTAGATTTTATACTGGTTTTCTATATTATATTTTTTAGAATTGGTTCATTGTTTCAGGTAGTTTAAAAGGTAGCTTTAGCTATGTCTTATCTGTCCATGGGATCCATAAGTTTGATAAGTCCATCATCTATCATCTTATCTAAATCACAGATCAAGATGTTGAAAATGGTAAAAGCCAGAGCATAGGAAATTGCTTGTTCACAACCTAAACAGAAACCTATAATTTAAAGCAAGGTACATGCCTATGTAAGTGAAATAATAAGAAACTAACCTTTAAAGAAAGTAGCATCTCTATAGATCTAAATTCTGAATTCCAGTGAAAAATTCATTAACTTTTATAATATATAAAATGATATGTAATGAGTCAATATTTTAATAACATACTAGACCAATGTATTTTCTTTTAAATGTCTACCATGAAGAGACCACAATAAATAAATGTGTGAGATCATGAAGAGACAATTCGAATTTCAGTAAATATAAGTTAACAAATATAAAATAAAATGTTCACTCTTACTAATAATAGAAGAAATAAAAGTTAAGATAATAATAATTAAAGACAAGCAAAATGCTTAAAATATATAAAGCACCTAGTGCTAGAAAGGTTGGAGTGAAACATATATTTGTATATTGCTGGAAGTATTGTTACTTGGTATAATCTTTTTAGAAATCAATATGGCAACATGTATAAAAACTAATTTTTTCCCCATACTTTTGATGGAGGAAATTTATTCTGGGGAAGTAATGAACAGAGAAAAAGATGTTGAAGAGGTGCATTTGAACATTGTCTACAATCTTGAAAAATCAACAACAATGTACTTATCTCTTAAATACTCTACAAATATTATATTTGAGGATCTTGATGAAAGAAATATTATATTAAGATCAGGAACTGGAAGTATTAAGATTATTTAAAAATATGGAGAAATGTTTATATGTTAGCAAAAAAACCTACATACAATATAAAATTGGATAGAACTAAGGAAATATGAAAATAGACATTTGAATATTATCACACAGTGAATATTTTATTTAAAAACTTTAAATCACTGTTACTGTAATACTGTTTTTACAGTAAGTGCATTTATATTAAAATTCACTACCACATAAAATACATCTTACTGTCTGATTAGTTAGAAAGATCACTAGTGGGGACAATGCAATAAAAGCTGGAAAATGGGTTGGGAGAGGATCTTCGATCTTTTTTATCTGTACAGAAAGGATGAGTCATTGAGCTACAGTCTAGTTACTAAACAAAAATTAAGAGAGTGGTGAGATAGTGGAAATGTTTTCCTGACCACAATTTGGGGAAAACATTTCCAGTAAATCTAGCTACAAATCTTGAAAAATAAGAGTTAAGAAATTTAAATTTAAATATTTAACAAATGACATACTCCTGTGGTCTTTTTGGTCTTTTCTTCTCCAACATATTTTCTAAGTGAATCATGTGTTTTTCAAGACAGTGATTACTTTTTATGAGTTTCTACCTGAATATTTCTACATATTTTGAAATCAAAGACAGCTTTGGCAAAATCTCTAATATTGGTAGTCAAATGGGACAGGTGGGATAGGGGGTATCCATAGAGGAATGGAATGCATGTCATAATCACCTGAGTGTATCAGTTAGGGTGTGTTCAGCTTCAAGAAATAGTAGTTTAAGTCATAAGAACATTTTCTGATTCCTTAACAAAATGTCTGGAGGTGGGCAGTCTCAGGGTTGATTTGATGGTTCAACAATGTCATTGAAGATCTAGACTCTTTCTAGCCTTCCCTACCATCCTCAGCTTGTATTTCATCCAGAAGATTTTGCTTCACAGTTGCAAGAGGGCTGTAAAAGTTTCATGGTTTTCCACTCTGGAGTATAAAACAGAAAGGCAGGTAATATGTTACATCCTTCAGATGTTGGGTTGAGTTGGATAAAATGTTTATTATAATAGTGGAATTGTAAAAATAAGCCTCTTAGTAAAGTCTTCTGTGGATCTTCGTCCTTGTGCATGGTTGATAAATAGCTCCATTACCAGAAAAGGTGAATTTGGCTAAGTAAGGACTAGTTCTTGTGTGTGGTAGGGTTTGGAGGGAAGAGGCTAAGAGAGGGATAAGTGGTTTCTTGTTTTTGATAGAAAGAGTTCACCACTGAGTGGTAGGAAAACACTCAGTGCCTAAGACAGCATAGCCTTGAACTTATACCCTAAGGTTCTTTGGTAGCTCTTATAAAGGACCTCAAACTGAGATCTAAACTAACTTCTCTCTTTATTTCCTTTTTACTAATCACACAAAATTTTATTCCCTGTGAATTCTTTCCTGATTGTGTGCCCAGGCTGAGATGTGGTGGCCACTGCTAGACGGAAACCATTGCTATGGGAGCCCTCGGCCCCGTTAGGGGACATTCTGTATTCATCCAGGCTGGTGCCTTTCACGCTGGCCTGCAAGGGACCCCTATGGACCCTGGGCCACTGCATCAGCTGCATGGGCCTGGTTTCTCAACTGGCTGAGAACCACTGGTCCGTAATGTTTTACTTTCTGTGTCTTCTCATCTTTTAAAAGTAATTTATTTTCTATTCCTTTTGTTCAAAGAAATTTAGAGCTTGATGGTATCTTAATAGATTAACTAGTTTGTTCATATCACTCAAGACTAAAATTAGAACAAAATGAGAAAGGAAAGGCTGAAGTTATAAATATAACCCAAGAAGATTCTATAATCTTTAACATTAAAGGATGTTTCAAAATATTGAGTGTTTTTACTATGAGCAAAGAGAAAGAGTACTGAAAAGAATACTGGTCTTTGAATCAGAAAACTCTGGTTCAGGATCAGCTTTATCATTCTAATCTTGAATACACCAGTTAACTTTACTAACCTCCTCATCCACAAAATGAGTATAACTTTTTTTCTCGTTTTCCTCGCCTGGCTTTTTGAGGATCAAATCAGATAAATTATTTTTAAAACTATAAAATACTATATGCAGAGACACATATTAAGACACTACAGCTATATACCTGACAAATAAATGATGAATTGAAATATAAGTTAGACACATCTTTTAATGTTTATCCTCTTGAATGTGTTTTGCTGTGAAGGAGTTTATAACCTAAATGGTTCATAACATTTCTTCTCTCCCAAAACAGCTGAGAAATATAATATATTCCATCACAACAGTGGTTCTCCTGAGGGTAAGGGTAAAGAGGGTATGGATGGGGGTAGGAAAGCATGTTATAAGGGAGATCAAAGCAAAATGATACAGGATCAAATGGCTTTCATGAGGACCCTCAAAGGATGGATAAAATTTGGAAAGTGGAAGACAGGGAAAATGAGCAAAGAAAAATAAATAGGGAAGAATAGTTCCAGTTCACTCATCTTTAAAATGAGACATGTAGAATAGTATTTACCCCATGGGATTGTTGTGAAGATTAAATGAAGTGATCCATGTGAAGTGGTTAGCATGGAGTCTGGCACGGAATGTAAATATTTAATATATGTTAAATCTGTGTTATTAGCGGTCAAACCTATAATACTGTAGGCAGAATAATAGTCCCCCCAAAGATGTTCTTGTCCTAATTTCTGGAACATGCAAGTACGTTAGGTTACATGGAAAAGAGAAATTAAGTTTGCAGATGGAATCAAGTTTACTAATCAGTTGACTTTAAAATAGGGAAACTATCCTGGCTTATCCTGGTGGGCCCAGTGTACTTACAAGTGTCCTTAAAAAGTTCAACAAGGAAGCAGAAGAATCAGAAGGAGATGTGACTACTGAAGAATAGTCAGAGGGATTTAGTGTTGCTGCCTTTGAAGCTGCAGGATGAGTCCATTGGACAAGGAAAGTGGGTGGCTTCTAGAAGCTGAAAAAGGGAAGGAAATAGATTCACCCCTAAAACCTTCAGAAAGCAGCATGGCTCTGCTGAAAATTTGATTTTAGCCCAGTAAGTCCAGTGTTAAACTGCAGACCCCCAGAACTGTAAGATAATATATTTGTGTTGCTTTAAGCCACCAAGTTTGTGGTAATTTGTTACAACAGCAATAAGAAACTAATAATACAAGCTGATAAGCATCCTGATGCAATTCTGCTTACTGTTTATTCCCAGTTTGGTACATAGTAGACCCTCAATAAATTATTTAAGTGATTGAATGAATAGGCATTCTAGGAATACATTATGGTCAAGTTTGGCAGAAAGCTTTGCTTTAAGCTAGGCGTATGCAAGACTTGAAGATTGGTTAAGGTCACAATTTGAAAGATTTTGAATATAAAGTTTATTCTTAATTTGGTAGTCAATGGAAATCCACTAAAGATTCCTGAGTATTAAAATGACAGGATAGGAGCTGTGTGTTAGGAGAATAATCTGAGCGGTATTAAGTAAAATTAGAAAAAAAAATTCTTAATGATTCTGAAATTTTATATGCCTGCTTATGTATCCTACTTATGTGTCTAAAAAGCAATATTATTTTTAATGTTATGGTACTAATTTGTTGACTCGTGCTCATCTAGTTATTCATTCTAAGACTTAGTTCTCTTTTTCTACATTTATCATTCAGTATATTAATATTCTTCAAATCTGATACTAACAGTCTCAAACTGGCTAATTATTTTTTCATGTAATTGCAGCTGAGCTCCAAAACTATTAAGGAGAGGGATAGGACAAGTGGAGTCTATAATTTAAGATCAATAAAAAATTAATAAAAAATTATGTGATGACTTTATTTTTGATAGGAATATCAGATTTGGTAGGGAAAGGCCTATAGACGGTTTATTTTGATTTCGACAAAAAGGTGACAAAGGTTTTTTATAATATCTTCCTGGATAAGAGAGTATGAGATGGGTGATAACAATATAAGGCACACTTGAGGCTACTGTACCAACCATTCCCAAAAAGTAGACGTATAACAGCATGTACAAGTCTCCAGGAGAGTGACATAGTTCTTAGTCATTGTGTGCTAATTGGGGGTTGTGTCATTGATGACTTGATTTAAGGTGGAAGGATGCTTGCTTAATTTACTGAAAGCATTAATTAAAACCAGAGGTGAAAAAATCCAGATTCAGAAAGTATCATAATAAGTAGGAATGTTAGACTTAAACTAGCAAAATGAAATTTAGTAAGGATAAATGTAAAGCCTTCCAAGTACAGTACAGAACAAGGCATACATAATGTTGGAGAAGTTCACGTGGGAAAAAAATATAAGGTTTTTATCTGCTTTAAATTTAATATAAGTTTACAGTATGAAGAAGTTTCTTACTTTGAAGTTTTGACAATCTAAACTTACTTTTCAAGATTGGTTTTGTGAAGCTGTAGAAGACAGACAATGAGTAAAGATAAAATGAAGGTAGATTTTTATTAAAATCAGAAAAATCTTTTAAATGGACCTGAGGAACAAAGAATTTTTGTTAATTCAGGCCTGGCTAATTTTAAGTCTAGTCAATTTCTCGGTCCATTTCCCATTTTGGCAATTTTTGATCTGACCAATCATTCATCAATAAGCATTAATATACAATGTTATGTTGTAGGTTTATCCTCTCATTTTATTTTGTGTTCTGTCTGTTCTCTATTTTTCATTTCTTTTTTTTTTCTTTTCATGCTTTCTTGTTAGTTATTTAAACATTTATTATTATTCAATTTTAATTTATTTGTAATGTTTTTGAGTATATTTCTTTCTATAGGACTTTTTTAGTGGTTGCTCTAGGTATTATACTATATATACATAACTTATCCTAGTATGCTGGTGTCATTTTATCAGTTTAAGTGAAGTACAGAAACCTTGCCTCCATTTATGTCCCTTTATCCTCCCAGTTTCTAATATATTTGTTTAAATATTTCCTTTACATACATTTAGAACCACATCAAACAGTGTTATAATTTTTACTTCAACCATTTTATTTGTCTGCTTGGCTGCCATAACAAAATACCATAGACAGGATGGCTTCGAAATCAGAAATTTATTTTCTCATCATTTCAAAGGTTAAGCTGATTTAGTTCCTGGTGAGAACTCTCTTCCTGGCTTGCAGATGATCGCCTTCTCTTTGTGTCTTCACATGACAAAGATAAAGAGTCTTTTTCTCTTCTTATAGTTGTATCAAATTAGGATCCCTACCCTTATGACCTTTATTTAACCTTTATCACCTCCTCACAGGCCATCTCTTCAAACAGTCACATTGGGAAGTAAGGTTTCAACATATGAATTTGGGGGGACATAAACATTCAGTCCATAATAACTATGAAACACTTTAGAAAACTCAATAGGAAAAGGAAAGTCTTTTGTATTTACTCACATTTTTGCTTACTATGTTCTTTCTTCCATTCTTTTATGGTCTTCTTTCTGTTTAGAGAACTTGCTTTAGCCAATCCTTTTGGCAACAAATTCTCTTAGTTCCCTTTCATGTGAGAGTATCTTGACTTATGTTTTCGCTGGATATGGGATTTTGGGTTAACAATTCTTTTCTTTCAGCATTTGAAAAATGTTGAGCCACTTCCTTATGTCCTCCATGTTTTCTGATGAGAAATCTGCTGTCATTCAAATTGTTTTTCTCTTATAGGTAATGTGTCATTTTTACCTCGCTGCTTTTAAGATTTTTTTCATTGTCTTCGGTTGTCAGAAGTTTGACAACAATGTGTCTTGATGTGGATTCTTTGGGTTTATTTTGTATAGATTAGTTCAGTTACTCGAATCTGTAGGTTTATGTCTTTTGCCAAATTTGGGACATTTCAGCCATTATTTCAAGTACTTTTTCAGCCTCATCTCATTTTTTCTCTCTTTCCAGTCCTCTGATGACACAAATATTAGATCTTATAGTCCCATAGGTCTCTGAGGCTCTGTTTTGTTGTTTTTAGTCTATTTTCTCTGTGTTGGATAATACTTTTTGTTCTGTCTTCAAGTTCATTGGTTCTTTTCTCTGTCCCCTCCATTCTGCTGTTGAGCCATCCACTAAGCTTTTTATTTCGATTATTGTATTTTTGACTTCTAAACTTTGTATTTGATTCTTCTTTATATCTCCTGTTTCTTTGCTGTAATTTTTATTTCTTTACTGCAGCTTTCTATTTTTTCATTTGTTTTTAGAGTGTTAATAATTGCTTATTAAAGTGTATTTATGATGGCTATTTTAAAATCTTTATTATATAACTCTAACATCTTTCTCAACTCAATGTTGGCATCATTAATTGTCTTTTAAAATTCAGATTTAGACCTGATTTGCATTTGAAACCTGGACAATATGGTGTTAGGAGATTCTAGATATCATTTAAACCTGTCTTAGCTGTTTCTCTGACAGTATTCCAACAATGAAAGAGAGAGATGCTGCCTCAGTAACTCCGGGTAGATGTCCAGGTTTCTAAATCTGCCTCCATTGAAACCCAAGTCAAGGAGAGGAGCTCCTCATTACTGATGGCAGGGAATCTTAGCTCCCCAATAGACTCCCACTGATTGCTCCCTGACTAAGGGGATAAAAAAGCAGGCTTGTTACTGCTCCCACATGGTCTCCACTGACATTGTGAGAGAGTATTGCCTCTTAACTGCCCAGCAGGGGTGAAAATTACCACTCCTTATTTAGCCTTTTTTGACACCTCTGTAGGAGGAATAGCATGGTACCTTGTTACAGCCTGCTGAGGAAGTTAGAAGCTATAGTTTTTTTCTGTGGTGTTTTGCTGCAGTAGATTGATTATTTTCTTAAAACTTTTCTGTCTTGATAGCTTGCTCCTTTCCTGCTTCTATAGCAAGAGAGAACAAGATTTTGCTGGAGCTTTTTATGCTTACATCTGTTGGCATTTCTTGGTTGCTGGTTTCTCCAGCACCCAGTCTGAGAAGTGTTCAAAAAAGAGAGGGAAAGAAAAAGTAAGAAAAAAGAAAACCCACGCAACTCTCTGTCATGTTGTTCTTCAGGTTCTGGGATCCTTAGCCTTTTTGTTTCCTTATCTCCATTTTTCAGTCTTCTTATGTTCATTTAATATGTCTGGGGATTTTAGTTGCAAGTAGCAGGAAGAATAGGGAAAGTACAATCATCTTCCTAGAAGTGGAAGTCCTAACCTCTTAGTTTATATGATCTTTGCGTATTTCACATTAGTCAGTTTTACAGCATATCAATCTTTAAGATAACTTTTATAGAAAAATCTAAACTACTTCAGAATGATTCTAATGACAAGGCTGAAACTTTTCTTGATGAATCATGCTCTATTTAATTTAATTTGAACTAAAAATTAATGCTATCTCCTTGTAGTAAATGCAGAAATGTTGGAAACAACTCTGTACTAACAGAGACCTAGGTTCTAGTTTAGAGTCTTTCACCATTCAACTGTGTGACCTTGGCCAGATCTCTTGGCATCTCAATATTCTCATCTAACTAAGAGTATGGGACTCATTAGATGATCTCTAAGTCTCCTTGTAGTGCTAACATTTTGATTTTCTCCTCATCAATCCATTACTTTTTTTAAAAAAATCCTCCCACTGTAATACAGGGTTTAAAATACATTGATTAAACCAAATAAAATCCTCATAATTAGATAAGACAAATAAGGATAGTTATTATTTATTGGATGCTTACTGTGATCCAGGTACTATAGTAAATGTTTTACAAATGTTATTTTGTATAATCCTTAAAACAATCCAGTGAAGTAGAAGTTATGCCCTTTTTATAGATAAGAAAAGTGAGGCAGGCTCAGAAAGGTAAAAAAATGTGTTCAAGGATATTTGTTGTAAAGATCTATTAGATTCCAAGTCTATTTGACTCCAGAGCTGATGCTTACAACCAATTACATATACTTTTTATTTTCATTTTTTGGTCACTTTTCGAGAAGTAAATTATTTTATAGAAGTGGTATCTTAAAGTAAAGGTTCTGGAGGGCTATGAGACATTTATTTTTAATTTCCCCAGTTACTTTATTCTGGTTAGATTAATTTTTTCCTTAAATTATAAATTTGGAAATATACACAGCTAGTTTTTTAATATTTATTATTATCCATCATTTATTTATTAGATATATGAAACATCATTCCCCTTGAGAAGTGAAGGAATAAAGGGATAAACTGAGGATTTAAAAATATTATCCTCAAGAACAAAAATTTAATTTGTCAACTTTCCATAAATATCATAGTGTCTCAGGAGAGTCCCAGAAACTAGAAGAAATATAATATCTTTATGTGTAAATTTTATTCATGAAGAATAGATGAGGAGCCATTCTAAGACTATTTGAGCTAATAAAAAGGAAGAGGTCAAGAAGAAATGTGAAAATAAGAAATGCAGAAAACAGAGGAATAAAGAGAGCAAATAATACTAAAATTTAAAAGTATATAATTTAAGGACTTTAACATGATAGTAATCCCTAAAAATAGTTTGTAAAAATATTATTTGGTTTTAAATAAATTAAATGTGTACTATAAAAATGAACTATCGAATACTTTGTAATTTGTTGAGATCTTCTATTTTCTTAGAATTAAAAGTGTTGAAACAAGATTTATCCTCTTAATCGAAATCAATTCTGTAAGTTTGTGTAGATGTCTGGCATATATTTATGCGGCAAAAGACCCTTAAGTACTTATGATTACCATAGAAGGAAGAGGATAACAATATGAGAAGCCAGGAGTACATAAATCCTCATTTTACCCTTTTTCTTCCATTATGAAGTCCTCTTAATGTTCCATTGGCTTAATATGTGAGAATTTCTATGTCAATCGGCAGGGGCATTCCAATGGAAGTTATTCAAATTTCATATTACTGTATGTTCCCAGAATCACCAAGAGAACAAATTGTGTTGTATGAAGAGTTATCATAATCTCATTTCTTTATAAGGATTTAGGAAGCTGGTAACTGGCACCCTACTCTTGTTCTGGGATCAGGGTATGCTTTTCTAGAAAAATAATTTTCTCTTCAGAAAGTTACCACAATTCAGTAGGTAGAGAACTGGTCTCCTGGTAGGAGGTTTTGTTTTTGTTCAAAACTAAACCAACAAAATCTTATCTGGTTCAAACAAAATATTATCTGTAAATCCAGTGTAAGATAGATAAAAACTGTTCAATTCTGGGTGGAGTGGAAGTAGAAAAAGGGATATAGCTCTGTTCCTTAGTCACTCTACTCATGCATAAATAATTTTCTGTTGAACATTTTAGAGTCTGGGCAGCACAACTGGAAAAATCCCCAGTGAAATATAAAGGTCACCAGATTAGGAATCTAAAGAACTATAGTCCCAGCCCTATCAGCAAGTTGTGTTACTGAACCTCTGGGGGGTGGGGGGGAGGGGGGAAATTTCTTCATATGTGAAATAGGGAGATTGAAGTAGGTATCTTTCAGCTCAAATATTTGAGGGAACCATTAGCAACTACATGCAAATCACAAAACTTCTGTTTTATCAGTTCTCTATTGCAAAATAAGATGGTCACTGAAGGTAAAACTTGCATGCTTACCTCAAAATTCTAAGTATTAGGTTTTTTTAACCTTAAAATTTTAAGGGAGTTAAGAAAAAAACTGCAATATTAATGTAAAATATAAAATTGTCCTGTTCTAAGCGATTTCAAAATAGCTTTCTTTCTCACCATATTTCAAATATTTCATCAATTCACTTAGCAAACATAGTGTCCACTCTCTGACAGCTGAGCAAAGTACTGAGGACAGAAAACACGACTAAAGAATGTCCACTACTCTATAAGTATTCATAATCCCCTCCCTTCAAAAACAAAAGGTAATGTGTTCTTAACAATGTGTTTTTTTTCAACAGAATCTTTTTGATTGTCTGTGATGCTGCATCCTTCCTAAATAATAGAGCTAGCGATGCAAAGGGAAATGTTAAAACCAAATGAAAAGTAAAGTGCACTCATTTAGAAAGAACAAAGATATTTTAAGTTGAATGGCTTTGCTGTAATCGATCTTTGATCAACTTGAGCAAAGACTATCCTCTAGCTTAATAGGTATAAAAGGCTTTGTTTTCCCGATAAGCAGGATATCTCCAAAATATGAAGATGGTTCTACTGTCTAGAAGGAGACAATCTCATCAATGCTGCCGCTATTATCTGAATGATTCTAGATTACCAGTGGTTGCTTGAAATGGATTGGGGCCAAAAGAGAAAAGAGTAGGATGATGTTGCCAAAAGAGACCTTTGTGGGTTTAGAAGGGAATTGTGAAAGGCCTGTTCCCTCTAGATTTAAACCTAAATTCTCTTGTGATACACGCAACAGTCTTTGGACATATCTCCTTTTGTTATTCAGACTGGTAGTTCTCCCATTTCAATCTACAAATGCACACTCACTCTTTCTGAGAGTGACTCTCCCCAAGGTGGAGCTGATGTCCACCCCTTCCTCTAGACATGGCATCCTTCCCATATACTCATCCAACTCTTGACCACCGTTCAAGGGCCACCACCATCACCCACCCCAGCACCATTTTCCAGGAACTGGCCTCTACCCCATTAGTCTCCGCCCTCCTTCTGAGAGCACCCAATGGGTGGAGTCGGGGCTGCCGTGGGCGGGGCCTGAGGCGGGCACATTTAAAGAAAGGCAGAGGGCGAAAGGAGGCAAGAGAGAAGAAAGAGAAACCAGGGGGGCGAGGCGCCGTCCAATGACAAAGCCCAGGGGTGGGCGCCGGCCGCCATTTTGTACCGGGCGGCAGGATCTTCACCCGCGTCCTCCGCCCTCGGAGGGGGAGGGGCGGCGGCGGCTGAGGCGAGAAAAGTAGCGAGAGACGCGCCGGACGGGAGGCGCTAGCAGCGGCCGCCGCCGCAGAGCCGAACGCGGGCGGGGACGGCGGCGGCGGCGGCAGCGGGACCCGGCGAGCGCGGGCGGCCCCGAGCGGCCTCCGATGCGGCGCAGCGTGAAGAGGCGGCGGCCCCGGCCCCCGGCGGCCCTGGCCTCAGCTGCCCGGGGCGGCGGCTTTAGGGCAGGAGACGGGGCCGGGCTGGAGGCGCAAGAGGAGAAGGTGGTGTATTCGCGGTCGCAACTGTCGCTGGCCGACAGCACCAAGGCGCTGGGCGACGCCTTCAAGCTGTTCATGCCTCGCAGCACGGAGTTCATGAGCTCGGACGCGGAGCTGTGGAGCTTCCTCTGCAGCCTCAAACACCAGTTCTCCCCGCACATCCTACGCAGCAAGGACGTCTACGGCTACTCCTCCTGCCGGGCCCTAGTCCCCGACCCCCCAGTACCCCCCGCCGCCCGCGGGCAGACGCGCAGGCCAGCCCCGGGCTCGGCGGCCAGGAGGAGGCGCCGCGGAGCCCGGGCGGCTGCCGCCCGCGGGAAGAAGCCGCCGCTGCCGGCCCCCGAGGAGAGCTGCCCCGCCAAGCCCCCGGCCCCCGGCCCCTGCTTCGGGGGCCGCACCCTAGAGGAGATCTGGAGGGCGGCCACTCCGACGCTGACCACCTTCCCCACCATCCGCGTTGGCGGCGACGTGTGGGGAGAGCGCAGCTTGGCAGCGGCGCGACGCCGGGCGCGCCAAGTCCTGCGAGTGAACCTGGAACCCGTGGTGAGGCTCCGCCGCTTCCCGGTGCCTCGAGCGTGAGACGCGGCCCCCCGACCCTGGGACGAGGCTTCCGCCTAGAGGGGTGAACAAGTGTCAGTCGAGTGTTTACAGATCCGGACAGGACTCGTCCCCTAGTGCACTTTATGGGCGAAGAAGTCACCGGATGGTGTTCCGGGCCCTGCGCTCCGGGATGCGGCGCCGCCGTCTGGGACTCCGGGGCAGGTGTGCCCTCAGCTGCCTCCCGGCACCGGGTCTGCGGAAGGAGGACGCCGCTGGACTCGCAGGAGGTCCCTTTTCTTCCTAACCCCAGATTGAGACGTCTCCAGGACTGTAGGGGCAGATCCGTTTTCTCCCTTTTGGACTCTACCTCACTGGTCTGGAAGCCCTCCGAAGAAGTCATTATTTTTCCAAAGGAATTTGGTTTTGTGCTTGTGTAATACGCCAGAGTTCACTTGTTTTTTTATGCCTCTTCTCCCCGCTCCCTTTTTTTTTTTGACTGCCACCCCTCTTTTCTGGACGAAAGATCGAACATGTTTTGTGGTGTTGCGCTAGTTTGTGCTCAGGGTATTCTGGATCCCACTCGTTTCCTAATATTAACTGGATTCCAGGGTTTTGACCAAGGATATTTTCTAAGAGATTCTAGCTTATGACTGTTAATAGTGCAAGGATTTTTTGGCTTTGAACTTCATGGGCTCAGTGATTACAAACAAAGAGAAGCAAAATACAACTTTTAATTATTTTAAGGTCTTTCTAAAGATTTTACATTGAAATTTAATGTTTATATTTACTGAGCTCCTAAAGAAAATGGTAGAAACTCAAAGTTTTGTTTAGGAAAAGTTGACTTGTTAATTTTTTAAAATTGAATAAAAATTAAAGTACATGGAAACTACATGACTTGTGAGTTAAAAAAATGAATGCATTATTTAAAAAAAAGTGTTGGTTAACGAGGTAAATGAAATCCGATTAGAAATGATTTGGCCTCCTCGTCCTGGTTTTACATAAATCCAGGAATACTTCAAGGATGATTTATTTTTAAGTGGGAGTCGAATAGGACAAGCGAACATGTGTAAACTTTGTGATTCAAATGATAAACAGAATACCCATTAGAATCCTCAGCTATAAATGGTCCAGAGGGGTGGGGGCATTTCTTGGTATAAATAACTGGTTGAAGTTAGGTTGGGCAAAATAGATCTCTTTTTCTTTCCTTTTTATTTTTGTTGTTGGATAACAAGATATGTCCAGACTAATATCCATCACTTTTATAAACAACATGACAAGTTAGTTGACTTTTTTGCTCTATGACTTTCCTTTTTTATCTTATTTCTGTTCATGATTATGTTTGTAGTTACGGGTCTTTGACAGCTGAAGACCACAAGAATTGAACAGGCAATCCACAAAGAGTTCTGGCCCTTTTACAGTTTTTTAAAATAGTGTTTATACCATGTGGCCCAGTGTGTAATTCTTGATTATCCAAGTGCCTTTGGTCATTGGTGGCAGCAAGACAATGGTTTTTAGCCAGTGGTGCCACAGCCAGATTTTACTGCAATAGCTCAAGGGTCAAGTAGTGGTGTTTTGTACCACTATTCAACTTAAAGTATTCTGCCATGGAACGATCTATACTGGGCTGGAACTTGACATATGTAATCCTCAATATTAAGGTTTATCTTCTGCTTGGCAGCTTCTTAGGAAAATAACGAGAGTTGCAATTTTTACTCTTGTGTCCTTAGAATTTAAACAGCATAGCTTTCTGAAATGATTTTTTCAAGTTTAATAGTCCATTATAGGAGCTTTGTGACTAATTTCAGTGTTCTTGTTTTGTAAAAAACATATGTATATATATACACACACACACATATGACTGCTAATTTTTCAGTAAGCCTCATATTCTTTTATTCCCTACTCAAGGATAATGCATTGTTACAACACTGTCACATGAGTAAATAAAAGTGAATAATTAGAAGATGGAGATTGTTAAATTATATCTGTGTGCTAGGAAGCTTATATATATATTCTTTTGATTATTAACTTCCATTGCCAATTGTATTTTAGATACATAGGGTTTTCTTCCCCACCCTCTCTAATTGTTAACATTTTAAGCGAACTAGCACCTGAGAAAAAGCTTTGTATTTGTACCACTTCACTATTGTATATAGTTTTATAGTAATTAAAAAATAAATCCAATGGCCATATTAGAATGTAATTTCAACATATAGCTTATCTAGATAGTTTCCCATAGGATTTTGAAATTAGACGTAGCTGGGAGGTTAACTTTGCTCAGCACAAAACTGAAGCATAACCATGGATACCATTCATTTATTGTAACTAAGATTCTTAACATTTTTCCTCTTATCCCTTGTTACTTTAGTGCACTTGAACTCACATAAATGCTTCTTTGAATTATCTGGGCTGTCTGATTTCAGTTTGAATATGATTGCCCATCCTGTATTTAATGTTATTTATCTGGTCTAAATAAATTCATGCCATTTCCAGTTTGTGAAATAAGATGTAAAAAAATCTTTATTTTTGCCAAGTTTTCTTTAGAAAAACCTATGTTACAACTTCTAAAATATGAAGAAACAACATATAGTTGATTAGTAAATTAATAGGAAAGTGAAAGTATTTATGAGTACTTTGGGCAGAATGTGAAAAGGAACTTGGCATGGTGGCCTTTATCGTGAGGCATCCATTTACTGTCCTCCAAAGTGAGTCTGTAGCTTAGCTTGTATATAGTTTTTGTAAGAAATCCTATGATCTTCATTCTTTTACCTTTTCTTATATCATATGGCACAAGTAGAGGGGGAAGCTAGGAGGAAGTTTATCAGTTTTGTTGTGCTTTTATTTAAGTTTTACACTCCTGAGTGCCTAAATGTGGTGACTGGCACCTCAAATAACCTTTTGAAATTACTGATGTCATTTTCTTATCCTCCTTGTCAACCAGCAACTTACTTTTCCTTACTGAGACCAGTTATGTCATGATTCTTGAGGGCAAGCTTCATTGTTGATAGTGCAAAGTGTCACTGTTGTGTATATTTATTTTGTCCAAGTACCCTATCAGACAAGTGTAACTTAAGCTGGTGGCTGACACCTATTGATTTGCTATGTGCAAACAATATTACTATTTTTCTGAAAACTCTTCAATAAAAAATTTGAATACAAAAAATCTGAGCAATTTTGAACTCAAAAGTTTTATGTTGTCTTAAAGATTGCCACAGCGCTCTTTAAATTGGTGTTTTTTTTAATGAAAATATGCATAATATTTACTTTATTGGTGTGTTTAAAATATTTTTTGATAGACCGTTATGTCTTAAGTGCATTAGAAGGCAATTATTTGTAATGGAACTGAACTTTTTTGGGGACAGTTTGATGTGTGTATGATTAAGATTTACAACCTGGTTGTACTTTGCTTTTTAACTTATTAACTGTAAATAAATTTTAGAGAATACACAGTGTCTGGTTTTTCTAATGAGTCGAAAGTTTTTGAAATGGGATTTTATGTTTGCATGTGAATTGAAAAGCATTTTAATTTACAATGTGATAAATGTTGACCTTTTTTGGTGAACTTCAAACTTTCTGAAGTCTCGAGATTGGGTTTTGTGCTATCTTGGGAGTCTATGTTACCTCAACTCTTTAATGATCTAGGGAATCTCCAGGACAGTGCTTCATGCCCAAGCCCAAGCCCAGTTTGCCAGGAATAAAGACTTTAAAAATGCATCAAAATTTAGTTTTGAGTCCTGACCCCAAGCCCCTGTGGTGATGATAGAAAGTCGAAAGCGCACGTTTTTTCATATTATGGAAGAGCGCTCCCCATGAGTTGCAGCAGTAAGGGCTGTTCCACAAAAGAGTAGAGCCAGAATTTTCACTACAGTCTAGAAGGTGGAACTGGAGTATTAGCAAGAGCAGGATTCGCAGCAATATGTGGCCTGAATTTTTTTTGTACCTGAGTTCCTATCAATAATTGGAGTCAGCATAGTGTGACAGCTGTGAATCACAGCACCTGGGATGGAATTTCGGCTCCATTTGGAAGTGTTAGAATTCTAGGTAAAGTTACATAAACTCTGTGCCTTCGCTTCCTCAAGTGTCAAATGTGGTTGGTAAAAGAAGCTTTTCGATTATTGAAAGAATTAAAAGGCATTTTAATGGTGAACGCATAGAAAATAACAAATGCTACTAACTGGAGGCATATGTGCTGAGAATAAGTATATATGCTGAGAGTAGTCTTTTGGGAATTTAGTATCCTGAGAATAGAGTGTGGTTTGGGAAAGCTAAATATTTAATGGAAGGTTTCAACCTGTGAGTAAATTAAATAAATCTCTATATTTTTTTAGCCTACTGACAAACTATACAGCAGAAGGTTAGATTAAGATTTATTAGACAATTTTCACTGTTGGAGTTTTTCTAGGCTTTCTTAAAGATTTACAGTCATTTTTTCCCATCATGCTATCTTCAAAAGATATTTTAAATGTATTGTTAGGTGTTTTAAACTATCTGAGAACTTATCAAAGTATTAAAGTTATTGACCCAAAAACTTGGCAAATTTCAACACTAAATTTTCACTTGTAGTAAGTTCAGTAAGAGTTGCTTAAGAACCATGTTAGTCTACATGCACAAAACTATTTTAGAATTAATTTGCATGAGGTTTGTATGTACTTCTTGTGTTAAAGGAAATAAATGAGTACAATAGTTATGTTTGAAACAGCAGAAAATTATTACTAAAGGTAAAATGATCCTCATATTTGAGGCATTGATACACTCATTTTTAGATTTTGGGTCTAAAGCCTGTAATTTAGCTCTTAGCACAAAGAATAACAGAACATATTCTAACTTGGTGAGCAAGCCAAAGTTGTAATATTTGAAGCTGACACAAAAGAATTTTCTTAGGTGGAAGTTATCCAGTAGTAAGAAACTAAAAACTGAGCTCGATTTCAGATTTCACAAGAGCGATGACTTACTGTCATCACTCACTTGTCTTGGCAAATATCACCCCAAACCATAATCTATAACATGATAAACATATCCAGAGCCCAACTGAAAGGTAACAACCACAACATCAAACACTATGGCTAGCCCAGCAAGTCTGAATAAATATTCTACCGAACTCAAAATTGGACTTCTTTTGCTTCTGAAAGTATTCATATAAATGTTACATAGAGATTCTTCCAAGTACTGAAATTACCTGTAAAAAATGTATATGTATCTATCTCAGTTCTAGGATATTTTACTAGTACAAGTTCTTTAAACGTTTAGTAGAGGAGAGCATAGAAAAAAGGGTGTTACTTAGGATTCTAAATTCTAGGTTAAAACAATTATTGAAGCATAGTTTACATATTAGAAGTACATACATAAAAAGTATTATAAGCACAGCTTTATAAAATTTCATAAATTCAATATTCTTGTGAAACCAACACTTGGATTTAAAAAATGGAACATTTCCAGTCCCCAGAATACTCCTTCTGTTTCTTCCAGTTACAATGCATTTCCCCTCCACGATAATTGTTCTGATTTCTTACAACATAGATAAATTTTGCCTGTTTGGGGACTTTATAAATGGAATTACATGTCATATGCATAGATTATTTCACTCAGAATAATGTTTGTGAGATTCATTCATATTATTGCACGTAGTTATAATTTATTTGTTCCCATTGGTGTACAGAATTCCATTGTGTGAATATTCTATAGTGTTTCTACAACTCTTAATGGACATTTAGGTAAATCTCAGTTTAGGGCAATTATGATTAAAGCTTTAGTGAATATTAGAGAACGTGTCCTTTGGTGATCTTTTTTTGTTGTTTGTGTTAGGGGTAGTATTTACCTAGGAGTGAATTTGCTGGGTCACATGTTATGCAAAGGATCAGTTTTGATAGATACTGCCAGTTTCTCCAAGGGGTTATACCAATTTACATGAACTTTTTTTAGTAATGTATGAGAGTTCTGGATACTTCATATCCTTGCCAACACTTGGTATCTTTGGTCTTTTTCAGAGTCATCCCGGTAGGTAAATAGGCTTTTTTAAAAATTAAAAACATTTTAAACCAAGTAATGTATACACATAGTTAAAACAAACAAACAAACAAACAAACACT